>NW_024722158.1:10132332-10202332 GCF_018991925.1 Homarus americanus
TGATATAAGTTCACATTTAACAAGTCACAATTTAATGAGTCCATAACGTAATACAGTGTAAGATTTTAATAAACTTGTAATTGTAAAATCAATCTAGTCATTGTCTACTAAAGTAACCATTGTGCAACCTCATCCTAAATCCTAGATTAGCTTAGTTAGCCAACAAACTCTGTAATATGTAAAACAAGGGGTGTCGTCCCCCTCTGTTTAAGTCATTAAACTTCTTTTCCAACCTTTCCCCCACGACTATATGTTGTGAGTTCTCTATCCCTCATGTCTGGCTGTGCCTTGAGCCCCAGCATGCCTTCCACCCATTCCCAACCTTAACCTTAAAAAAAAAAAAAATGTGTCGTCGGGGCTGGCATGATGTGTGTCGTTCATTACTTTACTTCACTGGTTCTCAAACGGAGAGCCGGGGCCCCCTAGTGTGCTGCAAACGACTCTCTGGTGTGCCGCAGAATTATTCATGCTAATTAAAGAAAAAATTAAATGATACACGACAGAGACAAGAATACCATGCTATTAAATCATCAGTGGTACCCATAAGAGTGTACAGGTAGTGTTGCCAATTTAACTATTTGTCGTTTGAATTAGAGAATGTTGTAATTTTACAGCAACATTTTGTGGCATTTAAAGGCATGACAGCAACTTCCAGATTTATTATGTTATTGACATGCAAATCTTGATAAATGAAATAAAATTATTCAAATACACGAGTACATATATTATTAATGGAACCCAAAGTATTACTGTGCAGTGCTGGTCCGCCTTGTAATACGTGTAACACCTCCTGCCCAGTATGTGGTCTTCTCGCACCCAATCAAGTTCATCCAGCCCTTAACAACGCCGGGGGATGTGAAAGAATACTCGTAAACTGCAGTGGCCAGAGGAGTGACAAAGTTGTTCTCAACTCTTTACCTAACACTAGGACTCACTTAGTGTGCTGATGAACTTACTCTAGTCCTATAACTAAATGTTTCGTTTGCGATGAAAAGTTGTCAAATGTAGCGATGGTTCCTGGCAGTATGGACACATTTCTTTACCAACAACAGGGATCATACTGAGAAAACCTAGATTATTTCAAGAAACTCTTAATGTTCAAACATAACAAAGTTCGAGCTTTGTATAAAAAAGTAAGAGTTTCTCATAAAGTTCTAGACTCCAACTATCATTTCGTAGCACAACTTACAACTCAAGAGATGAAACCTCACTGAGACACATCCATGCAGCTTGTAGTGTTCCTGTAACGACAATGTTACGACAATGTTTGGTGCCGAGACTAAACCAGAGGTAAAACAATATTAACAATAGCACATTGCTAATGGCAGACGTTTTCATGCCATGTCAGTTAATATCGAATAAATTGTCTATGAAAAAAAAAAACATATTCATGCAAGTTCTCCCAAGTAGACGAGTAAACAGGTACTGATGGAATGGATAATTCGTAAACGTTCATCCGTTATACTGACGAGAATAAAATAGAGAAACAAAGTATTTTACTGGAAAAACACACACCAAAAAAAGGGGGGGGGTGAAATTTTGTTGAACTCTTTAAATGATGACTTGCAATATATATCGGTTAATCATTGATATCGTGTTTACGAATTCGCAAGCAAATGGCGTTCCCTCCGTCGTTGGGTCAATAAAAAGTTTTGTCATAAGTGAAGAGAAAAAAAAAACCCTGTAATTGCAGAGCATATTTCTTTTTGCACCGAAACGTGTTTGTCGCAAGAACATAAAAATAAGAACTGAAAATTGTGCTGGATGAAGTCGTGAAAACTTGTGAATTATGTGAAAAGCCAGCACTTCTTTGTTAAGCTTTGTGGGGAAATGAGACCCCATGAGCTGGACTTATCCGTCACACAGAGGTCAGGCGGCTATGAAATGAAAGAAAATGTTTTTGAATGACTGGATGATGAAACCAGTTGTGTTAAATATATCTTACTTAGTAAAAATTATGCCAAATTAATACTTTAAAATATTATACGAAGCACCTAAAGTTAAGAACGAAAGAAAGCAACAGATATATTCCCAAGTATTAACACAACAAAAAAATATAGAGATGGTACGACTGGATTATGAACACCTGGAAATAATAGAGAAGAAGATCCACCAGTACTTTAAAAATAGAGCTAATGACAACTGTACCTGGTTGAGATATTCATTACAACTTTGTATCCGAGACGTTGATATACCTGATACACATAATACACCTAATACACCTAATACACCTGATACACCTAATACACCTAATACACATAATACACCTGATACACCTAATACACCTGAAACACCTGATACACTTGATACACCTTGGATATATTAAAAAAAATGACTCAAATAGTGAAAAAGACTCTTGGAATCCTCTTGATATATTTTGTTTTTGTACCAAGTGAGATTCTCCTCATTGGTGATAATAAAACAAAATAAGAAAATACAAAAATTACAAAGTTAAAAAAAAGTGTGAGTGTGTTTGTTTGTTATTCTTAATATGAAAGGAATTTGTAACTCTAATAAATTTGAAGTGACTCGCCAAAAGTTTTAAAAATTATCTGACGAATGTTTCTTGGTTTTGTTTTTACCAAATTATTTTCTATAAACTTCCATTTTTTCCGCATTTCAGTAATTTTTTTAATGCTAAAAAAATATACAATATAAACTATTTATTGTAGATCATAGGTGGATAATTGCAAGGTAATTTTTATGGGTAATTAAGGGCTCAGTAAATATATAATCCACATCTCAGTCATTTTCAAAGAATTTCTCAATTTTCCTGATCGGCTCAACTAGCGAAGGCGAAGAGATCAATGTGTTTAATAGTTTGCAAAAATAATTAGTATACCATAAGATTTTTAGAGTTACCTGAAGGCTGAAAAGGGCGATGATCCCATTACTAAATACAGGAACAGACACAATCGGCTCCTGGTCAGATGTTATACCTTTGAACCCGATTTGAGAGTTGCTGCTGATTGCTAGGTTTGAGAACCACACGTATACAGCACATTTGTTATTCATGTGCTCAAACTTGCTCAGGTTTAAACTTTTTCAATTCTGTTTAAGCTTGTATCACTCAGATAAAATTTTAGTTGTTTGACAGCAATTTAACAGAAATATAATTTTACTCAAAGTCAATTATTTTTCACAGAGGGAAAGAGACAGTAGAGCAAGTAACACAGCCACAGAACGAAGAGACAGTGGTAGGACAAGTAACACAACCACACAAGAAAGAGACAGTGGTAGAGGAAGTAACACAAACACAGAAGGATGAGACAGTGGTAGAGCAAGTAACACAACCACAGAAGGAAGAGACAGTGGTAGGACAAGTAACACAACCACAGAAACGAAGAGACAGTGGTAGGACAGGTAACACAGCCACATAAGGAAGAAACACTGGTAGGGCAAGTAACACAACCACAGAAGGAAGAGACAGTGGTAGGACAGGTAACACAGCCACATAAGGAAGAAACACTGGTAGGGCAAGTAATACAACCACAAAAGGAAGAGACAGTGGTAGAGCAAGTAACACAACCACAGAAGGAAGAGACAGTGGTAGAGCAAGTAACACAGCCACAGAAGGAAGAGACAGTGGTAGAGCAAGTAACACAGCCACAGAAGGAAGAGACAGTGGTAGAACAAGTAACACAACCACAGAAGTAAGAGAGAGTGTAAGGACAAGTAACACAACCAAAAGCTCAATATTCATGTTCTCGATATTTTGAAGTGAATATCTTTGATGGCAGTTTGAAGAAGTCCTCCTTGGCAGTGTTGCTTCTAAAACGGAGTTGAAAAATGATGTAATACCCTCAAAATTTACCAGTAAACCGGGTATATGGGAAACCGGGTCATGTGTCCCCTAAGCTTGATCGCCAATATAAAAAAACTCACTGGAATTAAACACATAGAAACAGTGTTAAGCGTCCACCTGAATGCTGAGTAAACTGACCCAACGGTGCGGATTTATATTATTTTGACACGAAACTGCCATAAGTACACACTTGATTATTGAAGTTGTTACATAAGTACTATATAGTATAGGCATAAAATACACCTATTGGTATAAAATTATGCACCTCTACTAATCCTTGTAAGACTGGCGTTGGGAGGCGAAGTTCGCTCGTCCTGGTTCAAAACTTTTTGCTTTAAATGATGGTGAAGAAGAAAGAGAGAGATAGAATACTTTAAATCACATATGTTCATTAAATGTGAAATCTTCTGAATAATCTGCCACATGTCTCTCCCTCAAGCGCTGAGACATGAACGCCAATGACCTTGTATAATCGACCCGGAACTGGCTCTCAATTTTGTTATATTCCCAGAGATCCTGATACACCTAACCTATATACACAATAACCATTTATGGCAGCAGACACGAACAAACCTGATCTTAATAATATCCTAACTTACCCCAACCTTACGATTTATTATTATTATTATTATTTTTTTTTTTGAGGGTAAACAACTGGCGCAGTAAAGTGTTATTGAACTGTTGGGGGTTAGATGACACAGGCAAAACACTATAGCATAGAGTTCCACACAGTACTAGTCCGGGATGTAAGGGAATTTTATTTGGCAGAGGCTGTAATAAAAAAAAAATAACAATGAATGCACAGGTTTCTCTCATCCCCTTTGTACCATAACAGTGACTGGAAATATTTACAAACACGGGGAAAGCGATGAGATAAGCCTCCAGGTGTGTAATGCTGGAAACTTCACCACACCCAACATGTATAAATAGAACTCGGAGAACGCGCGTGGGTTATTTAAATTATTTCAAACTTCTTATCAGCAGTGTGGCGTCTGGCTATGAGCATAAGTGCAAATTTCATTGAGGCGGTAAACAGAGACATGACAAACTATATCTCCTTATGTTTTTGAAATACACGTCGCCTAAACTTCAGCTCTGTTAAACTTAGGATGATGTCAAAATCTCTGTTAAATTGTGTAATATAACTCGTCTTAATGAATAGTAGTTTGTTTTAGTGACATTTAAGATCAAGTAGTCATTGGCTCGGTTTGCGCTGGCTGCTGTTTTCTCTGCAAGTGTATAGTGTACAGGCTACAGATGATAGCAACAATATGGTGGAAGAAGTGAAAAAACAAACAATTCTTTCTCGTTCATATATTTTGTCTTGAGTCACATTCACACTTCTCGGTGTCTGCCATAATTCAAACATTTTTTTTAAATTTTTTTTCTTCTAATCCATCGTTATTTTATTGTCTTTCCGAATTTCTTCTTTTGCCGCTGGTATGGATGTTAAAGTGAAGTACTGAGCTTCAAAAACTAGCAACTTTCAGCACGTATGATAGTCATTATCAACTATAAATTAAAAGTGTTGGATTTCTCTCTTTTTCCTGATGTACTATTTACTCCTACCCTAGAATATCCTTACTGAGTTACATAAACATTTTTGAGCTAAGTTATATACAGTATCTATTACTCAACAGAAGCATGTGCGGTGTTTCCTGGGAGCCTTATATTTAAGCTGTGTGGATGACGTGATGTAACCAGAGAACACAGAATAAATGTTTTGTATTCGCAGTTCTTTCCTTCAACATATTTAATTAACATACCACAAAAATCAGACATATTAAATCAAACAGTTTTGACACCCAAATTCTTAAAACAAATGTCCTGTACTCACCAGTGTTTTCATGAATATTCTTGCCTCTATCACTTTTCCCCTTCAGGCGTGATCAACATACCTGAAATGATAATTTTATTTAAAATACTACCAACTTATTATAATGTAAAAGCACAAAGCACAAAATTCTATCACACACACACACACACACACACACACACACACACACACACACACACACACACACACAAATATTCACCACTTGTTAATTATTGCTATACAGGACTCGTGCATGGGAATATCTAACGACGTAACTCGATTTCTTACCCATTACAACAACATAAGAATAAAGAAAACTGTAGTAGACTTACGGGACCATGCGAGGCAGCTCCACCAAACACGCAACCATTATCACTCATCTCCCGCCCAACATATATTTGAAACTTCTCTGCGTGACTCAGTTAATGATGTTATTTAGTAACTTGTTCCACTTACCCACAACTATTTCCGAACCAATGTTTACTTAATTATTTTCAATATTGTTTTTTTCTGATTTAAAACCACTGTTGCGTCCTAATTTGATGATATAAGTTAAGTACCTTGTTTATACCACCTTCGTTGAACCCCTATCTAGCGATTATACCAGATCCTACGGTTTTAATCGAGTAGCTAAGCGTTTATGCACAGGTAACACTAAAAAAATGGATAAAAACATAATTATATCACAGTAGTCAAGTGTCAGTAGTTTAGGGAGATTTGCCTACTCACCACTTGTGTAATGGAGGTCTTCTTTGTGCTAAATAAAATCGTCTAACGTTAACCAAATAAAATATTTAAAGTGTCGTCCCCATAGAGAAGGAGGTTAAAGTTTGTGTGTACGGTTGGATAATGGTCTCTCTTATATATGTTTTGTACTTGACCGTAGTTACATGTTTGTCTTACTTTTACTGTTCACTCCTTTACTCTCCTTTATTTTCATGGTGGTGGTGAGCTTTCGATTTGCAGAATCAATGATATCTTCAAGATTTGAAAAGGATTTTTCATTTTGCAAAGGTAAAATTTAACTTGAAATCTTGAAAATTTAATTGTTCCCACCCTTTTACCAACACCACTAAATAGCATATATAAAGTAAAAGTAAATGTATCAGGTTAATTTATTAGGATGAAAATGATCCAGAATAGTGAAACGAATGATCTTGACACATTTATTAAATTTAATATTCCTTTAGAAAACAAAATCATCAAATACAAAAACCGGTTTTACTACTACGACCCGGTGTTGCTGCACACCATAGAGAACATGTCTTTCTTGCTTCTGTTTCTACTCATCACCTCCCTGCTGACCACCTGAGCTCGGATGTAGCCTTCCCTCCTCTCCTGGCTGTACACATGACTGCTGGCCTGGCTCACTTGCTGTACACAACGCTCTATACTCTGGGTGTGCGAGGGCCAGGCAGGGACATGCATGGGGTTGTCCAGGAAAGCTCTGACTTGAACATTGGTGAGGCTGCAGGTAAGAGAGGGCTCACTGCCAGCCTGGATGTTATCCAGATCTGTGAGATCAGTGAGGGTCTTGGCACCTAGATTGACTTCAGGAGTCTTCCTGACCCTGAAGGAATCGTCACCAACTGATTCGTCATGCCCAGATCCTCTCATAGAAGTCTCATATCCAAGATCTTTTTCTTGCCACTCTTCTCTCCCTCCTTATCCTTACTGCAGAGCATTGTCTGCAGAACTGCCTCCGGGATAGGCATACCAGGAAGATCTCCTCACAGTCTCCCTAATCTGATTAACCTTCGCCAGCTGGCTCCTCTAGGGAGCTCAAGCTGGAAGAGAACATGCCTCCGGACCTTCGGAGAACTGATGACTTGACCTTGAGTGTTGAACCAATTTGGCAAAGTGAGCACTCTGATGAATTGGACAATAAGTCTCCAGGTTGTGAAGCTGGTTCCTTTCAGTTTATGATGAGCGACCCAAATTCTGCAGAACCTGAGAGCCGTTGTGAGCACCTAGAATGTGAGCTGGACCTATCTGCAAGTGGCAGTATCAGGCATGACCCCAGTTTTGATGGCACTGCAAATCATGTAACCATAGTACTGGTCAGTACTCAGGTCGTCAATGACAGTATGTGCAAGCTCAACGAGTGGAGGGCCAACTGTGATTTTTTCAAGGCTCGGATTTATTTCTAACTCAGTGGCAGAGTCCAGCATCTTGCCAAGAGGACCAGACCATCTGTTGTTTGAAAGAATCTTGCCATCCAGCTCCTGGATCAGATGTCTGAGTGGCAACTCGTTGGTGTGGAGGTCACAAACAATCCAGACCAACTTCCTCCCAATCTTCCGCTCTATCCACTGTATGAACTGCCCTTACCCTGTGTTCGTGTTGGTGCTGTCCTCCAATGGCCTGCAGGGGTCTGGTCTACGTTCCTCTCTCTGAGCCAGTTCACAATGTTATCTGCCACTATCTCCAGCTGGTTTCCTGATGTCATCTTTCTCTGGAGTGAAATGCCACAAATACTTCCCTCCTGGTTCACTGCAGCAGGAGTAGTGTTCCTCCTTCACCATGGCAGGGAACAACTTGTCATAATCTCCAACTTTCATGAACACTTTAGTGTCATCCCTTCTCCCATCAAAGAACAAACAATTAATTCCATTTTCTCTTATCCCCTTATCAAACTCCTCTTCTAGGTTACTGACAAGTTTCTCCTGAGCTCTCCTTACTTTGTTATGATCTATCACCAGGTGAACATCATCAGGTGTTATCAAACCACCGTCAATCCAGGCAGCTGTTGCTATCTCTGCAGTTTCTCTGAGACCAGTGTGGTGTCGCATGCTGGCCAGAGCTATGCTCGGGATATCTTTCCTATTTCGAATCTTATGCCTGGAAGGTTTGGGATCATTATTTTCTGGGTTAGGGACAAAGTCACCATTCTCCTGGTCAGCACTCGGATCAGCCATGGGGAAGTCATTAAACTCTGAATCAGCTTGACTCCAATCATCGGCCTTTTTTACCTCACCCTGGGCCTTCTCAAGTCTCTTTTCCTCGGCAACTCTTCTCCTCTTCTGTCTCTCTGTGGCAGCCTCCTGTCTCTTGGACTCCGGAATATCTTGGCTAGAAATCATGAGAGCCCCTATACTGCCAGTCTTCTCTTTCTGTGCTTTGACAAATGCCAGTTCGATCACAGGAATCTTCAGTTCACGCTTGCAAATACAGGAGATGTGGGCCTCGGATTTACAGTCACGATCGCATCCAAACTCAGGACAGAGTACAATTGGGAACTTGCAAGTAATTATGTCAAATAACTGGTCCAGTTGCTTGGCAAAGCTGTCCTTAACTGCAAGTTTTCCTCTCCCAAGAGAGATATCTCTTGCCTTTTCCCAACTGGCTAGCAGTCTCTCACTAATCTTCTTTTGACTTGTTATGACTGGAGGCTTGAATTGAGCGTTAGCCAGAGTGTACTGTGCCAAGACAGCTTTGGTCATATCACTGGCAATGTCTTTGTTTGTGTAAGTTCTTTGGTTCTTTTCACTGATTTGCCTGATTAAAACACCGTATCTCAAAGCATCTCTCAATGTATTCAACTCCGACTTCAGGAGCTCTCTCCCAGACCCAAGATAGTGACTGAGATGGCTGGATTTTTGGTTCCTCGTCCTGACACAAGCAGCCATCGCAAATATTATCAACTTATAAATGCATCAGAATCTGAAACAGAAAAAAATATTGTTAGTTGGGTTGTTAAAGAATGAAGTCAGAAAGCAATGTTCACTATTTAATTGTAATGCACTAATGCAGCTGTACGTTAGATTTTCGATAAATTTCACGCTAAAATTTACCAAGCAAAAGGTTGCAAAATATTGAAACTGAAATTATTTTCTGTTTATATACACTAAAATCTACCAAAAAAGTGATGGGCCATTAGTTTTAGCTGATCTTCCCTCCTATGACACACCCTAGTACTATAGTGAACAAGCAAAGGCCAATACTCGTTCACTAGAATTCGCTCACGTTCGTTCTTGTTCGTTCATTTGCTCTGGAAGCACCTTAACACGAACTCAAGTCTGTGTTTTTTCTTATTCGTGTGCAAAATTATCCTCCAGTTTTGCCTACGAATAGTTTTACTTAGACAAATAGACTTGTTTCTATTCGTCATTCATTTTATCCATCATAATACTCATTTATCCATAACATTCACTTATCCATAACACCCACTCATCCATACTCACTTATGAGAAAATAATTGCATGTAAAACTGTACAAAAAAACGCTGCATCAACTGTAAGACTGTAAGGTAGTAGGCAGCTATCAAACAGGGAGGTACTACCGCCTGGGAAGATATTGGAAGCATAATGTGTTGTCTAATGGTAGACCCTGCTGCCATATGGCACCACAAAAATTGTGACCAAGTCCCAGGTTACTGATCTGACTTTCTACCTCATTTACAAACAATTGTAGGGTCAATTGTTTCTTTTGCTTTGACAACACAACATACAAAATGTATATCGTTTCTCACTCTTTTTTTTATTTTTTCGTTTTCGTATTTATTTATGGTTGCTATTATTATTATTATTATTATTATTATTATTATTATTATTATTATTATTATTATTATTATTATTATTATTATTATTATTATTATTATATTTTCGCCCCCCAAGGTCCCTATGTGGGCCTGTGCCCGGGTGGGCTAATCCCCACAAAAAAAAAGAGAAAAAAAAGTTGCTGGTGTGTTATCCAGGTTGGATGTGAGTAAGGCGCATGGACCAGACGGAATACCCCCTCGTGTTCTAAGGGAGTGTGCTGAAGCTCTGGCCCCTGTGCTTGCTTGCCTCTTTCTTCTTTGCCTCAAAACCCAAACTTTTCCTTCTTCTTGGAAGCATGCCTTGGTTCAGCCCATCCCGAAGAAGGGTGACCATTCTAATCCCTCTAACTATGGTCACATTGCCCTAACTTGATCCTTCTCTAATATTTTCGAAACTATCTTGAACTCCCAGTTTTCTCCGTCACCTTGAACGCCATTCACTTTTGTCGGATAACCAGTATGGCTTTCGCCAGGCGAGTTCTACTGATGATCTGCTCTCCTACTACACCCATCTTTGGTCATCCCTCTCTTAGGGATTATGGGGAAACTTTCGTCGTGGCCCTCGACAGGGTATGGCATAAGTCTTTGCCTTCTAAACTTCCCTCTTATGGCTTCTTTCCCACACTTTGTTCTCTAATTTCTAGCTTCTTTGACGACCAATTCATGGCAGTTGTTGTCGTGGGATCGATCTCTCGCCCTTTCTCTACCAATAGTAGTGTCCCACAGGGTTCTGTTCTCTCACCTACTCTCTTCCTTCTTTTTATCAATAATTTACCTCACACTAAGACTAATTCTATCCATTCTTACGCTGATGATTCTACTCTTCACTCTTCTTCACATTTTCCCCTTCCCCCTAACTCTCAAAATTGATCTGTTTCTAGAGCTGATATCATTACATCTACCATTGCGGATCTTTGCAGCATCTCCGAATGGGGAGGTAGAAACTTGGTTAAATTCAATAGTAATAAAACTCAGTATTTAACAATCAAACTTTCCAAATAAGATGATCTCCCACCAATCACTTTTCAGGAGGCAATCATTTTGCCAATTGCTAAAATAGATATGTTAGGCCTCAACATTTCCTCTAATATGTCATGGAAGCCACACATCCTCAACAATGCTAAAGCTGCCTCCCGAAAGCTGGTAATGCTGTACAGTTGCCGTAGCTACTTCACTCCTGAGCAGTTGTTTCAAGTATATAAAGGATTCATTCGTCCTAACTTGGAGTACTGCTCTCATATCTGGGGTGGTTCTTCTTCTGTCCAACTGTTAGATAGGGTGGAATCAAAGGCATTTCGTCTAAATGACTCTTCTCCTTTAGTTGACAATCTTTCTTCCCTTTCTCTTCCCCGCAATGTTGCTTCACTCTCTCTCTTTTACAGATACTTTAACTGGCCATGTCTTGTGGATTTGGCATCCTGTGTACCACCGGAAAGGCCGTGGGCTCGTAACACTCGTCTTGCCCGCGGTGCTCACCGTTTCTCTGTGGATGTAGGTCACTCTAGAATAACCGGTTATAGTACATCCTTATTTCCTCACACAGCCAAACTGTTGAATGCTCTGCCTTCTTTTGTGTTTCCATACTCATACAGTCTGTCTCACTTTAAAAAGCTGGTTTTCTGGTAGCTTCGTGGTGTAGATTAATGTAACAGTTTCCTTTTCTATTTTAAAATTCTTTCTACTCTTATTTTTTCGCCCCCTAGGCCCCGTTGAAGGTCGATGATCTGTGCCCGGGTAGGCTATTCCCCGTAAAAGAAAAAAAAAAAAAAAGCCCTCAACCTCCCCCAATCCCCAAGTGACCAAACCCACCACCTAGGCAGGTGTCAGGCAGCTCTACTGCACCAACGTACCTAACCGACCAGTACCAGCTGTTAACCGCAGACCCCATATGGAGTGACATAGATGCAGAGCCGCATCAGGAAGTTACCAACGCTCCCACTGAAGACACAAGCAACGTAGTGAACACTGCCATGGCAAATGACATACAGCAGCTTAAAGATCAGCTGGCCAAACAAATTGAAGTAATAACAGATCTTTGCAACACAATAAAGGGACTGAGCACCGTGATTTTTCATCAATGCGATAGTTGTATTAGAAAGGATTATCCGAAAATGACAGTGCCAGATGTGGAAACTCAAGAGCCACCAGGAACTCGTGTCCAAACAGAGGAAAACAGTGATACTGGTAACAGTTTTACTGATGCCTCTGCGGACATAATGTCTCCCAACAACTGATGAGCAGCAAATGCTCCAGAAATGTTTCAAAAATGGTTAAAAGGCCTACTACCTGCAGAAGGGACAGGAAGCATGGACATGGAAAAAACAATATCATACAGTACCTTCTGCTTCTTTCCAAATATAGTACATAATGGCCAGTGTTAATACCAGACAAAGATACAGAGCAGTGAAGGTGATGAGTTGGAACATCTCATCCCTTAGAAAACGATACCCTGACCTACACCACAAAGTTGTGACTGAGGACATCGATATTGTGTGTGCAGGAGTGTCTCACACCGAATGGTAAGCCCCCACCCAGTCTGCCTAATTATGTGTATTATGATCTTAGTTCTACTCACACATGTTTGATGTATGTTAAGAAGTCACTCCCGCATGTACCTCTTGTATCCAAAAAGACTACCAACCTTCAGTACCATGGGATCACTATCCACCTGGGCAACTCCCCACTCAAAGTGCTAAACGCCTATGCTCCCTCAGATCAGCTTCAATATACAGATCTCCCAGACTTCGTATATATTGAACCCACTGTCCTAATTGGTGATCTGAAAACTAGACAAGAAATTAGGTGACCCCACCACTAACACCAATGGTAGGAGATTTAACTCATTACTAAGCGCATATGAAGATGTTCAAATCATCGGTGATAGTGAGCCAACACACATCTATGGCGGGGCTCTAGGCAGGTGTATTGGCTTTAATCTGTCATACACAACTCATAGCTCTGATGTTGTCACTGATCTTATGTCTGACCACAGCCCAATCCAAGTTAGTATACACTAAACTCAACAGACGTAGACTCACACTCAAGCAAGAACATGAAAGCCAGATCATAGACTTCATCTATGACTGGTATAAAGATTACAAGCCTGACAATTACCAAAGTCTCCATGACGATCTTGTAGCTCAGTCTTATGCATTCTTCCCCAATAATGCCTCCACCAAAATCAGGAGGAAACATGGTCACTAAACAGGGACAGACCATAGCAGTGTTATGATGACCCCAGACTGAAAGAACTATTGCCAAGCAGACTGGTGAGGGTTACAAACACCCCAGAACACCTCAACTGCTCAAAGCGTTTCAAACTTCCCTCTCTGTAGTCCGGGAACGTGTGAATGAACTTAGACAAAATGCATGGGAAAATATATCAACAGCCTAAATCAACACACTCCCCTCAGCAAAGCCTGGAGGGACATAAACACAATCAGAGGTAAAAACAGTAGACATGTCTCCCATCCAAACCCGCTGCAAAAATCGAATGAGCTAATAACAAAATGGACTCATGTCTCTAGCTATGATATGTTACCAACTCGGACTCAAGAGCTCCTTGATGAGTAGTGTTTCCATATACTGAGTGGGAGCTAGATGCCGCCCTCCACAGAGGTAGGTCTACTGCCCCTGGAGAGGACGGAGTCACCGATAATATCGTAAGACTCCTAAGACGTGTGCCGGGCAATCCATTATTGATATTGTACAATATGAGTCATGCCGAAGGCCTTTGCATAACCTTTGAGAGGATGGTTCTTGGCATACTCTTATACAGAATCAGAGAACACATGTCTCTTAACATAATGGCTTTACACATGGTAAAAGTGTACATAATTGCATTACCACATTCCTAACTGTGCATAGGGATGAAAGGCACAGATACACCATATTTCTTGACCTAAAAGCTGCATTTAGTATTGCCAATAGGCAACTTATATTGTACGAACTAGCCAAAATGGATATAGAAGGTCGCCTGTTACACTGGATAAGTGTTTACCTCACTAACAGAAGAGCTACTGCACTGTTTCAGGGTTACAAAGGCGAAGTTAAGGATATGCAGCTTGGCACCCTCCAAGCTTAGTTCTACTTTGTTCAATGTTCTTATAAACGCATTATTAAAGTCAATCTCAGACAGCCCCAGCAATATTACTGTTAGCTATGCTGATGATATCCTTATACATACTAAAACTCATCGTGAAATGCAAACCACCCTGAACCATGTACAGTCAGCCTGTGAGAACCTTGGTCTCATCATCTCCACTGGTAACCGCAAACATGGACCATCAAAGCTTAAGATAGGTAACAACTCTATTGACTAAATCTCTTCTTTTAAATTTCTCGGTGTCCATATCCCCTGTACCTTACCTGCCATACAACACCTAACCTGCCAATGTATTGATACTTTCAAACCCCTTAAATATGTAGTGGGGTACAACCAACATTATGGCGCCAATATCAGAATTATCAAAACAATGAACATAAGAACATAAAAATGAAGGAAACTGCAGCGGGCCTATTGGTCCTAGGTTATATAAGATCTTTGATAGATTACCACCCCTGGTCATTCGTGACGGAAAAGGCATTGGCAAGCTCGAAAAAATGCAAAATAAAGCCCTTAGAATTATTTTAGGCTGTCCCATGAACACTAAAGTACTTAATATGAGGAATGAACTAGGTATACCCGTTGTCAAAGATAGAATAGTTAAAGTCAACCTCATGATAGCCCTGAGGCTTTTCGTGGTGATCCAGATATTATTGCTTCAAAGAAACTGCTAAATATATGAGTCATGAAAATGGAGAATCTAAATGGATCCAAACTACAGCTAAACATATGAGGATTTTTGGACTAAACCTTCAATATTTAGCTGAGACGCAGCAGCGTTTCCGGCCAACCTGGGGGACAGTTCCCTACGATATCACAGCACACATGTACCCGCCGAAGCGACTGACCACATATAATCCTCATCTCCAACAAACTGCCAAAGTGAGAGTTCTTGACCACATACATAACCTGCAAACTGAAAATCACATCACACAGACCATCTACATTCTACAGTGACGGCTCTTAACACTGTCTATGGGAGGGCTGGAAGTGCTGTCATTGTGACTCAGCCTAACGGTAATGTAAAAGAGAAGGGATCAAGTTGCTGTGGATCCCCTCTCACATCGGCATTAATGAACATGATAGCGTCGATGCCTTAGCTAAACTCGCGTCCAACAATGACATTGTTGACCACAATCTAGGACTGTCAAATTAAACCTTAAAAACTGTAATCAGAAAGGAGCTCTCTGATGAATTTGAAGCCAGCAGACAAGTGCCAACAGGAGCTAGCCACTCCATTGTTTACCATGATGAGATGTATCAAGTAAAACATGCTTATGGATTACAAAATGTTGTAACCGCAAGACTAAGGTTAGGATATAAGTACCTCTGGCAGTATGCCAGACATATGGCACACACTCCAACACTACGTCTTAGACTATGAAAAAACAGAAACTTATAGAAATAGACCCAAGCACACTGTGTATGCAATGGCACAGCACTATATCTCTCTGATGGTAAGATAACTGATATACTAAAACTGTAACCACACTTCGCATCTAGTACCTAATCATAATTCTATGTACCGACTTAAACAAACAATGTACTGGAAATACTCTGTTGCATTGATTGCCATAATATCAAAATCACTGGGGTCTCATAAACACCCTTTGTGGCCTACACTCTGTAATAATTTTTGAGCTACCGCTCACAGGATGAGTATGTGGTGCACAATAAACTAGCTGCTGTCCGCGGCAAAATTTAAATTCAAAATCCATAACACTCACTTATCCATGATAACACTCATTCATCCATCTTTTAGAGTACCGAATAAAATCATGTGTGAAGATATAGTATGAAAACTTGGCTTAGACAAAAAGTTGCCTCCCTGACGCTTACAAGACAATGACCATTCCGCGCCAAGCTGCCTGGAATGCCCTGAGTGTGCCTTAGGCTGTAAGCCAATCATCGTGACTGTGTGACGTCATAGGCACAGCTGAATTGATTGGCTGAAAGTTAGCGTCACCATACCACTACTACAAGTGGGCTCGATTTCAAATGAGAGAGTCTGTGTTTGGAGGTGTTAAAGTGTAGACGTGTGTGGGGTCCGTGGGTGGCGACATAGCAGGTATTAGATGCACTGTACTGTATTTGGTAAATCTCTAAGTTCACATTAGTTAAGAGATATGTGGTCATATTTTCATTAGCTAGGAGTGTAGGTTGTTTGTAAAGTGCAATTGTCCATTTTTAATAATATCTGAGAAGAGACACCATTCCCCCCTCTTTGTATTGAGTAGAATATTCCTCGTAAGTGACTTTGTGGTATATATTGTTACAGTGAATAACATATTTCTCCTAGTGTCTATGTGAATGCATGATATACATATTCCTGCCGTTACTATTGACCATTCTCTACCTCTCGGTTGGTGCGAGGGTAACTTGACCCGACCATTTCTACACACACACACATACACACACACACACCTATCAGTGCTCTGGTCCCCACCTGCCACTCCCACTCAAGTACAGAGACCGTACATCAAGACCTACAGGCCGATTACTGACTCTGCAGTGCGTCTCTTCGGGCAGTGGATAGTTCACCATCCCTGGACTGAAGTACTTAGTTTGGATGACGTGGACACCAAATGGATAAATTATACCAACACCACCACGGAAGCACACCACCACTTCTTCCCCAAGAAGTCCGTCAGATCTCACCCAGCTGATTTGCCCTGGATCACACCTCGGATCAAAAGATTCATGCAACAAAGAGACAGAGCCTTTTATCTAAATGACCACAATCGCTACAGGTCCCTTCGCAACCTAGTCATCCGCGAAATACGCACTGCAAAGAAGTCTCACTACCCAACCAAATTGCAACACCTGAAGCAGACCAACATCAGTCAGTGGTATGGTAAGCTTAAAGAACTCTGTGGACTAAACAATAAGACACCCCCTCCCCTTCCTTAGCCATCTCACTAATGGTGACGCAGCTGAACAATCAAATAACCATTTCGCTACTATTTGCCAGACTCTCCCCCGGCTTGACACAACCACTCTCCCTGCTTACCTACCAGCCCCCTTTCCCACTGACTTAGTAGAAGAATTTGAAGAAGCAAAACGTCTGGACAAACTAAAGTTAAAACGCTCCACCACCCCCATTGACTTACCAATGAAACTCTTCAAGGAGTACTCTTCGTAGCTTGCTAAACCCCTCTGCTCCATCATCAATGCTTCTCTCAGTCAAGCCAAATGCCCAGCTAAATGGAAGACTTCCTATGTGTCACCAGTGCCCAAGTCAACCAGCCCACAATCCTTAAATCAGCTACGACCCATTGCAATCACCCTAATGCCCAGCTTAATCTGTGAAAGTTTTGTGTTCGACTGGGCTTATGCTGATATTGCAGGAGTCGTAGATCCTCAGCAATATGGTAATATGAAAGCTTCCTCCACCACTCACTGTCTTGTCAGCTTTCTCGACTACATATACCTCCATCTGGAGAAACGAAAAACGTCTATAGCTGTCGCCTTCATTGACTTCACGAAGGCATTCGACCTAGTCGACCACAATTTAATCATCAACAAAGCTATCGACCTCGGGTTTCGAAGAAGTTTAATACCATGGTTTATAGACTTCCTCAGTAACCGACGCCAAACTGTACGCTTCCGAGGGGCTGTCTCCACCTTTCAGTCACTCACCTGTGGCGTCCCCCAAGGCACCAAGATGGGACCACTATGTTTCCTTATGCTTATCAATTATACCCTAAGAGAAACCTCTGTTCGCTGGAAATAGGTCGACGACTCCACCATTGGAATCAGCGTCTACAATTCTGCTTCCGACTATACCACCCTTCAGGATTTATTAAACAGTCTCCAAAACTGGGCCACCAACAACCACTTCAACGTCAACCATACCAAGACCATGGTTATGCACATCAACCTCTCCTCCGACGTTGTCCCACCCCTTCCATTACTTTAGGTCCCAACACACTCCAGGTTGTAGATTCCACTAAGCTCTTCGTCGTCACCATAGACAACAAACTAAATTGGAAACCACACATCAGTGAAGTTGTCAAATCCTCCAGTTTCCGTCTCCACCTCCTCCGTCGACTCAAGTCCCTCGGAGTTCCTGCACCCGATCTCCTCAGTGTTTACTCAACATTCATACCTCCCAAGCTCACCTATGCCTCCCCTACCTAGAAAAGGTGCAAACGAGGGCATGCAAGACTATTCTCTCCCCTTCCTACTCCACATATCAAGAAGAGCTCAACACACTGACCCTCTCAGCTCTCACTAAGCATTACCACGACCTCATCTGCAAATTTGGTGAAAAGCTTCTGCATCATTCTCGACACCGGTTCCTACTACCACCTGAGATCCCTCGCCCGAAAATTGCTGTTCGACACCACAACCATATCCAGCCCATACGAGCACGAACTGATCGCTATAAGAACAGCCCAGTCCCAACATTGTAAAAAATTTTGTTACTAGTGTCGGAATAAGAACCAATGAATAGGTTACTGGTCGGCATATGAACTTCGACTGATTCGTTGTGTACACACTGAAGCAGTTAAAATTTATATATTTTATGTAGTTTTAGTTTAACAAATTTATCGACACAGCTTGGAGTACAGTTTGACTATTCTGAGTAATTCAGTCAGGTCTTGACACTGAGGGTGGTATCACTTCTCACTGCAACGCAGGACAAAGGTTCATACACAAAGGAATAGATCTTATTCATTAACAGTATATGTTGGTTGATGTCACTGTTCACTGCCATGCAGGACAGAAATTCGTGCACAAAGAAATACATCATATTCATTAGCAGTATATATAGGTCAGTCATGTGGGTGATGTCAATGTTCACTGCCATGCAGGACAGTGGTTCATATACATTGGACGCCATATTCTAATTGAAGACTAATCAGTGTGGGCTAGCAAATTCTGGATAAACAGCAAGAATGTCCTCAAGCACCCCTGATTCAATGTAGTAATTACAAAGTTCATGCTACAATAAGCCAGGTGACCTGAAGTCTTTGACAGTGTCACATTCAATAATATAGTGTTCAAGTGTATGCTTTAAAAGTTTATTACAAAGTTTACATGCTGACTGTTCCGGTATGGGCACAGCGTTAGTAACTTGCCAGATGTGTCTGTATCCTAGCTTGATTCTGGCCACAACTATATCACATTGTCTAGTTCTGTCCTCATGCTGGCCATACCGGTACCGCTTGTCACAAAATTTGTCATATTTACTAATGTTACAACTGCCAGGTATCTCTGCATTTCTCAGTTATTCTAGATCAGAGTTCATGATTCTGACTTGAATGTTTTTAAGTACAGCATTGGACAGGCCAAAGTCACGGTCAATATTTTCTTTCTTACATGCCTCATTGGCGAGTCTATCAGCACGGTCATGATATCTAATTCAAACCTGGGACGGAATCCACAAAAAAATCGATACGAGAGTTGTTCTCTTTGGCAGTTATCACATTTCTTTTAATATCACATACAACTTTAGACATAGAACCTGACCGGCTGTTCATTGATTTCAAAGCACTTTGGGAGTCACAGAATATCACCCCACCACCATTTTCTTTAAGGTAGTCCGTAGCTAAGTAGATTCCAGTTAGTTCAGTTTGTGTTGTGCCGGCCCAGTTGTTTAACCTTTGGTTGTTTGACACTATCATCTCTTTTTATTTATATATTACAATTGCACAGCCTGTTTTACCTGTGTTTGTCTGCACAGAACCACCAGTAAAAGCATAACATTCACTTGATTTAATACTCTCTATATGTCTGTTAATAGTTTCTAGTGTGACACATCTCATCACATCGGTGTTTAACATTTGCTTACTACTAAAATGAGTGTAACTAAGAGGAACTGATATATCCAGCCAAGGAGGAATGGCATTAATGGGTTCGTCTGGGGTGATTGGGACATTCAGTTTTAAGAGATCTGCAACATTTGATGAAGCCACGCCCGAAAGAGAGTCTTTTGTGGAAGGAGAGCGAGATAGTCAGGATTACTTAGATAGAACATCAACTCAGTTTGAGCTGTTGTTTGGGGACCATTGTTCTTCAAAACTTTGACACAAAACATGGTATTAAGTAGAGCTATCCTCTCAAATAGGGAGGGCAGCCCAAGCTCTTTCCTCATGTTTACAATTCAAGTTGATTTGGGGCATCCTAGAATGATGGGCAAGGCTTAATTTTATACTACCTCAAGGTTGTTTAGATGTTTACAGGGAATAGTCACAAGATGGAGAGCGTCATAGTCAACTACAGAACGAATGAAGTGAAGATAGAAAGTACGAGCATATATGATGTTAATTCCATAGCCATTGCCAACAAGAGTTCTGAGGGGTTTAATGCGCTGCAATAGTTTGGCACGAAGGAGGCCAACAAAGTTTGCATCATTCTCACAAATTCCAAGATATTTATAAGAGCTACATAGTTCCAAAGGCATGCTGTTAATGTTAAAGTCAAGAGGCAGAGGGTGAGCAGGACGAGGATTGAGGACCCTCGTCTTGTCAACAGATATTATGAGACCACATTCCACAGTCCTCTGAGCAAATACATCCAGCAAGGCTTGGTCCTGAGCTTGGTCTGTGTTATAATGCAGATATCATCAGCATAGCATATTACAGCCTCGTTTGGCTGAACTGGAATGTCAGTAATAAGCTTGTGCATCAGTATATTATAGAGCATAGGACTTAACACTCCTCCCTGAGGCGTGCCAAGTTCAAATGCTCTCATTCTGGTACTTTTGACTCCCCTAAACAGAACACTGGCATACCTGTTGGACATATAACCCTTTATCCATGTCAGGAGTTTACCTTGGATGCCAAAATTAGCTAGTTGCTCAAGTATAATGTCTCTATAAGCTACATCAAAGGCTGATTTAAGGTCTATGAAGGCTGTTTGTGTCTTATCTTTTGAGAGAACAAGATATTCTGCAAAGCATGTGTTACGAACCACGCCATCTATTGTGTCATGATCTACCTACCCAGCACCACGAGCAACGCCATCTAGGGACGCGACCCGAGTATGACTAGTCTTAGTCACCACTCAGGGTTTCCCTTCTCCATATCCTGGTTGTTGCGTCACCTCCTCCAACTCTTCCTCATCAGCTCCGGATCGAGGAGAGTTCAGTTCACTCTGGGAAGTGACCACACTAGGATCACCTATCCTGGAAACCTACGGCACAGTGACTACCTACCATCGTCTTCAATACTCAGCCTTACTCGTCAGACACCTCAGCACCGCACTTGAGTATTTGTAATCCTATATTGCCTCCCACCTCCACTTGCTTCAGATTGTTGTATGTTGTATAAATATGTATATACTGTTAAGCCAATGTTGCGTATGTTTAGGTTAAGTATGGTTAAGGGTAAATTATAGAAAGCTGAATATTTTGCTAAGTAATTTATGGTACTTTATTATACACAACAAAAACTCGCATCCTTTGTCTACCCTTTTATAGTCCGATTGTCTTTGTTTGTTTAAGTTTTTTTTATTGTTGTTGCCTGTTGGGATCTGGGTAGACTTTTAACTATATTCTAAATCCCCAACTCGTAACACATGTCTGTGTGCTGCACCCGGGCATGAACCCATACAGATTAGGGGCAAGTTGGTCTTTGACATGAAACATGAGACGGTTGAGAATAACTCATTCAAGGACTTTACACATACAGGATGTGGGTGAAATGAGCCTGAAGTTTGGAAAGTTAGCTTTAGGTATTAGTACGATGTTTCCTTGAGTCCATGTCTTTGAATACCCTGTGTGAGACTCATTTGATACAGGTCAAGCAGTGGATGGTTAGGAACCTCATTTAGCAATCGCAGGGTGCTATAGGTTATACCATCCTCACCAGGGAGGATGATTCACCCTTGATTAGTGCTGTTGTTCGTTCGTGGTGCGCTATAGGAAACTGGTCGGTAAGGTCTGGTGAGGAACAGACTATTTCAATATTGAAACCCCTATTAATGTGTGTGGCCTTAAGATAGTGCTGTATGTCAGGAGGCAGGGAAGTGATTTGTGACACACTAGACCAGTGGTTCTCAAATTCGGGGTAATTACCCCAACTGGGGTAAAACCTACATTTCGGCTGGAGTAATATGCTTCTGTTGGCACGGTGGGGTAACCTCGTATTTAACACTTATAACACTTACGTTTGCCGCGTTTGGCAACTCGTGAAGCATTCGCCTCACTATAGACTAAGCCTATAACGGCACTGTAACTGTAGCACTATTATTGATTTTTGTATAAGTCAGACTAGAATTGTACACTTGTGTTTTGTATAATACACTTTAATGGAGGAGTAAAATTTGTAAGTACATTAATTTTGTAAACTTGTGCTTTGTATAATAAACTTATTTTTTTTTTATTGGGCACCCCCCAACATCCTTGTGTAAGATGAAGCGCAGAAGCGTTTACAGCGCCCAACAGGGAAGCATGGTAAGTTCATGCTTGCCTTTATGTCTCATGAGTCAAGGGCGTAGAAGCCTGAAGAATTAATCGTTTTTTATGTCAAGTTATTAGAAGCTCCAACAACTTTCCCTGAATACGAATTCGCAACTATAAACTTTAGTGAACAAAAAGTAAGGAGTAAAGTTTTACGTTGGGGTAATTTGAACCTGTCAGACTTTAAATAGGGGTAAAACTGGAAAAAAAATGAGAACCACTGCACTAGACCATTGGTCTAACTCTAATAGCATGTCAGCATATTCTGCAGGGCTGTGATGAAGTTGGACTGGGGTGGGTAACTTGGTAATGGCTCTAATTTTGTTCCACACTTCTGCTAGAGTGGTTGTTCTATTAATCCCCTGTAAGAATTGTTCCCAATAGCTGTTTCTCACCTGACCTTTGAGTTCACGAAATGCTCTGTTAGCTTTGAGCAATGCCAGGAGGTTATCACTAGTTTTATTTTGCTCATAAGTGTTGGCAAGCTGTTCTACCTTCTCTCCTTCTTTGGTGAGGATGGGGTCATGTGTCCACAGAGGTGGTTTAGTGCTGCCCCCCTTCCTCCTTGGCTTAACCCAGGTGGTATAATATGTGGTAATGACATTTACAAGATCACAGCAAAATTCATTCACTGACCCAGGTGTATATCCAGCATACCATCTGTGGATGTAGGCCTTGAAGGGCAGTTTAAGATTATCTGGGATGTTAATTCTGAGCCTAGGATGGGGTTCACACTTGACATCAGCAACAGTTTATTCAGTAAGTATTGCATAATGATCACTGACTAGGTGGTCTGAGATGACCTTAGCCTTGACATTACTGTCTACTAGGTTATACCCAATCACATAATCAAGTCTGCCCCCCCCCCCTCAGATGTGTCACTTTGTCTGTGTCGTATACAGTGATATTATGATAATTGATGTAATTCACGAACACCCTCCCATTAAAGTTACGAGAGTTAAAGTCACCCATACACAGCATAGCATTATTACCTGATGGCTTTGGTAACACGTCTGCTCGCAGCGCATTACACCGAACATAGATGTTATACAGCGAAAATTGACTGTTTGCTGTGAATACTTTTATCATTGTGAGTTTTGATCCATTTACAGACCATTTTCTGCTTCACTATTGTATGCTGTAAACCCAGCTATCAGGGTGCAGCTTTCTTCTGGGTGCTGGACGTGTAAGGTCTTGTAAACCAATTACATCAATGTTATAAACTTTAACAAACCATTGTAGGTCATTAATTCTGCGGTTAACACTCCGGATGTTCCATGAAATGAACCTAAGCGTTCGTGTTAAATAGAATAAAAGAATAAAAAAGAAAACAAAGGAAAATAAAGGAAATGAAGCTCTTATGTTACAGCATCATAACACTCATTAATCCATATCATTACCTTGTCCATCATAATACTATCCATCACAACACTCCCTTATCCACCACAACACTTCCATATCCACCACAACACTCCCTCATCCACCACATATCACTCCCTTATCCATCAAATTACCTCCATATCCACCACAACACTCTCTTATCCACCACATCACTCCCTTATCCATCATAATACCTCCTTATCCACCATAGCACTCCCTTATCCACCACAACACTCCTTTATCTATCATAACACTCTCTTATCCACCACAACACTTCCTTATCCACCGCAACACTTCCTTATCCATCACAACACTCCCTTATCCATCAAAACACTCGCTTATCCACCACAACACTCCCTTATTCACCACAACACTCCCTTATCTATTTTAACACTCCCTCATCCACCACAACACTCCCTTATTCATTATAACACTCCCTTATCCATCACAATACTCGCTTATCCACCACAACACTCCCTTATCCACCACAACACTCCTTTATCTATCATAACACTCCCTTATCCACCACAACACTTCCTTATCCACCACAACACTCCCTTATCCACCACAACCCCTTATCCACAACACTCCCTTATCCACCACAACACTCCTTTATCTATCATAACACTCCTTATCCACCACAACACTCCTTATCCACCACAACACTCCCTTATCCACCACAACACTCCCTTATCCACCACAAAACTCCCTTATCCACCACAACACTCCCTTATCCACCACAACACTCCTTTATCTATCATAACACTCTCTTATCCACCACAACACTTCCTTATCTACCACAACACTCCCTTATCCACCACAACACTCCCTTATCCACCACAACACTCCCTTATTCACCACAACACTCCCTTATCCACCACAACACTCCCTTATCCACCACAACACTCTTATTCGGCATGACTCTCAAACACCGTCCTTGTAGGTTTAAATAATATATAGCCTTAATTAATAATAACCTTCTCCTGTAGCCTTAGTGAATACATATCCCTTACTGCCCGTCCCTGTAGCTGTTATGACCTTCATAACATGTCACTTTAGCCTTCATAGCTCGTTCCTTTAGTTTTAATAAGCATATTATTAATTCTATCATTAATATTAGTCTACCACCAGCGTAAGATTAAACATAATTATGCCATTAACCTGAAACAAGAACAGAGCCTCGTTAGTGCACCCTGAAGAATAAAATGTGAAAATCCCAACACTATGGACTGTATTACACTCTTTCTCAAACCCCAGTAACGTCTTCATCATAGACAGTTAGGGGAGTCCATTCCACACTTTACTCTGCAGGGCACAAATGACCTTTAATGGTTCATTTACAGAAAAAGATCATTTGCTGTAGGACTGCCATACTGCTGGACTATAAAAAAATGTGAAAAGTGAAAGCTGGTCTGTTTGAGACAGACAGTGTGGATACAGCACACTACACTCAACCGTCGGCACACAAGAAGGCAGCGTATGGTCACTATACAGTAATCTAGCGCCTTCACCTCCTCGCCCGTTTGTAAATTTATGTACCCATTTACAGCTGAGTGAACTGGTAATGCTTCTGGATGGAACCAACGATCTTTAGGACAGGAGGCGGCTGCTGTGTCCACTAGTTCGTCGCACTCCTCTCATATTATAAATACATTGGCATTTTCAAAGGCCTTGTGAAACACAGAGAAAATAAATATTTGTTAGTTCAACATTGTAAGTCATTTCACTTTTCTGAAAGAATATAAGAAGAGAAGCAACATTAGCTAATCTTAAAAAGAAGGAACCTCTTTTGAATTAACAATATGAAAACTCAGCCTAGGAATTTAAACAGAGTCCAGAAATGCTGACATAAACCTATAAGGACCCTCCTCCACAAGGTGGCCAAAATGTGGCTCAGGAACAGTATTATTAATGGTCTGTTTACCCTCTTCTACTTAATTAACATAATGAAAAAATAAAAACTTTATCTCCAAGTCAGTCAGTGAAGTGATATAACCAGATAACAACCTCGCAACCTCGTGGTATAATTGAAGAAGACTGAAAATTTGAACATTTCAATGTAGTACACCACAAAAAAAGGTTGATTAACATCCTGAAACTTAGATTGAAGTAAGTTGTTGGTATTTCTTCTGAGCTAAACCACCGAACCGGTGAACCTTTTTCATAAACTCAGTAAAACATTAATATTTTTCCTATGCGATTATGACACCATAAATTAAAGCTGGTTTGGTTAGCCTGACAACCACTTGTACAACACAATTCGAACCAAGAGTTTTCTTTTCGTTGAAACTTGATGGTCTTAAAGGAATATATTGATCACATGTATGAGGAAAGACTTCATTAATTTTAAAACTGGATTTTAATATCTCGTAATAATTTTCCAATCTACACTACAGTATGTTATCACAACATATTTTTTCTCGCTGTACTAATATTTACTGAAAAAGCAGAATGATCTGATGTTCGAATAAAACATATAATTTAATATTATACGTGGAACATTTGGCAAACCTAACTCCAATAATTTACCATATCTTTGAATCGGTTCAGTAAATGATATTGAGCTGATCGCATTCAGAGAACTTAAAATTCATTAGCCACTTGACCATGTCCAGTCACCATGATGGAGATTTAGATCACCAGTATTGATGAAAGAATCCTTTGGATTACCTGTCTGTACATATATTAAGGTCCCATTGCCGATACCTACAGTAATAATGTCAAAGTTAACATTCCGTTGAATTTATTCAAAATACTTTTACCGATTTCTTAAGAATGCAATAATTCTGCTTATGGAATACACCTGTAACATTCCAAAGAATGTTAAATACACATTTTATGTATATCTAGATGATCTTACCATATTTAGGAAAGAGGTGCAGAGCCATTTAAAGAAACTACGAGAAGTCTTCACAAAGCTCCAGAAGCTGGATTGAAAGTAAAACTTTTCAAATGTGGATTCTTAAATCTAGAATTCAATTTCTAGGTTACGTAGTGGATGGCAACGGTATACACACCGTAAATGGCAAAGTTAAAGCGGTGAAGCAATATCCTTGTGTTAAGAATGTAACCAATTTCGAAGTTTCCTAGGATTATCAGGATACTATCGTTCTTTCACTGAAGGCTTTGTCAAGTTAGCCACTTGCTAAACTCCACAAGAAAGATGTAGTATATAAGTGGAACAAAGAACAAGGGGACAATTTTAATGCACTTAAGAGCGCCTTAACGAGCGCTCCAGTTTTATCTTTGCCGGACTACACTAAACTGCATTTACCATGTGCATCGAAGCCTATGGACTAGGACTAGGGGCTGTGCTCCTGCAAACTGACAATCGAGGAAAGTGGCGGGTGATAGCATACGCCAGTCGTCCCCTCAACGACGAGGTAGCAGTTATTCAGCAACTCACTATATCGCTCACTAAAAACACAACAAGAGTCAATCTCTCAAACTGTGATTCCTACGTCACTATAGGAAAACATTCCCACCTCATGATGCACCGCAAGCAGGCCATCCAGGGTGAGACAGATCTCTAAAAAAATAATATTGGAAGACTATGAGGACCGACATCGAGCAACACATTGCTGAGTGTTTATCTTATGCACAACACAACGGAACAACGATGGACCCCGCTCCAATATTGGAATATCCAACACCAGAACGTCCATGGGATATGGTCGCAATCGATTTATTACAACTCCCAAAAAGCCACCAAGGTTATGACTACATTTCTCATTCAGAAAATTTCCCATTTGAACCCAATCTCAGTAGGTCACCATGTCAAGTTATAAGCTTTGTACCCTGTTATGCAATTTTATCAAGGAAATCCTACAAATTATACATTGTTATAAGATCCTCGTCAAGTTGATTGAAAAGCTCACCGTAAATAACATCATATTAACATTATGACCCGTTTGACGAAACATTGATTTATATTAATAGAACTAACTGTTTTTTGTGTTATTCAATTCAACATCCCACATAGTTTATATAGGATGACTCTTATTAACTTGTGGCAACAGCTTGACGAACCATATTTTGTACAGTTGGCCAGAAAAAATAAACTATCTTAGTGTGGGGGAAGAGTGAACTGTACAATGCTACAAGTGAAGAGAGAGAACCTCGCTTCTCGGTATCTTTAGCCGTCCTCACTTTGTTCACTTCACATTATTACACACGTATACATATAACATATATGTATATACCTGGAGGGTGTATTTCTTTGTATATTTTGTGAATATTGATTTATACAATTAATTTAACAAATTGTATTAGTTATGTTACATGAATGTTTATATAATTCAAAGTGTATTACTTCAAGTGCTAAGAAAACCAGAAAGTCCAATTTGTCCACAAAAGGTCAACCAAGAAGCAGTCAATTTTGATCGACCTTACATCATATAGTACTCAGTCCATGTGGGGAGGGGCGTCCATCATATAGTACTCAACCCTTGTGGGGAGGAGAGTCCATCATATTGTACCCAACCCTTGTGGGGAGGAGCGTCCATCATATGGTACTCAACCCTTGTGGGGAGGAGCGTCCATCATATTGTACTCAACCCTTGTGGGGAGGAACCTCCATCATATAGTACTCAGCCCCTGTCGGAGGAGCCACCATCATATAGTACTCTGCCCTTATGAGAAAGAGCCTCCATTATATAGCACTGAACCCGTGTGGGTAGGAGCCTCCACCATAATGTATGGTAGGCAGCAAACTTTTCTCTCGTCTAATGAACTGGAAAGTTACTCCTAACTTATGGTCATACTTGTGGCGGCGAGGCAAGGCGATGTTACCCAAGATATTCTCAAGGATGTTCACATGATAAGTGTGTCTGGCATTTTGAGGCTCCCCAAAAAATATTAATCTCAGATACTGTAAGATGTGTTGGTTCCCGATGAACTACTGTCTGATGCTCAGGAGTGATGAATAAAACTACAGCTGATATAAAAGACATAAAAGATAAAATTACATAATTTATAACTTCACTGAAGTACAGACGCAGCAAAGTTTTTCTTCCCATCATGTGGCACTAATTCTGTTTATTAATTAATTCGTTAACTTAACAAATAACTTACTTTCTTGTTAACAAAGTTACAAGTGAATACTATTTATAATAAGATACTGTACATGTAATACATATAAATTATAATTTACTCTATTTACATAACGACTTTTCATTAAATTTGCTGACAACATATTAGTACGGTTAATGTACGGTTGCGCGGCATTTCGACACATAGTGGCGCCGGTTGAAACATTCCGTTATGTCTCTTAGCACATACTTATGTTGAGTGGTGGGTCTTGTCATTCTTGCTATATGGCGACACGACAGTCAACATCACGCCATATTCTTGTGTCTACAAACAACACACAGCCTCGCGGCTACTCATATTCTAGAGAGCCCATTCTTTCACTACAAGCCACACCGGTAACATGCATCTCCTAGCCTCCTGTTCAAGTTACCGAATTGCAAGTCTAATTTTATATCAATGAGTCTATCTTCCCTCTCAAACTTACCTGAAGAGAGCATAATAGGCACAAGAGAGTAAAGTACAGGTATGTCTACTAGATCGCTTTTGGGTCATAGAGTTAACTGCTCAACTAATACTTCTATCAGAACACAGGACTACTGGACAGTATTACAAGTACTAAACTTACATACAACAGCACCCAATAAACACCAGCCTACATTTAGACAAATATTTTAGATTCCTTTGACAATTTCGAGGAGATATTAAACAAGGTCAGAGTCATGAGGGCTTACCAGAAAGCCCTTATACCGACCGTGTGTTCTCCCACTTTCTCGTCATAGGTGAACGGCTCGTTGAATTCAAACTCACTGGTGTTTGTGTCATTAATTGCTCTACCCATCACCCTATCCATCACTTCAGGTTAACGTTTGCCCTCTAGTCTGACTGATCCTTTTCATGGCAGAAAATCCCAGTTGAGGAGCAGAGTGAAGGTATGAGACAGGTTGGTGAAACGTCCCTCCAGGCCACAGTTAAAGGTTTGCTCTTTAAACAGTAGACGATAAACGTTTGTCAAATCTAATTTACTACAGATACGGGCTACAGTTCGTAAGCATCACGAATTTCAAACAACTTCCCCGGTCGAGTTAGTTATTAGGAGAGTGTATTTGTCCGACAGTAGCACAGCACATATAGTACTTGCTGGCGTCGAGCGCTGTATTTAGATCTTAAGTCCAAGTAATGCTAAGAAATTTAAATAGCAGTTGGCAAGCCATACTACAAAGAGAAGAGATCTTAGGGCAGAAATGGCTCTTTGAAGAGACGCCAGAAGAATAAAAAAGACTGGAGACGACCAGTTGCCAGATGGACAAATTATATTAGTAAGTCTAGAGATACTTAGAGAACACCGACACTAAAGACGGAATACTGTGAAAGCATATGGGGAAGTCTTCACTCAGCTGCTCTCTCTCCTCCTTTCTCTCTCACTTCCTTAAAATCTTTGATAATCCTTCAATAATCACGATCTTATACTCGTTCATAACTTTACAGTTCTCACTACCTATTTTTAAGATGACATAGAATTTACTCACGGAAGCTGTCAATCATTGGATACAACTAAAGAGAAAGTTATTCCTATATCCAACAAATCATTATTTACCACTATATCCGTGAACACAACTGGCGCTCATCCATACTTGACAACAGAAACAACTAACGAAGCATTAAGAAAGTGGCCTAATTGACATAAATAATTACATTTACAGGCCAGGCCAGGCCAGGTCAGGCCAGACGCTCATAACGGAAAAGAGCATTTGATTAATCTTTTGTTGCCTAAAGTGAGACCATACACGTGATAGCAGCCTACGGAAGGGTTTCATCTATTCACTCCTTAATTAACCTTTTACAGTCTAAATTGTGCCCGACTAAGGCAGCAGCTTCAACAAAGACGCCGACCTAAAAAAAATAATCAGAGGTGAGAGAGAGTCATTACCACCACAGTTGGCTGATGTACATCTCTGGAGAAAAAAAAATACAAATTTTCCGCTTTTTGCCACCAAGAGACAGTTGAAGAGTTTTGACGACGTCATACCTTTGGCGTCGTCTGCCATGTTTACAAGATGTCGTCTGCCATGCTATGCTTACAAGATGTCGTCTGCCATGTTTACAAGATGTCGTTTGCCATTTTTACAAGATGTCGTCTGTCATATTTACAAGATGTCGTTTGCCATGTTCACAAGAAGTCGTCTGCCATGTTTACAAGATGTCGTCTGCCATGCTTACAAGATGTCGTCTGCCATGTTTACAAGATGTCGTTTGCCATTTTTATAAGATGTCGTCTGTCATGTTTACAAGATGTCGTTTGCCATGTTCACAAGAAGTCGTCTGCCATGTTTACAAGATGTCGTCTGCCATGCTTACAAGATGTCGTCTGCCATGTTTACAAGATGTCGTTTGCCATGTTTACAAGATGTCGTCTGCCATGTTTACAAGATGTCGTCTGCCATGTTTACAAGATATCGTTTGCCATGTTCACAAGAAGTCGTCTGCCATGTTTACAAGATGTCGTCTGTCATGTTTACAAGCTGTCGTCTGCCATGTTTATAAGATGTCGTCTGCCATGTTTATAAGATGTCGCCTGCCATGTTTACAAGATGTCGTTTGCCATGTTTACAAGATGTCGTCTGCCATGTTTACAAGATGTCGTTTGCCATGTTCACAAGAAGTCGTCTGCCATGTTTACAAGATGTCGTCTGCCATGCTTACAAGATGTCGTCTGCCATGTTTACAAGATGTCGTTTGCCATGTTTACAAGATGCCGTCTGCTATGTTTACAAGATGTCTGCCATTTTTACAAGATGGCGTCTGCCAAGTTTACAAGATGTTGTTCGAACATTCTTGGATGGTTTCATGATTTTGAAAAGTGTTAATAAAATAAATAACTTACAATGACAACAACTCTCCTCCCAAGGCTTAAATTACATATACTATTGCTTAAACAACAATATCATCTGCACAACTTTATTAAATTTGTGAGATAAACACAACCTCAGTATTCAGATATGGGGGCGACAGTGGCGACAGTAGCGATTGTAACTCTTCCTCATTGGTCTACAGCAAGTCATTAGTTGATTGGTTGGACCGTGATAATGTCATGACCTTTGTTGTAGTGTTCACCTCAAGCTCCCGGAGTAGTGTTCACCTCAAGCTCCCGGAGTAGTGTTCACCTCAAGCTCCCGGAGTAGTGTTCACTTCAAGCTCCCTTTATGGTTTCACCTCAAGCTCCTGAATAGTGTTCACCTCAAGCTCCAGGAATGTTCACCAAGCTCCCGGGGGAAAGTGTTCACCTTCAAGCTCCCGGAATAGTGTTCACCTCAAGCTCCCGGGAATGGTGTTCTCAAGCTCCCGGGTAGTGTTCACCTCGCTTTCCCGGGTGTTATGTGGAGTAGTGTTCACCTCAAGCTCCCGAGTAGTGTTCCTCTGGCTCCGGAGGAGTGTTCACCTGCTCCCGGAGAAATGTTCACCTCAAGCTCCCGGAGTAGTGTTCACCTCAAGCTCACCGGAATAGTGTTCACCTCAAGCTCACTGAATAGTGTTCACCCTGGGCTTCCTGAGTGTAAGGGCGGAAACGATCTTCCTGCTGGTTACCGCTGCTAACTCGCTCGTTTGCTGGTGCAGACGACACTAGGGGCGGTTGGACAGAGGTGAGAACGGCAGCGACTATCTGGGCCACCGGCAGATTCAACCCAGATGCCATACAGTCACTATCTAGCTACCCCGCTGTCCGTCAAATTCTGGCTGAGATCTCATCATAGGTCCTGGACTCGTGGGCTGCGTTCCCAGACCTTCGCCTTTCGACTGTCAATTCTCTGGTCATCTACCACTACAGCATACCACGAATGCCAGTTCATCTCATTCCGTCTGTGTCCCGGTGTTCTCCTGCCTTTCCAAGACGTCGCTGAGTGTGGGTGAAGTGGACGTTTCGTTACCTGAGTGTGCATCACCGTGTTCCAGAACCTTCCCCAGGGCCTGCGTGAAATATTTGTTCATGGTTTGATTCTATAATTGTTTGATTCCATTAATTGCTGACTCCATTATTTGTTTGATTCCTTTAAGTGTTTGCTTCCTTTAATTGTTTTACTCCCGTAATTATTTGATGTTTGTTGAGTGGTGTCAGAATTTTGTGTTATATTTTTATAGTAAAGAGATGCCAATCTCAAACGATTGTTTGTTATTCCTCGGAAAACCATGGTCCTTGACTTTCCTTTATTAAGATCCTGATTAGCCTGGTAAGGGATTTCTATCCCTAAGTCCCAGGCTTTTACACGAGTAGTGTTCACCTCAAGCTCCCAGAGTAGTATTCACCTGAAGCTCTCGGAGTAGTGTTCACCTCAAGCTCCCGGAATAGTGTTCACTTAAATATCTTTATAAATATTGTCTTCGGTCGGCTCGTGTTAGTTCGTACTTTCATATCTTGGTTGCTGTGTGCAGGAGGGAGGCTCAGCATTACAATAATTCATTGGTCTTCCTATGTTGTTTAGAATTTCAATTTGAGTAAAAAGTTAGAAACATTCTTCATGTTACCTCACGGCAAAACTGTTAGAATTATTTTCTCTGCAATTGCTTTATTTAATTCATATTTTCCTTCGCCGACGATCACGGATGAATTTAATGGCCAGGACAGGCACTTGACCTCAAGAATAATTGTTATTCCTAAATCTACTTCCTTTTTTAATATTCAACTTTATTTGCTTTTTTTTTAAGATTCCCTATAAGACAAAACATGCTTTCTATACATGTCTGTACTCTTTCCCAAGCTGTGACGCAAATAAAAAGTAACAAACAGATTCAATACCATAGTAAGACACCTACAGGAGACAAAACCCAGAGACGTAGATGGATCAGAATAGACAAGACTGGCAGGAAGCGTTCTCCTTTATACTTACAAAATAAGTATAAAGTTTAGCGAGTCTCAAAATCGTGTAGACTCAGGATATTTAGTAAATATTTAAGTAGACGGCGACAATATGTTAAGTGGCCTGGGATCAAGGGGACCGTGGCTTACCTTATGTAAATCGTTGAACAAACAAAACAAACTCCAGCGACTCTTGAGTGACGACGATACGAATACAGTCCAGTTATGTTTATAAAGTAATTAAAGGTGTTTATTATAATTATGTTATCAAATAAGTGAAGATTTTGTTTCAGGAGCAAATTGGACCAGTCTACACTTAAGGTGAATCGGTTAATTTTCACAGTGACTTTCATTATAAAAACACTGGGATTTATGTTTATAGATGAGGCCGATAAATTGCTTTACCATTTGTACAAGTGAGTTAAGACGCGGGGCCATGGTTTACAGAACGTAACCTCGCCTTCCGAAATGTTTTGGATTCGTTCTAAGAGAGACAGATTGCCCCATTTTGGACTCCATCAAGAATTTAAAAGCTACCATGCAAGATTTTCACTCATGTCAAGGCTTTTTTTTTTTTAACGTTTCATTGATATAAAGTATTGTCACTATGACCACCAGCCAACCCCATATAACAAAGGCCAGAGATGAAGAGTTAGTTGACTTAGTAAATTGGTTTTTGAACACTAAATGACAAGTGTTTTCAGAGTATCTTTTGGGAGATACGCTGAAGTTATGACCAGTTTGGGTGTATACTGTAGTTTATCATCAGCACTCCATCACAACATGACTGATTACGACCAAACTAGCTCAGGAGAATCTTTAATTCCCGGAGAAATCATTACAGTATATATTTTCGAGGCAGTTTTAGCAAGTTTTTACTGAGTAAAATATTTGATGCCGTCACAAGGTAATGTCCAAATCCGTAAGACCAATGAGGCACAGAGCTAGGGTGGTTGGTTATGTTGCAGATGACACAGAGCCAAGCTGGTTGGTTGGGGTACAGATGACATGGCACAAATAGTGGCTGGCGTTGATGTACAGAGGCCAGAAATCACTTATCCAGCTCCCGTGTAGTTCATGAAGGTCCGTTGGCAGTTCACACACGTTCCCATTCTCACTCTCGTGTTATCCACTATATACTGAACAGTTACAAGCATATATTCAAGCGTCTAATATCTCAACAATGGTTTATACTCTCATTGTGTAGAGTTATTATTACCGTTCGATCTTGAATCCAGTGTTGATATATTTCTTATATCGAGTCTTAAAAAACTTTACCTTCGCTTTCACAAAGACACAAAGAATAGGCAATCTATTATGTTAAATCACAAATGACATTAAATCATTCTTGTGTAAACAATGGAAATATAAATTGTTTGACGGATTATCTAGCCAATATTTAAGTGGAACAATCTTAAGACTCATTGTTCATTAAATAAAACGATAATAAAACGTATACAGATGACCTTAAAGAAAAACATAAGTTAACTGTTTTTCTCTAGGATGCTTTTTTTTTGCCACATAAAACAGGCAATAAGACATTCATATAGTAACATCAGTATGTTTACCGTAAACACTTATGTGATAACAATGCACCTAGTGTGGTTAAAATAACGTGATAAACATTGATATTTCTCATATAACTGAAAACAGTAATTTTATTGGGAAAAAATATCTGGTTAGGGTGTTTCAAAATATCTTGAGCAGTTAAAAAGTTCTTATACTCTTATTTTTCTTCTTAATTAACACTAAATAACTCTTTGTTATATTGCCCAAAATCGACCAGCATTCCTGAGTACTCAGATACAACAATCACAAAAAATAACTAAAATAAAATAAACATGCGGAACCGAGATACTTATTTCAACCAATTATAACTGTACTCAGAACTTTCAAATCAGTTTCATTTAATTTCTATCTATTTTGTTCCATTTTTGTTCAATTTCAATTTTTTTTTTTTTTAAATATTTATTCTTGATTTATTTTAAGACTAAAGCGACACAAAACACATATTTGGACCCATCGTTATCATGTCAATATAAAGTTAGGTAGTAAAAGCCTTTGTTATAGACCAGAGAGGATGTTGGAGAAATAACTCGATTTTTTTATCTTTTCTTTTGGCGTTGCTGAGGTCACGAATCTCTGGTAAAGAAAACTCGGGTGGTCTTTACTGCCTGTCTCTCAGAACCATAAATTTAATCTCTTGTTCTTTACCTTGACTTAAAGACATTAGTGGCTTTACACCTTGACATCATGTAGTGTGCGGGATGTTGGATACTTAATGAGATGAAGCGAATGAAGGTAAACTTGCTTATTTCATTCACTAGCGAATAATGGCGTCTAATAGTCAATCAGTTGAGGGTAACAGTGGCTTGACAGGGTGATAATATATGATCATTTGGTGTCTTAGGGTGATAATGTGACTGAGAGAAAGTTAATGGTGAGGGGGTAATGGAGGTGGAAACGGCAAGATGATGAGGTGGAGAGGATGATGATGATGATGATGGTGAAGAGATAGTGAGGGAAGTGGGCGCTGGATGATGACGGTGAAGAGATAGTGAGGGAAGTGGGCGCTGGATTATGACGGTGAAGAGATAGTGAGGGAAGTGGGCGCTGGATGATGACGGTGAAGAGATAGTGAGGGAAGTGGGCGCTGGATGATGATGGTGAAGAGATAGTGAGGGAAGTGGGCGCTGGATGATGATGGTGAAGAGATAGTGAGGGAAGTGGGCGCTGGATGATGATGGTGAAGAGATAGTGAGGAAAGGGATGACGAAATAGTGAATGAAAGGAAAGTTACAACGAAGAAATATTAAAGGTGGAAAAGGAAACTGCGTGAGGAAGAAAAGATGGTGAAGGTGAGGTTGGAGATAGTGAGGGTAAGGAGGGTGTAATGGTGAGGAAAGTGAGGGAGATAGGATAATACAAATCCTAAGGCAGGAGGATGAAAGAGAGGGAGAGAAGGGAGAGAGGGAGAGATGAAGGATGGTGCAGATGACGATGTGGAGGAGGAAGAATGAGAGGGACGGAGAGAAAAAATCGTGGGAGGAGGAATGAATAGGGGAGATCGTGTGTGTGTGTGTGTGTGCGTACAAAAATGCATGGGTATGTGGACATATGTATGAACGTCTTTGTGTGTGCTTATGTTAGTGAGGGTTATATAATTATAGAAGTGTGTGTGTGTGTGTGTGTGTCAAGCTTTTGAGTTAGCCCGACTGCAAACCGAGGCAGACAAGCGCCAACGCCGGGAAGACGCCGCCGCCGCCCCTCCCGCACTAGATGTAGCCCTCCACACGTGCAACGAATGTGGAATACCCTGCGGGTCCCGTATCGGCCTTTTTAGTCACCTCAAAACTCAACAACCTAGGTGACATCCTTAATAACTCATACCATTGTATCATAGCTGGGTGATTGTCATACTCGATTCCGAGTGACAGCAAAGTAGTAGTAGTGTGTATTAATGCATTTGTGTGTGGATATGACTATAGAAGTCTTCCTACAAAGAGTAAACCATTGAATATATATAGTGTTCAGTTCCAGGAAAGATTAATATAAATTTCCGTTCACGCCCAAACGACTCATTTATTATCGCGCCTTCAAGTGTGGGACAGCGCTGGAGTGGCCGTATCATCGAGCTATAGAAGAGCGGCGAGGCGTTTGGCCAGACAAAGCCCTTAAGAGTTTACTTATTTCATAATTACATATTTGTAGTGACAAAGGAATACCCTTATATATGTTAGTAAAATATCGACTATTCTTTCATAAAATATAAATTTGAAAGAAACTACGTCTTGTCAACCACCAGACTGGGAGAGTCCTGGGAAGTGGCAGGTATACAGTTACCATTCACCTGTCAGTGGAGAGAATACCTATAAACGCTTCCATATCAATCGTCTAGTCTTTAATCTTTAAGTTTAAATATTATTGTTTACTTCCCATATACCTTCACGTATCATAAATGTGGTGAGATGCATTACACAAGAAACTTTTACTAATGGTTCTGTGCAGACAAACACAGGTACAACAGGTTGTGCAATTGTAATATAAAAAGAAAAGATGAAAATGTCAGACATGCAAAGGCTGAACTTCTAGGCCAGCACAACACAAACTGAACTAACTGGAATCGAATTAGCTATAGACTACCTTAAAGGAAATGGAGGTGGGGTGATATTCTGTGACTCTCAAAGTGCTTTGAAATCAATGAACCGCCCGTCAGATTCTATGTCTAAAGTTGTGTGTGATATTAAAAGAAAAATGATAACTGCCAAAGAGAGCAACTCTTGTATCGAATTTGTTTGGATTCCGTCCCAGGTTGGAATTAGGTATCATGACCGTGCTGATAGACTGGCCAATGAGGCATGTAAGAAAGAAAATGTTGACCTTGACCTTGGCCTGTCCAATGCTGTAATTAAAAACATTCAAGTCAGCATCATGAACTCTGATCTAGAAGAACTGAGAAATGCAGAGATACCTGGCAGTTGTAGCATTAGTAAATATGACAAATTTTGTGACAAGACGTACCAGTATGGCCAGCATAAGAACAGAACTAGACAATGTGATATAGTTGTGGCCAGAAATAGGCTAGAATACAGACACATCTGGCAAGTTAGTAACGCTGTGCCCATACCGGAACACTCAGCATGTAAACTTTGTGATAAACCTTTAAAGCATACACTTTAACACTATATTATTGAATGTGACACTGTCAAAGACATCAGGCCACCTGGCTTATTGTAGCATGAACTTTGTAATTACTACATTGAATCAGGGGTGCTTGAGGACATTCTTGCTGTTTAACCAGAATTTGCTAGGCCACACTGATTAGTCTTCAATTAGAATATGATGTCCAATGTATATGAACCACTGTCCTGCATGGCAGTGAACTGTGATAATCACCCGCATGAGTCTGACCTATATATAACGCTTCTGCGCTTCACCTTGCACAGGATGTAAGGGGGTGCCCAATAAACTAGCCCCCTCCGGGGCAATTTGTAAAAAAAAAAAAAAATCTGTTAATGAATATGATGTATTTCTTTGTGTACGAGCCTCTGTCCTGCATGGCAGTGAACAGCGATATCAAGCCACATGAATCTGACCTATATATGCTGTTAATTAATAAGATTTATTCCTTTGTGTATGAACCTCAGTTCTGCGTGGCAGTGAGAACTGATACCACCCTCAGTGTCAAGACCTGACTGAATTACTCAGACTAGACAAACTGTACTTCAAGCTTTGTCAATAAATTTTAAACCAAAAACTCAGCACCACGTAGCATTCTCTCACTGCCACGTAACATTCTCTCACTGTCACGTAACACTCTCTCACCACCACGTAACACCTACCTCCCTCCCACAAGTAACACCCTCTCCTTTCCCTCACCCCACCACAAGTAACACCTGCCTCCCTTGCACAAGTAACAATCCCTCCCACCCCTCACCACATCACAAGTAACACCTCCCTCACTCCCACAAGTAGCACCCCCTACACCCCTCCCTCACACTAATACTCATCTCTCTCTCCCACACCCGTTCCCACCCACACACCCATGGAGAAACACGGGGTTACAAGGCGCCCTCAAACCCCGTGTATTTTAAATTAATCCTTCCGGTGTTATGAGAAAATAATATTATTTAATTTACCAAAAACGTACAGTCACTCATTAAAGTTCGTGGGGGTCTCCGTTTGTGTGGGTGAATCCCATCCACACCCCTTTCTGAACGACAGGTCTCTGGGCACGGGACAACGCACACACAAACATACACGGTGAAATTGTTGGAAATGATTGTGTTCAATTAAGATCTGTTTGACAGGAATATTTTTCCCTGCAAATATTGTGTTATGTTATATAATGTTTACACATTTGCATTTGTGTGACAGCATACGAGGGTTAAAATTGTCATGGACAATATGACCACAGTCCTCTGTTACCTGAACCATAAGACGCTTCGATATGTGAAGACGAAGCAATACGATAGAGGGGGAGTGGAGGAGGTTTTGCCAGGTGGAGACTAGAGACGAGAGGGGTCAAGTGTTTAGCTGCCGCTCTGCTATACAGTACAAATTGAAGTAAAATCCTTATATTAATAAAGATGGAAATGATGTAATATATGTTAAACATACGAAACTTTCACAGTTCCGTTCCTTTAATTCGAACGATTACTCTCTATAAATGGCTTGGTGTATTTGCTCCAGTAGACTGTTGCCTTAGACTCGGGACTGTTCCTTTACGACGTTAGCCAACCGCTTCACTGCTCATTGTTTCGAGTCTTCGTCTACTTCGAATGCTTTATTACCTATTATTCAGAATGAGTTTGCGTTGGATATATAGAGGAATATATGAAGAAGATATATTATACTACGTTAATGGTAGATACTGTCTGAGTTGAGCTCTTAACGGTTTACAATATTATTCATGTGGATACGAAGCAAATTTTCGAACGGATTAGAATGCACCTCGACTTGCACTACCGTCGTCTCTGCTGCTTAATTAATGCTTGGAAATCGAAGGGGCTCTAACCTTCATATCTTATCATATAACACTGAATGTGTAACCTGATTATGATTAACGATAATAACTGACTGACAAACAAAATCCTGTCTGACCTATATACGTAAAAGACACAGTTCTGCCGTGTGTGCGTTGTCACATCGCTAGACACAGACTCGCTGTCCAGAAAGAGGTGGGGACTGGACTGGCGCACACACATACACGGACCCCCCACGAAATTTTATGAGTGACTGTACATTCGCGATAAAAGGACTCGCCATTAACTAGGTAATTACTGTTTTGTACGGAGGAAGTATGTACCTCTTCTCGGCCACACCACACAGCCTCCTCCAGCTGCTTCTGATGTTGTTGGTGCTGCTCTTATTGATGATGTTACTGCTGTTATTGATGCTGTTCCTGTTAATGCTGCTATTATTAATATCGCTAATGACGCGACTGTTGCCTCTGTTAATGACGCTGCTGTTGCCTCTGTTAACGGTGCACTCACTCCTGTTTATATGCTGTTCTTCCTGTTGTGATGGTCCTGATTGTATTTTACTCTGCTCTAGATACTGTTGCTGCTTACTGTGCCTGTTACTGTTGCTGTTGTTGATGTTGGTGTTATTGTTGATGTCGCTTTAACTTAATTTAACTTAACTTAACCTAACCAAGAAGCTAACGTTACCAGAGATCATTAATATAAAAAACACAATATTATCAAAGGTAATACAGCCACAAGATGGTGAGTGAGTGAGGGAGGGAGAGTGAGAGAAGGGAAAGAGAGGGCGAAGGAGAGTAAACAAGGGAGAGAAGGATAAAAAGTGAGCGAGGAAGACTAAGCGAATGAGAGAAGAGGAGGGAGGGAACAATATAGACTGATGGTGAAGGGAATAAAGTGAGACAGTCGGCACATCTTCACGACCATACTAACTCTTACCGCATCCCATGAAACATGTGATGTGGTAATTATAGAGGGAGAGAGAGATAGATAGAAATAGAGGGGAAGAGAGATTGAGAGAGGAAGTTTTAGTTTAACAAATTTATTGACAAAGCGTGGAGTACAATTTGACTATTCTGAGTAATTAAGTCAGGTCTTGACACTGAGGGTGGTATCACTTCTCACTGCCACGCAGGACAGAGGTTCATACGCAAAGAAATACATTATATTCATTAGTAGTATATATAGGTGAGAGTCATGTAGGTGATGTCACTGTTCACTGCCATGCAAGACAGTGGTTCATATACATTGGGCGTCATATTGTAACTGATGACTAATCAGTGTGGGCTAGCAAATTTTGGATAAACAGCAAGAATGAGAGGAAAGAAGGATGGGTGTCTTGTTTTGAATGGTCAGCGGCAAGATATTAGTGAGGAGATAAAGGGTGGTGGCGCAGATGTTGTTTTTTAACTATACTCAGGACCGAGTGGGGGCAGTGTGTGGGATACTGTGGTGAGACAACGAGAGGTCAATGGGGGAATAGGTTCGGAGTGGCAGTACTTATGAGCGTAAACATACTTCGGAGATGCAGACCCATCACCAGGGGGAGCTGAGTGGTAGTAGGAGTGAAGAATTGCAAAATTCACAGAAAGGGTCCGAACCAAGAGACCCCCTCCAGGGGGAGCACAGCCACTGCTCAGAAGTACCGTAAGGAGCGGAGGCACATGACAGGAGAGAGGAAAAGCGAAACCCAGGTCCTAGACCATCGACCTCAATGGAGCCGATGAATAAGGGGCAGATATGTCCTGCCACTGTGGGTATAGAGACACTCGTCACCAGTCTGATGGAGCTGATTACTACTGTGAGACTGCCACAGGCCCAATTTCCGTCCTTCAAGGGGAGTGGTCGCAAGGAATACTGGGATTTTATCCGTACTTTCCGCTAACATATTGGGAGGACACCAGTTCCGGAGGAGTATAAATTGCAGGCACTCATGCAGGCGTGTGCAGAGCCAGTGAAGCACTTTACAATTGTATAACTATCTAGAGCCCAAGGAAGGTTCCAAGAGGGTTCTAACCATATTAGAGGACAGGTACGGAGACAAACATCATTTGGTTGGGGAAATGGTGACAGAAATATTGAAAGGACCGGTAATCAAGGAAAAGGATGAAGAAGGTCTCAGGAAGCTAGCTACGAATTGGGCTCATGCATATCAAGTTTGGAGGCTATTAAGATGATACATGAACTTGACACAATCCATGTAATGGAAGACTTTATCCTGTCGGTTATCTGGGAGAACAATCGCGCGATACGAGGATGAAACTTTCTCGTTTAAAAAACAGCATGGTCACTACCCGGGAGTCAAATGGCCGACAGAGTGAGTATCAGGAAAAGGAGTAGGAGGGAAGAGACGACCACCAGGCGGACTACCGGCGTCACAACGGAAAGGAATATGAAGGAGCGAACAGTCAGCCTGTTTACAATCGACGAAAACAGGCGGGAGAATAAACGTGTAGTGTGCCATCTAAGCAAGGGGGCACATGGGTGGACGAACTGTCGAGCTTTCTGAGCCATGTCTGTAGAAGAGAGAAGGAACACTGTTAGGCGACTTCGTTGCTGTTACATCTGCCCGAAAGACACCCACTTAGCCGCTGATTGTAGGGCAGCAACAGAACGTTTTGCACCGAATGGTTCGCAGTTTGCTTGTAGGCAGCTCGAAGGACCGCATGGATAACACTTGGAACTAAACGAATTTTAGGGTTGGGCACTATGACACAAGTAACGGAACAAAGGGTCGATGAGGTGGACTTGGAGGTTAGCGGGGTAGGCTTTCACGAGCTTATTCGGAGGATATCACTATCCGGCGTCACAACGGAAAGTAGCTGGCAGCCGTTGTGTGACAACACAACGGCTGCCAGCTACTTTAAGGGACTCAGTTGCCTACATACAAGATGTTGCAGAATAGAAACACTTGAAAGGGATAATGCCATTGAGTATGTACGAAAGTGAGATAGAGTTACTTATTGGACTCGATACAACACGAGCATTAACGCCTCTGGAGGTCAGGTCCGGGGGGAATGGGGAGCCCTTTGCGGTGAGGACACCACTTGGTTGAACCATCAATGGACCAGTACGATACATGGAGGATGATTGGAGCAAACCTGACAGAGCAGGTTGTGTTGCAGTGACCAATTGTGGCCCAAGAGATACATGATTAACGTGATTGAGAGTACAAGTGAGACAGTTTTGGGAGTTGTATACGAGTGACTTGAGGAAGGGTGATGCTGTATCAGTGGAAGACAAGAGTGTATTGGAGCTGTGGTCTAACAAGATGATACGGGTGGCCGGACGCTACCAACTACTGATACCATTTCGACAAGACCTACCCGAGGTCCCAGACAACAAGACTCTAGCTGAACGTAGGTTGGAGGGTCTAAAGAAAAGGCTACTTAGAGATCCCCATCTTCACCGGCGTTATACAGAAGAGATGCAACTGTTACTAGACAAGAACCATGCCGAACTGATCCCTACGACAGAGGTTTTCGCTAGGCAGGCTGGGAGATGGTATCTCCCACATCACCCAGTATTAAACCCAAACAAGCCTGAGAAGGTGCGCATAATTTTCGACTGTGCAACTGAACATGCTTCCATATCACCGAACAGCAAAGTGCGGCAAGGACCAGACCTAACTAACAAACTACTGGGAGTTCTCATCAGGTTTCGACAAGAACCCGTAGCTCGCATGACAGATATAGAAGCTATGTTCCATGAGGTGAAGGTCACGCCGGAGCACAGGGATGTGTTATGGTTTCTATGGTGGCCAGAAGGGAACATGCTACGCGCACCACTCTCTTACAGGATGACAGTACACCTCTTCGACTGTGTTTGGAGTCTCTCTTGTGCCGCATATGCTCTACGAAGGACCTTCCACGATCAAAAAATAAATAAAATCTATGCCATGTCGACGTAATGGACGCCCAACAGAACTTATTTGTGGACGATTTACTCATTTCAGTACAGTCCACTAAGGAAGGGATATGACTAGCTGAACAGCTGCGACGAATTCTGGCGCTGGGGGGCTTCCGACTCACTAAATGTGTGAGTAACTGCAAAGATGTACTCGACTGTGAACGAGCGGCACATGGGAGTGGAAGAGTCGGCGCTGCCCGTGGTCTCTTGACCATGGAGACAGCTGCCAGCCCGGTTTGTCGGGCCCTTCCCCTTCCCCATCTCCTCCCCATCTGGATTTATCAACATCCTCCCACCAACAGTATGGTGCAAAGATTGACGATCAACCCACAACTGATATACAAAAGTGACAATTTCAACTCGAAAGGAAGAAACAACTGTCAGAGCGACAATCCGTACTTAGCGGCTAATGTTGACCCGACACCTTGACCTGACGCACCCAGCCCGCGGTACACTCGCCACCCGTAACACTGGATGAGAAGCCAAGAAACACTCCAAACTTCACCAGGTGAGAAATGAGGACTCCCTACTCCACCCAGGTGAGGAACTATGAATTCCTAACTACATCATATGAGGAACAAGAACCATCTCCAACACCCCGGGTGAGCTGGAGGTCCTACCCGGACCACGTGGACCGTGGTACATCTGCAGCTGTAGTGAGGTAGCTGCTTAGCAGTCAGGTACAACGGCCATTAAGACATTGGGAAGGACTTTGTTGGCGCCGACATCGGGTCACAAGAATGTCTACAGACCAGCTCCCACAGTACCAGATCTAAAGTTAATCTATATGTTGACTCTATGTTTCTTATTGTTTCTGCATTGAAAGCTTTTGTCAATCAAGTGACCCGCTCCCCGATTTCACCATATGTAACGTATCATCTCTGTTCATTGTATATTTTCAGCCTTTGGGCTGCCATGTTTTCTTAATAAACGGTTAATTATTATTATTTTGTTTTTAATAAAATGCAAAACATTCCCAGTGGAACGAGCACTTGGAGTAAAATGGGACTTAAATGAAGATAAATTTTCTGTAGCCATTAAACATGTCGAGTCGAAAGTGATGACTACGAAGGGGGGTCTTTTAAGTATAATTAGCTCAGTGTATGACTCACTTGGATTTCTCGTGCCATTCATTATCCGGGCCAAGATCATCTTCCAAGACGAATGTAGAAGGAAACAAACATGAAACGGTGAGGCTGCTTACTCACCTGTCTGACCACAAGAGCCATCCACCTAGAGCTCCTCAGTGCACTTGATGCTAATACTTTCCTTAATACCATAACGCATTTCTCTGCACGTAGGGGTGTACCAGAACGCATCCACTCAGATAACGGGACAAATATGGTCATAGCAGACAAGGAGTCAGTACTGCTGCTAGAATGGAGAACGGATACCAAGGTTCGACATACACTATTGAAAAAAGATTAAGTGGGTTTTCAATCCACCCTACATGGGTGGCGTCTGGAAAAGACAAATCCGAAAGGTCAGAAAGGTCTTGCAAGCGGTAACAGGCTCACAAGTTAAGGATGAGGACCGGCTTCACACATTCTTTTGTGAGGTAGAGGCGATAGTCAATGGACTGCCCCTTACACCAACCTCGGAAGAGGTCAACGACCTCGAGGCGCTCACCACCTTTGCGTATCGTACGTGCAAGAACATTGCCCCACTGCTAGTTAGGGGGCTAATCGGAAGGGACGACGAAGAACATTAATCAAAAGGGGGATGGAAGCCTGCACAGTTCCTGGTGGACCAGTTCTAGAAGCGATGGTTAAAGGAGTACCTTCTATCTTTGCGACAATGCCAGAAGTACTTCAAGCAATTACGCAACTTTCGAGTACATGACCTTGTGATGGTAACAAGTCAAAACCTCGCCCGTAACCAGTGGCCACTAGGCCGAATAGTGGAGGCGAACCCTGGGGAGGATGGTGTAGTGAGACAAGTAAAGGTGAAGATGTCTACACAAAGGATTCTGACGTGACCCGTGAAAAATATATATTTATATGAAGGGAGCAACGAGTAAAACAAACACAAAACGGCAACAACTTACCGGTAGCACACACACATATAGTTACCTATACACGTGCATTTGTTTATATATTGCCCTAACATAATCATGTAACCCTACGTATTAACATGTTGAGAATCTAGTTAGAATTGACGATGGGTATCACCGCATCCCATGAAACATGTGATGTGGTAATTAGAGAGGGAGAGAGAGAGAGAGAGATAGGAAGCCAGGGGAAGAGAGAAAGGAAAGAAGGATGGGTGTCGTGTTTTAAATGGTCAGCGGCCAGTTTATGAGCGAGACAATAAGGGGTGGTGGCGAAGATGTGTGTTTTTGAACTATACTCAGGACCGTGTGGGGGCAGTGTGTGGGATACTGTGGAGAGGCAAGGAAGTCTAGTTCTGTGTACCGGACGCGACTTATAACCAATATCAAGCATCAGTGATTTAGTGTGACAGTTGATGACGGTGAAATCTACAGTTAGTCCTGTACTACCCCCTCTCCCTAAAAGTAAACAATTACCTCTCTCACCCTCTCCACCTCTCACGAGTGTAACGAAAGATTAAGTTGGTACATAAAATATGTTACATTAAATTAAAGGACACATAAATTATTTGTTATACCATCATCCTAACACGCATCTTCACTATCATCTTCAGAAACGTCTTCACTATCATCCTCACTATCATCCTAAAACATAACTTTACTATCACCCTCACTATCATCCTAAGACACATCTTCACTATCACCATCAATATCATCCAAACTTACATCTTCACTATCATCCTGTTACGACCCTTGGTCTCCTAGGTCGTAACAATGCACAAATTAAATTTATCTTTGTACTATAGGTCCAAGGAATAGATCCCACCAAAATCATCGCCTCGTTTCTATGAGGGATATTGAAATTCATTAAGTATATTTAATTACAAAATTTATATTAACAAACAAACAATAAAACAAATATATCAGTAATGCAAAAAAAATAAATTAAAAATAACTAAAAAATAAATCTGATCAAATAAATGACTCAACCGAGTGACAAAATAATGAACATAAAAGTAAAGACTAAACACTTATTTAAATTAACAAAACCAAGAACAATGTAGTTATCCACCACACGTACCTCATAAATAAGTAAGTTATTTTCTTTACAGAAGGAGGACAAACTTGCAGTCGGAGTAGGGTTTTCTCATTGATCGATCGATCCATCCCCCACAATCTTCCCTTCTCTCTTTAACGGCTCAGGCCGGGGGTCAGTGACTGATCGATCCATCCCTCACAATCTTCCCTTCTCTCTTTAACGGGTCAGGCCGGGGGTCAGTGACTGATCGATCCATCCCCCACAATCTTCCCTTCTCTCTTTAACGGCTCAGGCCGGGGGTCAGTGACTGATCGATCCATCCCCCACAATCTTCACGTGTCATTGATCGATCCATCCCCCACAATCTTCCCTTCTCTCTTTAACGGGTCAGGCCGGGGGTCAGTGATTGATCGATCCATCCCCCACAATCTTAGAGAAAAAAAAACACCTTCCCTTCTTTGTTTGACGGCTCAGGCCGGGGATCAGTCATCGATCCATCCCCCACAATATAGCAAATTCATATGCTTTGTTAATCACGTTGGGCATTAAAATAAACCGTTAATAAGTCCCTCTAACGACACTGGAAAAATGCTTCAGTTTATTTTCAACGAGTATTAAATGAGAGCACTTATATTTTTTTCATCCCATTCGCGGTAATACAAACAATAACAGGATAAAATGACATGAGTTGACCTTTGAGCTATATTATTGGTCCTACATTTCAATACTGTTAATAAAACTGACGCCAATAATAATGCTCTACCTTATGTTCCTCATGATAAATACGGGAACTATAAGACTATAAGCAGGAGTTTTCAGCCCGGGTCTGCGTGAAGTAAGCCAGGTAGTACACTTTGATCTCCTCAATGCCATGTATGTATTATGTGGAATTTTATTTCTTATTAGACTTATCTTGCCGTCAAACTTCATGAAGCAGACGAACCCTTCAACTGACTGGTTACCCAAAAGAATCTGTAATAATAACGCAAAGTGGAGAAGTTGAGATGTCTAGTGTTTCAACTGATGATTCCATAAACCATAAAATTATCTTAGTTGTGACAAATGACTTCCAGTTACATGTTTTCTTAATAGGAAAGAAAAACCTCATAATAGCATGGTAAATACATTTGTTGGAAATATTAGATCGATTTTTTTTTATTTCTTGTGAATAAAGATGCAACTAGACGCTTACTCAAGGTAAATCAAAGCAAACTATACTTTCCCAAGACTGCCTAGGGAGGGTACTGAATAAACTCGTGTAAATCTCACTCTCCCACGGCTTCTGCCAGGGACACTGCATCTCGTTATGTTTAAGGCAATAATTGTGTCAATTGGTTCGAAATTTACTCTGCCAAGATAACGGTTCACGAGCAGGATTTCCATTCGTTCGAGTGCTATTTAATTTCTCTTTTACAACTACCGTCACCAGTTATGCTCCTTTTCTCATACACCAAATTTTCCACTTATTTTCGTTATCTTTTTGACCGCCATAATTTTCATTTTTAGTGTTCTTTTATTTAAAATGTATTATTATTTCCGCCTCTACAGCATTAAAATCTAAACCAAACACTGGAGAACGCGCATGCGTGCGTGGTGTCAACAAAGGCTGTAAGAGACTGCTCCTTTAAAGTCGTATTTCTGACGAATTCAGCGAGTCTACTAATCCCAGCCTGCGCAGACAACTATAATAAGACCCAGTTATCAGCACAGTGGCATCTATTTTTTTTTTTACTTTTGGACTTTGTCATTTTTGGGGGATAAAACATCTGGTCCTACCACCCGATCCCCCTGGGCAAAGTTTTTCAAGTTTGCACATGCGCAATGTGATAGTGTGACGTAGCAGTGACGTCATTACCCCTCCACCTGACTGCAGTGTTGCCAACGTGCCCTATGCCCGCCGTTAAACGCTCCCGTTCGTTGGAAACGGCGGCAGTAGGTGACAGTGATGCTGACGACTTTCTTCTTGAAGACAAGTCAAAGAAGAAGCAGAAACCTCAAAAGTCAGGATCTCCAGCAGGGGCCGGGGCCACGGCCCCACCTCGCACCCCGTCTGGGGCTGTAGAGGTTGGCCTCCTCCTCCTGTCATCGGGGTCCCCAAGTGAACTTACATGTGGCTCAATGACCGATGGACATAGGGGATTCCCTTTGTCTCCCTGCCCCGTCGCGCCTTCGTTGTCTCGCCTTTCCTCGGGACTTGCCTCTGAGCACACAGACGACCTGGTTCTTCCGTCACTGCTCTCCACTTCAGGACTCAACACTTCGCCTCCGCCGAGGTCCCACAGCCGTGATATAGTCACCACACAAATGGACGAGACGGTACTCCTGCTCACTCAGGTGGGCTTTCCTGCTCCCCAGGGGGAGGTGATGCTGAAGTTCACCATCATCACCCCAGAAACTCGTCGTACCAAGGTAATGGTTCGCCACGTACCCTGGGAGATCCCTATCGACGATCTTCGCCCTCTTCTCCCACAACTACTGGACATGGAACGCCGCATCAACCCGGTCTCCAAACGTCCATCCAACGAACTCATCGGCTGGTGGGTGGGCCCCCTCCCCCCGAAGGTGAATGTAGGACCAATTCACAACTGTCCTCTCGACCGATTTATCGGAACCCCGAAAATCTGTGGTCGTTGCCAATCGTGGAAACACCGCACCTGGGAGTGCACGAGGATGGTCGCCTGCGGTTTCTGTGCAGGTCCTCACGACACAGTGGAATGCAAATCGAAAATTCAGAACAAAATCCCAGTTATTCCACGGTGCGTCAATTGCCATGGCAGTCACCACGCCTGGAATGCCAATTGCCCACAGCGTCCTGGCACTCGCCCGGGGAAAACTTACCTTGTACCACCGCCCTCGTCTCTGACGAAGCCCCTGTCAACCAAACCTCATCCTATCCACCACCGCCTCTTCCATCCACCAAGGATTTCCCATTGATCTCCTCTCCTCTACCACCATCCCCCTACCACCCATCCTCTCTACCGTTCTTGGAACAAGGTCGTTGCCGGCCCTGCCACACAGTCACCACCACCTCCTGCCCACCTGGACCCCCGCTGTCTCCCACCAGCACCACCACCTCTTACTCACCTGAACCCTCACCGTCCCTCTCCGTCGCTACCACCACCACATGCCCAGTCGGGCCCTCGGCAATCCTTGCCGCCACCTCCAGCTCCTGCACAGGTACACCAAGTTGGTTCTATGGAAACAATCACTCTCCATCTGGATCGCCACTCCAAGCAAATCAACCTACTCTCTGCCCAACTCGACTTGTTTGTGAAAACAATTGCGACATTGCAGAGGCAACAACGACTCATTCTGGACACCGTGACCCATTTGTCTCAACAGAATTTGGTACCTCCTCTGGAGCCCTGTCTAGCCCCACAGACTCATCTCACACCGGAGGCCGTTCCTCCTCTTCTTACAATGGAACATCCAGACTTAGACCTCGCCGGACAGACCTCGCCCAGTTTGTGCTCTCTCATCAAGTTGATGTTGCTCTACTTCAGGAAACCATCACAGACGATGTTACTCCACTCCGCCTCTCTGGCTATACTGTTTACACCCTGCCTCGGTACCGTGGGCAGGCTCGTGGCCTCCTCACCCTTGTGCGTAACACCATTCCATCTGTTCGTCTTCCTTCACCTGACTCACATGGACCCCCGTCTGAATTACTTTCTGTCTCCCTTACTCTTGGTGACCGGACCCTTCGTGTAGTCAATGTTCATTTCAAGAGTGATTATCTGGACCCCCAGGTTCTTCACGACCTCCATGATGGGGTTCCCACTATGTTCTTGGCGACTTTAATGCCCGCCATCCCACTCTTACTCCGGATCATCCCACTCCATGTACCCTTAACGGATCACATCTCTCTCAGTTTCTTAATGGGGATGATGATGTTCGCTTTCTTTGTCCTGACGATCCTACTCGCCTCCCCCATAGTTTCCTTGATGTTGGCTTACTATTGAACGGTCATACCTCCTTTCATCCTACCGTCTGCACCGAGCCTGCTCTGTATAGTGACCATCTGGCAGTTACTACCCATCTCCAGGCTCTCCTTCTCTGCCCCTACATCAGCTCCTTATCGATTCCCTCGCCTTCGTCTCACACAAGATGCTGTTCCTTCCTTTACCCAATACCTTTCTACCTGGGCGGATTCCTATGTTGTCCCTCAGTCCCTTGACTCTTACAGAGCTGATTTTGTTGATGCCGTGTATGACTCTGTCAATCGCGCTACCCCTCCACGCCCTCCCCGTCACCCCAGAAGTGCCACCAACTACTGGTATCGTATCCCTGCCATGAGACATCTCCGGCAGGTAACCCGTGATCTCCACTCTGCCATACGGAGGTCTAATTCTCCAGAGGACTGGGAAGACTTCAAAAATTGGTGCTTCTTTGCAACTCAGGAGCGTCGTCGGATTCGTGAGGCGGACTGGCTATCCTTCACGGGGTCTCTATCGTTCCAGTCGTCACCCTCTTATGTATGGAATCGGATTAATGCTATACGGGGTACTCGACGGAGGTCTCCTCCCCACCCTGACCCCGCCTCCCTTGCCTGCTCTTTAATGGAAGACTGGGCACGAGCTTCCTCCCCTGAGGCACTTCCAGATCCATTGTAGGAGGCAGTGCAGGCCCGCATCGATACGTCTGAGCCTGTTGTTCGTGCTGCTCTTACCTCCCCTGCCCCAACTGATCATCCCATCACACAGTTCGAGCTTCACATTACAAGTCGCTCTAGAAAAGACACCTCTCCTGGGGATGATCAGATAACCTACTCCGTCCTCAATGCCTGTACTAATATTCCTAATGACCCCTTGCTTGCTCTCTACAATATGTCTTATGAACATGGGGTTCTCCCGTCTAACTGGAAAAATGCCACTATTATCCCCATCCCTAAGCCGGGAGATCCTGGGAAATATCGACCCATTAGTCTTACCCCCTGTGTTTGCACGATGATGGAGAGGATACTCCATCGTCGCCTTCTTCACACCATAGGCGGCTTCCACAACTCCCTCAATGGTTTCATACAACATCGAAGCACAGCACACTCCATTGCTTCCTTTTATTGCAATCAGACTGCCCGCGTCTCCGTCTTCCTTGATATCAAGGGAGCCTTTGATACGGCTCAGCCTTCCCTCATTTTAGTTGAACTTGCGCGGTTCGGGGTTAAAGGGAGACTTCTTCAATGGATCGCCTCTTACCTCACTGGACGTCAGGCCCGGGTTCGCGTTGAAGGCTCTATATCTCCTGTTCAAGAAATGAACCTCGGCACCCTTCAAGGTGGAGTCCTGAGTCCCACCTTGTTTAACACTCTCATGCACTCCATTGCGTCTCTCCCGTGGCCGACAGAAGTTGTCCACTCAGGATATGCCGACGATGTCCTCCTTTGAGCCCCTGACTACCTCAGCATGCAGGAAGCCCTTGGTCTGGTCTCCAGAGAGTGTGATTAACTTGGTTTCCTTCTTTCAACTGCGAAAACAAAAGCCATGTGGCACGGTCGTGTTGTACCTCTCTTATCAGGAACGCCCTTGGACTGGGTCAATGAGACAAAATACCTGGGTGTGATGGAACTCGCACACGTTGTCAGATCCCTGAAGTCCGCTATCTTCGAGACATATGCTTTCGGCGTCTCGCTCCCCTCTCTACCATGTGCAGGGGTTCACTTGGTGCCACCATCCCTGTACTTCTCACCATGTCCTTTGTCCGTTCCTGTGTCGACTACACCGCCCCTGCCCTCGTCAACATTAGTCGGACTGCTGTCAACCGTCTCGAAGTTATCCAGAGGAAAGCTGCTCGTATCATCCTTGGGGCTCCTCAGTGGACACGCTCTACTCTACTTCTCTATATACCGAACTTGGTCTTTCCCCCTTACAGGATCGTGTCCAGGAGTTTTACCTAAAAACTGCCGTTTCCATTCTACGGGACCCTCGGGGCAACTATGTCCAAACCAACTTGACTCCTGCTGTCCGAGACCGACCTCCATCTAGAAGATAGTGGCGAGGGTCACTCATCCGAGCCCTTCAGGAACACGACCTCCTGCCTGATATTGCTGTCACCCCTGCTGTTGGTTCGTCTCCTTCTCCCTGGCTGGATTTTCAACTTGAAGTGATTGCCATCGGTGGACCGCTCCCGAAATCCCAGGTGAACCCTGTTATTCTCTGCAAATACCACCTCTCCAGGATCGCCCGCTGGTCCCCAGGTAGGGTCGTCCTCTACACTGATGGTTCTGTTGACCCCGCTACAGGTCGGGCCGGGGCTGGTGTCTACATCTCCCGTCCTGATGCCCCTGAGCCTATCAAACTGTCTCTCAGAGTTTCTGACGGGGCATCCTCCACTCAGGCTGAACTGATAGCCCTCCTTGCTGCCCTTCTTGCTGAGGAAGAAGCAGATGGTTTCTGCCCCTTGCTTGTCTGCTGCGATTCCAGGTCTGCTCTCGACGGGATCGCATTTGGATCAGAAGAAAATAAGGACCTCATCCTCCGAATACAAGGGTTAACATCCACACTTCAAGATGCAGGCCGTCCTGTGACATTCCTATGGATACCCAGTCATGTCGGTATCTTAGGGAATGAGGCAGCAGATGGCCTTGCCAAGACTGGCTGCAACAAGGCCACACCTGACTACGTTGTTCCTCGAACACTTTTACAGCTTAGAACCCAAATTCGCCGCAAACAGAGATAAGCTCGGGAAGCAGCCATCCCCCTGGATTCCCCGCCCACCTGGTACGATGTCCTCCGTAAACTTCCTGACCTCTCGTATGTCTATGGGAAAGGGTCGCGGAAAGGGGACGTGATTGCTGCCCGTATCATCATTGGGTATGACTTTGCTTGGGAGATTGGTATCCCCGCATTCCCTGAGCAACGCTCTTGTGCATTATGCAGAAGACCCGACAGCCGCACCCTTATCCACTACCTCCTAAGATGTCCCCACACACAACGCTTCCGTGACGCCTGCTGGACCACCACTCCACGACCCCTTGAAGGAGACACGATGATCCTCCCCATATTGGCCAGATACTATGTAAATAATATTGATTATGTGTTAAAGGAATATCCTTCCTTCCTTAGGCTTTAGTAAGCCCCTTTATAATATTTATACTGTATATACTTGTCACACTTGCCAGATGCTTCTGGTGTTATTGTACAGGGGAACCTAGTGACAGCACTAGGATCCCGCTTCCTCTATCAAGGAATAAACAATTGAAATTGAAATTGAACCAAACTCTTGCCTCCTTCCATTCATCTTTGACTGAGCAAATGCAAGATTACGGCTATTAGCAAAAAAATCGTAACGTGCCAGGAAGATCCCGATGAAAAACTTTGTCACAGGTTCTGAAGATACGTCGAGTTATCACGAAATATTTCTGTAAGTTGTCGTCAATCGAATAAAACTTGCGAGTTGGAAGAGAAAAGTTATGAAGGAGACGAGAACACATCGTAAGTTTGATTGTATTTTCCATTGTGATGGAAAGATTCTCTCCAGAACATATTCTTTCTTTATAAAAAAATCCTCCATTACTGTTGGCAAACTTTTGGTCTTCGTCCTACATACACTTTTCATATTAATAAGACTTTCCTTGTTAAAGCGGTCTGAGTGGATACAGCATTCGTCTTCTGTCCTAAGTCGCTGGTTTGCTCTCGGGTAACTCCACCCTGATCAGGTTTGAAAGTAAAGGCGATAGGGTGCAGTGATGGCCACAGTGCCCCTTTGTGTACCAAAATAAAACTTAATCGATAGGCCTTAAACGTATTGTAATAAAATATACAACAGAATTATATATATATATATATATATATATATATATATTATGTATATATATGTATATGTATATATATATATACAGTATATATATATATTATGTATACTTATATGTATATATATATATATATACAGTATATATATATTAGGGTGGTCCAAAACTTACGGTAAAAATATAAGTAGTATATTGCCTCCACAAGCCTTAAAATTGTCCATTTGGTTCATAGATAAGGTCTGTAATTTTATCCATATTCATTAACATTTAGAGGGTCCAATCCATTTTGCATATTATACTTGTAGTGTGGGACTGATTTTTCTTGTCCGCATGATACAGTCTTAATAGCCACAACACATTATATTGGGTATATTTCAGTATTATATAACCTAGTTGCCTATTTGGAAGAACCCAAGTCAATATTGAACATGGGACTGAAACAATGACAGGTTGAAACACTTGTATTGTTGATACTACTGCTTCCAATACAGGATTACATCGTGGGCATGTCCGCATTGAAGATGAACTGGAACAGGAACTTGTTGTTTGGATAGCATGCAGACACCATGTGCTAGAAATAACTAAGCAATTCTTCAGTTTTGATCTGTGGGTCAACTGGAAGTCCTGGGAACTATTCTGCATTTTAAGCCTTCAAAAAGCAGTGGAGGTCCATTTCGCTCAATGACTTCATTTCCAGCACCAAGCATGTTTGAGACCCAATGCTTCAAATTCTAAGGAAGAGTTGCTTGAATATTTGCCAGTAGCCTGGGAATAATCAGCCACGAGATGATTATAGGGAGTTTCCTAGAACTAACTCTTTTGTTTCTTGGTGGACTGCCAAAGTAGTAGGTTTCCTTTCGAGTTCCTGGTCCTACACACCATACCAAGATGGATGGCAAAAGAAAGGAATCTATGCTCTCAAAAATCTATCTGTTTAAAACATCAATTCACATTATCAACACGGGAAGAAAACAATATCACACAACTGGCTTTGTTTGTGAGCATAATGTATGTGAATTCTGGCATGAAGCACCAATAACTATTTCGAGCTCCATTCAATGATTTGCAGCTAATGAAAGGTTTAAAGGGAATATCCTCATGATTGCACACACTTGGCACAAGCAGCAATTAGCCGACATCTCTGGTATCTATCAGAACATCTTATCGGTCTAAACATTTGATGACAGGATCGATACTGAAACCAAAAGAAAGAATATGGTACAAAACTTCCAGTGCCCAAAGTAAGGACTTTTCAAGGCGCCAAACTCTTGCCTCCTTCCATTCATCTTTGACTGAGCAAATGCAAGATTACGGCTATTAGCAAAAAATTCGTAACGTGCCAGGAAGATCCCGATGAAAAACTTTGTCTGGGGTTCTGAAGATACGTCGAGTTATCACGAAATATTTCTGTAAGTTGTCGTCAATCGAATAAAACTTGCGAGTTGGAGAGAAAAGTTATGAAGGAGACGAGAACACATCGTAAGTTTGATTGTATTTTCCATTGTGATGGAAAGATTCTCTCAGAACATATTCTTTCTTTATAAAAATCCTCCATTACTGTTGGCAACTTTTGGTCTTCGTCCTACATACACTTTTCATATTAATAAGACTTTCCTTGTTAAAGAGGTCTGAGTGGATACAGCATTCGTCTTCTGTCCTAAGTCGCTGGTTTGCTCTCGGGTAACTCCACCCTGATCAGGTTTGAAAGTAAAGGCGATAGGGTGCAGTGATGGCCACGTGCTTGTGTACCAAAATAAAACTTAATCGATAGGCCTTAAACGTATTGTAATAAAATATACAACAGAATTATATATATATATATATATATATATATATATATATATATATATATATATATATATATATATATATATATTAATATATGATGTTATATATATATATATATATATATATATATACAGTATATATATATGTATATATATACAGTATATATATATATATATATATATATATATATATATACATATATACATATATATATATATATATATATATATATATATATATATATATATATATATATATATATATATATATATATATATATATATATATATATATATATATATATATATATATATATATATATATATATATATATATATATATATATATATATATATATATATATATATCTTGATAAATCACACGGGAAGGGATACAACGGGCACTTGGCTTTCGTCTTTATTCAAGACATCTTCAGAGCAACTGGATTACATGGACAGAGAGGCCTAAATATACAGGGTTGAGTCATCCTGAAAACGACATTAATATTTAGTAGCTGGGGACCGAACTAACAGGACAAATTCATTACGATAGGGCAGAGTCAAAAATATTCTTAAGTGTGAATTTGCCTGGTTTGAGAAGGAATGAACAAACTGAAGGGTACCCGAGTTTCTGTGCAATGGAACAGATGTGTTTCAATTCATCGTCAATAAATTCAGAGTCACAAATACGCCGACATCTTAAGATCATAGCAGAAAAAACTGACATTTGGTAGACTCCAGGTGATTCGATAAAAGTGTATGAAACTGTCTACCTGTGTGGGATTTCTGTATACCTTAAATTTGTAGTTTTGGCCATTTCTCATGATAAGCATATCAAGGAATGGAGGATCCTTATTTATCTTTATTTTGAATGTGATGCTTGGGACAATATCATTAAGCTTGTCTAAAAATTCCAACGGGTCACTGTTTTAGGCCAAAGACAAAGAACATCATCTATCTCAGGAGAATAAAGTCCACTATATTGGGGAAATATCGACTCAAAAACCTTAATACAGGCTAGAGAGCAGAAAGACAATTACCCATGCCTATGATATTTTTTGGTAGAACTTCCCATTTGCTCTAAACACAGTGTCAGTTACGCATAACTCTATCAATTTGAAGTATCTTTATTTAATTCGTTGAATTTATCTTTAAGAAATGAAGGTGGGTCTACAGGTTGACCTCATGTTTTTTGAATACACTCATATTTCTCTGTCCATGTAATCCAGTTTTCTGAAGATGTCTTGAATAAAGACAACTAAGGTGCTCCGTTGTTTCCCTTTTCCCGTGTGATTTTATCAAGATTTATCTTATCCACGTTTTCATTGTGGATCTACATGAAATATATATATATATATATATATATATATATATATATATATATATATATATATACATACATACATACATACATACATACATACATACATACATACATACATACATACATACATACAATTATCTCGTGTATTACATATACATAAACTAGAATATGAGCCACAATTGATCTCGTGTCTACAGATGATCGATCGTTTGTAAAAGTCTTATTCATAATCAATATTATTTTGGGTTCTTCTTAAACGTGCTTACATAAGAACTATTGCAGCGAGTCAAGATTATCATCTACTGGTTTAGCTGTGGGTGTGATTGATTAGGTTAACCTTGTCCGGCAAGGAACTTAGGTTAAAAATTGGTGGTACGAACTACATCAGCGATATAAGTCCCTTGGGTTTCACGTACAGTATTCAGGGAGAGTCCCTGCAGTGTCGGCCAATCAGGGCTCGCTGAGACCCAAAGTAGTATCCACTTTTATTTTATAAACCTTCAGGTCTCTGTAAACTCTTGAGAGTATATTAAATTCTTTAGAGTTTAATAAACTTTCCAAAGTTGCCAGTTTGAAGCAGTGAAGTAATACATCAAAAGCGCCGTAAACCTTTCAACGAGCCGATCATGGTTAGGTGAGGTACACACTCAAGTGCTCTCTTAAGTTATCAACACCACATCAGTCTTCAGCCCCCGCCGTCTGCTCCACTAGATCTTTACGAGCACCAAAATGTAATTTCACCACTAATACAAAGGTTTAAATCATTATATATTTAAATACAACTCAAGTCTTAAGACAACAATAAGACGGGTAATGTAAAAGTTCGCTGATGTCAGTATTTTTCTGGAATCTTAAAACTAAAATTATTAAGGTAAAAATATGATCTATATATAATTATATATGTATCCGTAAAATCACCAGTTAACAGCGTGTGGGTGTGTGGATCACTACACTAATGCACAATATACAGTAAATCAACGTTTATTCTCGCAACTAGCAATGTACACAAGTGTCCCAAGAACAAGTATCTCGGAACGCGCCAAGTTCACACAACAATAAAAATTTCTTACTGCCTGCCACCGCGACAATCTGATTTCCAGGGGCGTGTCCGTAACTTTATGTGCTGCAATGCTTCTTCTGTGTCTCTACTGATGGTGCAGACAGTCTTATGTTCTATACCACATACCCTGAACTGACTTTCTGTATAATCACCTACCGGACTTTCAAATGATGTGATTCTAATAATTAAATAGAAAATATATATAATTTGCATTTTTTAACAGCCCGTGATGCTACTTTGCCAGATCTGTCTCCACGATATTACATGATATTATCGACAATAGAGTTAAGGTAACTCGGCGACATTTCTCTTTGTATCGGTATTAATACTTGGACAAATAGGGCATTCGGTAGACCCTGTTTCAACATTTATCATCTTTACGCGTTTCACCGTGTTCAGCTTCACTTTGGGGACGCCACCTTTAACGAATAAAATAATGTAACTAACTATCGTTTGTAAATCTATGATGAGTGTCAAATAATTCAAAATTGAAATCAAAGCCACAGCAAGAGAAGAGGATGAATTTCTGTGTTACTGGTCTACTAACTAATGTTGAAATGTATGCAGAATTTATAAAACAAATAGACAAAAATGGGATAAATTTTTGACTGAGATATGTAATTCTATATACTTCAAAAGAGACTTTCTTAACAATTTCAAAGAATTATTACTTGTAATATAATCTGCAGTAATAAAGCAAGGAGCCAAATAGTAGAATAAAATATACAATGGACAGTGAGTTATCTGAAGAACCAAACGGTTATAGTAAGGGAACGAGAACTAAAGAAGCTATATTTGGTTTGACAATTTTGAGGAAAGGGCTTCAGAGTTCTAAAGAAATTTGTATACAGCGACTTGCTTGGTTGATTTTGATATCCCAGCATTAATGAAGGACATTCGATAATTAAAACAAAACAAAAATTACAAGCAACAAGAGGCTGCAGCGTTAGTAAATAATGAACTTATTAATTGGTTTGTTATACAGGGAGTAAGACAAGGCTGTGTTCTATCTCCAACATTGAATATATATATATATATATATATATATATATATATATATATATATATATATATATATATATATATATATATATATATATATATATATATATATATATATATATATATATATATATATATATATTCTTTATGAGAAAATTTCTGAAAAGCAATGAAGCAATAAAAGTAATGGTAAAGTAACAACAAATATATGCTCTACAGATGATACTGCTTTGATATGAGGATAGTACTTTGAATGATTGTCTGATGACCTAACCTTAATGGGTGTTATGTTGAAATAATAATAAACTACATTTGTATAGTTCCTTACTAAACATTAACCATAATAAGAGAGGGATCTGTGCGAGGTTAGGACTAATGATCAACTTATAAATGAGAGCAAGTGTAAACTACAGTACTCCATGAACAATTGGAAGACATTTCTTATGTTTACAACAATATTTTACAAAAGACTGACAATAATTATTTAATTTCACCTCGAGTTTAAACTTCAGACCAATTACCGAGTAACTGGGTTTTTTTATAATTGATACGTAAAATCAAAAACCATTACAGTATATCAAAACCATGCATCAGCGAGTCTACACTTAATCTAATGGATGACGTTTACCCAAACCCTAGGTAGCCCGATGATGATGATGATAATGAAGTAAAGTGGCAAATGACTTTACCATGAGAGAAGAGAGGAAAGAGAGAAGGAAAGGATAGAAGCGGGAAGTAAAGTAAAAGGGAATAATAGCAGGTGGGCTATCCATCTAGCTGAGTCAAGATGCTAACTAACCTGTCCAGGCACCCACGCAGAGACCCTGCACATAAAATTAATACAGTATAGGAGTCCATCATAGTGATGACTTCAGTCTTCGAGTTGATAGCTGTTATGATCCATTCATCTAATGTGGAATGGATTAGGCCTATCCTGCAATGAATAATGTAAGGCTAAAATAATAAATTTTATGGTTACATAGTATAAAGCTGCCAGTTCATTTCATTGTTACAAAATTGTCAAACAAAGTGTAAGAGACATTAGAATAAATCATGGAGAGTAGTGCGAGTCAAGTGCTGTTGTTGTGGTGGTGGTAGTGGTGGTGCCTCAGATTCTGAGATAAAAGTCCATAGTTTGGCCAACCGCATTTCTGCCAAATCACCGAATTTACTGCAGTACCTGTTAACACATTATCACTTACACGATAAGGGATAGATCATTTCTGATCATCACACACATATATTACATCATTAATATGGTATAGTATATTGTTGTAACAAAAATGCAAATAAATATCATTTGTACTCATGCAATGGCTCATTGGCCCATTTCGTCATGATTCAAGTTTGACCCAAAGTTAACACGAGGAGCATGGCTGTCCACACAGACACGAGCAGCGTGAGCCATCCACACAGAGTTCAGCGTGAGCCACCACTGTGAGAAGCCGCACTTCGCAGTTACTCCCGACCCACGCGCTTCCACACTTCCACTTGCTCACGACGGCGCCTAGCCAGATTTACTGTCGCCACACACGCCACTTTCACTTTGACGTGGATATCTCGTCTCTGTTGAATTGACTTGCTTGTTTCTCTGTGTTTTTTGCTCACAATTCTTAGTGCCCTCACCGATTCTCCCAGTATTAACGAACCCTGCGGGAACTGTCACTGTCGTTAGGTCAGTCCACCACCCTACGAACCCCGTTGGGGGGGTGGGGGTGGGGTTGGCTGCGGCACTGGTCCTAGGGCAACGAGGAACTAGGTAGGTATAGTGAGCCTTCATTGTCAATTTATTGATTTAAGACGAGCGAGAGAGAAGTAACCAATGGAAGGAAAATGCCACAAGAGGCTTCGGAAGGAAGACGACTTCTCCGGCATGGCCAATATGTCCCGAGCAATCCACCCCGTGGCAGAACCACCCACCGTCGCGATTCCGACTGTGATGAAGTACAAGATTCCCAAGGAAACCGAGTTCGACCATGCATACGAGGTAGTGGTAGCACTGGAACTGGAATACAAGAACATCAAGTTCAGTGTGAAGCCCAATCTAGTTGGAGACTTGATACTTTCCCCCCAAGACCACAACACCGCCAAGATCCTCAGCGAGGTCAGCAATCTCAACGGGAAGGCGATCAAGATAATACCATTAGACCCCGAGGAGAAAACAACCAGAATGGTCCTACTACGATATCCTCTGGAACTACCTGTAGAAGTCGTCACAAAACATTCAAAAGTGACCAAGGCAGAGCGCTGTGTTACAAGTCGGGACAAAGCACAGACAAGGCAAGTGCTAGTGGACATCAAGGGGACAGTCCCAGAGGAGGTAGACCTAGGCAACTGGGGGACTTACAAGTTGCGTCCTTTTGTCCCAGAACCACTATGATGCTACAAATATCAGAAATTTGGACATCACCAATCCAGGTGCCACAAAAACGTGAGATGTGGCATTTGCAGCCAAAGCCACATGACAGAAATGTGTATTCAGAAACACAAGGACGGAACCACCACCACAGCCAAGTGCCCAAATTGTGGAAAGAAACATCACGCTTGGAGCACATCATGCCCAGAGAGGAGAGAGCGGATGAAAGATGCAATGCAAAAGTTCAACCACAAAACAGAACAGAAGCAACTCAGAGCACATTCGTGTGGGGTCAACAGCGACAGAATACAGTCAACCTAACACCCACTCCGCCCCAAATGTCAGAGGATTCCTTCCCTGCACTTCCTTCTCCAGGCTACAGGACAAAATTGAAGACGCCAGGACAAAATCAGTCCGTGCAGAAAACCATGACAAACCAGTGGACTCCTCAACCGCAGCTCCAGAGCTGCGTAGCAGTAAAAGGACAGAGCACTCCAGTATTGGTGGAGAACACCATATTGCCTGGGACACTGCGACCCCTTCAGGCGACCACCCAACTGAATACACCCCAGCCTGCCAATCTACAAGCGGCATTCACCGAAGAACAAATAAAACAGATGATCACTATTATGATAGTGACTTTCTCTACAATAATGCAGAAACAAGATACCAGCACCGAAAGTATAATATATGCATTTATGACACAGCTCACAGAAAAGATGCAGGAAGACCAGACCCCCAAAACTCCACAACTACAAGTGGAACAGACGACGCCCTTGAGACAGATACCAGACAAGAGGAAGAACTTGCCATCCAAGAGATCACTCAAAACCGTGAAGCCTCCAGCCCCTTGCAACAGATCACGAGGAATAGAACAACAAACACAGACCGTCAGCAAACACACGATCACAGACAAGAGCGACAGCACCCTGAAGAGAGAAGAAAAAACTCCCGAGATTCCACCTCCTGCTCCTCCCTCAGAGCAGGTGCCCAAGAAACGGCCACCACTCCTGACGGATGAGGAGGAGAGCGACTCGACCATGAACGCCGAGAGCAACTACAGCACCAGCGACGAGGAGACAATGATAGAATAGCCCCACCTCCTTGTAATCTCAAGATAACACAGTGGAATGTACAAGGCCTGTCCAACAAACGGCATACTGTACAAGCAGCAGCCTTAGCTAAAAATATTGATGTCTTCATTCTACAAGAAACTCTGATGTCCAAAGATCAACAATTCCGCTTGCCTGGATACCAACAGTACTCTGTACCAAAGGGGCCCAACTCCCATGGCAGCATGATTCTCGTCAGAAGTAGAACCAGTTCACTGTGGAGATGGAGTAGAGGCACAAGCTGTTCGGATACACCTGGCAAACGACAGTCTTGTAGTATACAATATCTATAAACCGCCTACCAAACGACTAGAAACCGGTGAACTACTGACACAAGCAACACAGGAACTTGTGCTCATTGCTGGGGACTTCAATGCCCACCATCCAACGATCAATTCGACCACAAGAATGAACCTGGATGGTCGTCACCTAGTGGAACTGCTGACAGATGTTCCAGAAATAACGCTCATTAATACTGGGAAACCAACACACATACTGGGAGGAACACTGGACCTCACATTCATCTCCACTGAGCTCGTTCCAGTAGCTCAGTGGGAGATGGATGATGAACTGACCAGTGACCACTTTGCAACGACAACTACTTTGAGAATGGAACTACTCCCTCCTCCCCCACGTCCGCCACCCAGATGGAATACAAAGAAAGCAAATTGGAAATTATATCAAGATGAACTCCAAAAATGGTTTTCGAACTATGAACCAGCAGAAGATATTGACCAACTAAACCAGGACCTTACTGGTGCCATACAACATGCAGCAGAGAAAGCAATACCAAAAACAAACCCTACAAAGACTACTGGTTCTACAATGACGAAGTCAGAGAACAGAATCACAGAATCAACACATTCAGAAGACATCTCCGACAATACCCTTCCCCTGAGGGAGTGAAACTCTTGAGAGCTGCTGTTCAACATGCTCGTCAAATTACTCAGAAAATTGGGGAAGACAAATGGCTCGAGTGGTGCGCAACCTTTAATGCACACACCAGCCTGAGTGAACTCTGGAGAAAACTCAGGATAGCAACAGGAAAATTGCCCAGATCTCCAGCCCACCCCCAGCCACTACAGGAAGCAAATCGCTTGGCAGAGCACTTTGCAGAACGCTCGTCATCAGCTCAACTACCTCCTGAAATAAGACTTCATCTACAGCAAGTACAACTGGAGAGAGAAGTAGTAGTCAGACATGCAATTGAACAAGCTGACACTACAGACTGTCTGTTTACTATAGACGAAATCAGAAGGGCCAGGAAAACAAGCAAAGACACCGCCCCTGGCAGTGATGGTATAACCTATTCATTGCTCAGCAATGCAGAACTTGCTGGTGAACTTGCTCTCATAACAGTTATAAACGCATCATGGTCAGCAGGCAACTCCCGTCAGCTTGGAAAGGAGCAAACATTGTTCCTATTCCCAAACCCAATGATCCCCCGAATTTCAGACCAATATCACTAACAGCAAGCATCGGCAAAACCGCCGAAAGGATGGTCCTTACACGACTCCTCTGGAAAATTGGACCACTTCACCACAATATCTTTGGATTCACCAAAGGTCTCAGCACTGCACACAGTTTGGCCACTCTCCTGGGATCGATTGGTCAAAATAAAGCAATCGTAGTATTCCTTGATCTAGAGAAAGCATTTGAGGTGGCAAATGCACAGGCCATTGTAACCACTCTGGCCCGGAAAGGCGTCAAAGGATACCTACTGGCTTGGAGTGCTGACTATCTCCAAAACAGAACAGCAAGAGTTACTTAGCAAAGACTGGAAAATGGCACACCACAAGGAGGAGTTCTTAGTCCAACTCTCTTCAACATCCTCATGTATCGGCTCCCCTTTCAAGAGGGTGCCAAACTGCTGTGCTATGCTGACGACTTAGCACTGATAGTAAAAGGCAGAAACCAAATCAGCAAAGTCCAAAGAGCACTAGACCTCATCAGTGAAGAATGTATGAGGCTCGGGCTCAAGATATCAATCCCCAAATCGAAAGCCATGAGGTTTGGACACAATGAGCCAGTGACACATTTTCAAATACAAGGTATTGCCCTACAATGGGTCAACGTATACAAATACCTGGGCATCTGGATTGATTGACAAACGCCTCAAATTTGACACTGAGATAAACTATCTAAGAGACCGAATAGGCAAGAGAGTCAACATGATGAGAGCCATGACAGGACCCAAGGTGGGTGCGGGACATGTAGTCCTAAGAAAGCTATATATACACGTACACGCTATTCGATCATTAACAGACTATGCGACACCGGCTCTTAACACACTGTCTGAGGGGCAGTGGGCGAAATTAGAAGTTGCCCAGAATAACGCTATGAGAGCCATTGTCAAGGCACCTATGTGGACAAAAATTGAAAACTTACACATGGAGACAGGTCTCACATCTCTCCAAACCAGAGCGGAACGATTAACAGCGAGCTTTGCAACAAAACTGATTACCAGGGCTCGGGAGGGTGACATCAAGAATGGACTCTTACGAGCACTGAACCTTAACAGAGATGTCTTTAACAAGAAAACATGGCTATTGTGCGCAGCTGACGCTGTAAATCGACTGAAATTGAAAGACACAATCCTCAGCAAAGGGCCTGATACAATGAGTCCAGACTATAGCACCCCAGCACCGTGGGAGTCCCCGCCAGCAATCTTCAACATTCTACAAAATGGGACAAGAAAGGCTGACTGTAACCCACATGAGCTCCGACAGATAGCAGAGAGAAACATGAAGGCTCTAACACCTCACAATAGTACAGTGTATTACACAGACGGTTATGTAGAGACAACCAGTACGAAGGCAGGAGCAGCCTTCACTATAGAAGGAGGTAACACGTCCCTTTGGAGAACTTCAGATGGATGCTCTACTTTGCAAGTTGAGCTAGCTGCCATACTTGGAGCCCTAAGACACGCTTCCATAAACAGTCAACAAGGCATTGTAATACACACTGACTCCCGATGTGCTATTGAAGCGCTACAATGCAGAGAGCATAGAGACAACATTCATCTCATAACATCCGTTATTGGACTACTGCAAGGTTTAAAACTACAAGATCGGCAAGTTATCATTAACTGGGTGCCCAGTCATATCGGAATCCCAGGGAATGAATGAGCTGATGCTGCTGCCAAGGCTGCGTTAGAACAGCGAAACATTGAGATGAACATCCCGCCCAGTCAGGAGCAGATAAAGAAGACCACAATAACACGAACTGCCCAGTGGAAAATAGAGAAACATAGAAGATTAACACCAGTATCACGATCGGCCAGGTGGTACTATCTGGTCACGAATTATGAGAGACCACCATTCATGAAGGATATAACGAGAAGGGAAGAAGTCAACTTCCACCGACTGAGACTGGGATACCCATGCATTTGGGAAATAATTGTATCGGCACAAGCAGAGCAGCGCATGTGCAAGACCTGTGACAGCGGAGCAGAAAACACACTGCAGCACTACCTCATAGAGTGCCCTGGAACACAATTAGCTAGGAGAAACATACAACCACCTATCACAGCAGAGAAGGTTGCCAGAAAGCTAACCACCAACCACTCTCAAGAAACCCTACAGTTTCTTACCGAGCATCCCCCCCCCCCCCCCACACTAGTGGTGGAGATGTGCATTTAACCAAAACGACGCTGGTGTTTTATCCCAGCAGTGGGTGGACCAGCATTTTAGCTTAAGGTCCGCGTAGGTAATATTCCTACAAATCAAATAAAAAAAAAAAAAAAAAAAAGGTGTCCACATATACGATAGGAAAGAGGATACAATAATGTTTTACTTATTTATCCTAATGACATTAATGGATATAATGAAGTTTTGGGTAAATTTGTAAAGTTATTTCTAAGTTAGCCTTGAATGTGACCTGATATTAGACTAACCTGTACTCTGCTCGACTAATATATCTGTATGAATCACGCTAGACGGCTCAGCAAATATGTGAAGACCAGTCCTGCCACCACCACACAACCTCACCCACACCATGATAAAGCCTACCACTATCCACATTTATTCTATCATCTCTGTTTCCTGCCATTAAGTGAAGTGGTAGATCTATAGTGTTAGTAATGCTGCATCCTGCACATATATTGATGGGGTGTGGATGAAATTAAGGACTCGTCGACAATATATTACTCCCTTATGGCATAAAACCACCAAAACTGAAGAGAAAATAAGTGTCATACACAAACTAAGACATTCCTCATGTTAATTATACATCTTGTTCATAAGGTTGAAAAAAAAACGTAAGAGTGATGAGAGAAGGTGGTAATATGTCTAGTGAGTTACCATATAACGTTAAATCCAAGAAAGAATCAGTTTGTTACTTGAAGAAACATCTTATAAATGCAAATGCACAGTGTTGCCTTCGGAACTGCAAATGCCGTATAATGTCTCAAATCAGTTCGGTTTTCTAATTCAATTTCACAGGAACAGTTCCCACTGGGCATGACTGTGGGGCTTAAGTTCAGATGGTGTCCGTTCCCTCTCTGGCTCCCAACAGTTCACCATATACCACCATATATTTTCTATTGGGTTCCCACCATCACTATATTATCTGACAGACTATACCATACAATTATGTAATTAATCATTTATATCGTATAGGTGGTGTCGTGGCGGCTCACTCTGTGGACGTGAATTGAGAGACCATATGGAGCCGACAGGGAGTGCAGTTAACAATAGGCTACAACAATAATTACGTTATTTGGTTTGAGGATAAATTCAAGCGTCCTTTACAAAACCTATGTATTAAGGCCGAATATTATGAAAATGTCCAAATGTTAACTCTATATCCTAAGTCTCACAGTAGTTTTGTGATGATCAGTAGTAATAATATAATGAGTGAACCGTGATGAAGAATGGCTTAGTCAGCGTATAAACATTTTCATAAACAAACCTTGACAATTTGCATTTAGACAATCAAATATGAAACAACAGGAATAATAGATTGTGGACGAGTACTAAACATCTTTTACAATCTGACCAGCAATATATGTGTAGCATGTAATAAATATTTACAATATAAATCAAACAGCTTTCTTTTAATGGTGTCTTGCACTGGCGCTAAGACGTGACATCATCAGCGTTACTAATGAAAATTTAACATTTATCATTTGATAACATTATGTCAGTCATTGTTCTTATTAATGAAAGACATGTTATTACGATCTTCTTAAATAATTACAGCCTGAAATTATAAAGGAGGATTATCTACCTTCCCTCAGGAGTTGTGTTGAACATATAGATTTCCATTAAAGTTTGAAGCAATCGTTGAGTGCTTTAAGATATTCTGGCATGGAAATGTCATTAACATGAAACTTGAAAAACAAAAAAGCTTTGCCTCTAAAATGTCATTCAACAAAATGTAGGATATAAATGCCTGTATCAATACATGTACGGCCCCTCCAGCCCATATGTGTTACTATAACTGTTTACCAGCACACGCCCACTGTGTCCCCATAATTGCTACCTAACACTCACGTATCCACAGTGTTACCGTGTCTGAACGTCTAGACTCTAGAGTGTTGCTGTGTTTGTTTATACACGTCCACAGTGGCAGTGCTGGCCAAAAGAACACAAACCCATAATTTTGGAAGAATGGTTTGCCGTCATTAAGTAAACACCATGTGGAGAAGATTTACCGCACTGTCTGCCTCGACCACCCAGAGCTTCCCACAATGCCATCCGCCACATCAATAACAGGTTATTTATATCTGAGTCTTGCCCATAAAAATGCGATTTATCTTCGCGTTTATCCAGCCCATAAAACGATTCTATTTAGCTCTTATTTTGCTGAATGAACAACCAGTGAGTAGTGGTGATGGCTGTTGCCCTTGTGGATCTCTTGTTATAAAGTGATGTATCGTTCAGAGGCTCTTGGTGTTACAGCGTAAAACTGTTCTGATGTTCTTTAATACCGATAATGTTACACTACTGACGCTACCTCTTTTTCTTTTACACTCTTTAAACAAATTGCGTCACTGTTTATATAGTGTTGACAATACCTCGTCTTGTTTAGATGACACGACAACTTCTGGTGCTTATATGATTTTTAACCACATTTATATATATATATATATATATATATATATATAATGCAACTTCTCAACTAGATAAAGTCTGACATCGATCGTCTTGAAACAAGCTAACAGTTTACACGAAGTCTATATTTTCTTGATTGG
>NW_024722158.1:10207332-10485113 GCF_018991925.1 Homarus americanus
ACTATAGTAATGCATTCACTATAGTAAGGTGTTCACTATAGTATGGTGTTCACTGTAGTATGGTGTTCACTATAGTAAGATGGTCACTATAGTAAGGTGCTCACTATAGTAAGGTGCTCACTATAGTAAGGTGTTCACTATGGTAAGGTGTTCACTATAGTAAGGTGTTCACTATAGTAAGGTGTTCACTATAGTAAGGTGTTCACTATAGTATGGTGTTCACTATAGTAAGGTGTTCACTACAGTAAGGTGTTCACTACAGTAAGTTGTTCACTATAGTAAGGCGTTCACTATAATAAGGTGTTCACTATAGTAAGGTGTTCACTATAGTAAGGTGTTCACTATAGTAAGGTGTTCACTATAGTAAGGTGTTCACTATAGTAAGTTGTTCACTATAGTAAGGTGTTCACTATAGTAAGGTGTTCATTATAGTAAGATGGTCATTATAGTAAGGTGTTCACTATAGTATAGGTGTTCACTGTAATATGGTGTTCACTATAGTAAGATGGTCATTATAGTAAGGTGTTCACTATAGTAAGGTGTTCACTATAGTACGGTGTTCACTATAGTACGGTGTTCACTATAGTATAGGTGTTCACTATAATATGGTGTTCACTATAGTAAGATGTTCACTATAGTAAGGTGTTCACTATAGTAAGGTGTTCACTATAGTAAGGCTGTTCACTATAGTAAGATAGTCACTATAGTAGGGTGTTCACTATAGTAAGTTGTCGTGGACAAACTCGTGGCATGACAAGAGACAATGAACGTCATCAAGTCAATAAACACTGAGTGACTGGAACTAATGGCGTGTGTGTAGGATCTTCATAAACTTTATGGTCATGGAGTATCACACGGACATACTTGCACAACCATAAATAAAAAATGAGCACATATATACAATAAATTGTAAACACACCTGTGGCGTCCCCCACAAGATGGGACCACTCTGCTTCCTTATGCTCATCAATGATGCCCTAAGAGAAGCCCCTGCTCGCTGGAAATATGTCGACGACTCCACCATTGGGATCAGCGTCAACAATTCCGCTCCCAACTATACCGCCCTTCAGGATTTATTGAACAGTCTCCAAAACTGGGCCACCAACAACCATGTCACCATCAACCATACCAAGACAATGGTTATGCACATCAACCTCTCCTCCGACATTGTCCCACCTCCTTCCATTACCCTAGGTCCGAACACACTCCAGGTTGTAGATTCCACGAAGCTCCTCGGCGTCACCATAGACAACAAACTAAATTGGAAACCACACGTCAGTGAAGTTGTCAAATCCTCCAGTTTCCGTCTCCACCTCCGCCGACTCAAGTCCCTCGGAGTTCCTGCACCCGAGCTCCTCAGTGTTTACACAACATTCATACTTCCCAAGCCCACCTATGCCTCCCCCACCTGGTCTTCCTCCCTAAATGCCACACAACGTAAACACCTAGAAAAAGTGCAAAAGAGGGCATGCAAGATTATTCTCTCCCCTTCCTACTCCACATATCAAGAAGCGCTCAACACACTGACCCTTTCGACTCTCACTGACCATCACCACGCCTCATCTGCAAATTTGGTAAGAAGCTTCTACACCATCCCCGACACCGGCCCCTACTACCACCTGAGATCCCCTGTCCGAGAATTGCTGTTCGACACCACAACCGCATCCAGCCCATACGTGCACGAACTGATCGCTATAAGAACAGCCCAGTCCCAACCATTGTAAAAATTATCAATAACATGTAATAAATCAGTGTATTCACTCCCAGTAAACACTGCTCCCTACGCTGTCACTATGTTGAAATGAACTGTATTTTGAGCTGATCCCCATCTAAGTTACTATATGTCTTATTTGTGTCACTTATGTCACTTGTATATTATTTGTAATTCGTAAACCATTCCCCAAATATGTAACTGTATATTTTCAGCCTTCTGGCTGCCAAGCTCTTTCAATAAACCGTTAATTATTATTATTATTATTATTATTAAACAGAAAACCACATGAGCACAACCACACAGGCACATTGGAATCTTAAAGAACTAGAGTTGTGTTCAGAGGAGGATTGATGCTTCACAAACAATGTCTCGCAGAAGGACTCTCGAGCCCCGTGGCCATCGTGAGGTGGTATGAGGTTCAAGTGAAAATTAAAACAGGTTACCCATCCACAGTATACCTCCTCTCTTCAAGTAGATTAGTTGTCGCAGGGGAACTCCCACCATCTGGCATCCATCAAAGCAACAAACAACGGACGAACAGACAAGACAGAAACACAAGAACCGAAGTTATGCAATATATAAACTTGCTTCTGTATCGGGAATAAAGTGCCAAGCCAACTGTAGAAGCAAGAGTCGTGAATAACTCCTGAAGCCATTTCCGCCTGCGCTGTGTCAACCCAAGCTGCTCCATTATACACTTTCATTATGTGATGTCCGGATAATGGTCACCCGCTGTCCCCGGGCTGCTCAATTATACACTTTCATTATGTTATGTCCGGGTAATGGTCACCCCTCCACTCATTACCCTTTGGTTGTTAGGATATTCCACAGTTCATAAAGCTCTCGGCTATGACGTGCTTAAACTTCAGGTTGTCATACAGAGACGTGAAAGCACAAAACACAAAATGATGCATTTTTCCCTGTTACTGACGGATTACACTTTTAAAAACGAAGTAAACAATGTACCGTTATATCTATAGCCATTCATAACAGAGTCTATTGAATTGAACTTATATAACTTTCCCATTACCTCAGTAAATGTCAATACTACATTACACATTATTCATGTGGTATCTAGTAATGTTGACAAAAATAGCCTAATACATGAGAAGATTATAACTCAAGCTACATGAAAAAATTTTCATGGACTAATCACTAGAATGCAAGTCCTCCTATACCCACTCCTCCTTCTCCTCCTTCACTTCTGCCTTATTGCCAAAGCCATTGCCTTCACTTATGTGTTTCGTGGACATTTTTTTTAAGATGGTTTAAACGTACAATCACCTACAAAAAATCCAAACTAAATTACAACACTGTCCTAAAGGTAATTTTTATTATGAAATTAAGTGTCTCTGCAGTTAGGGTATTAAACAACAGTCAAGTCTTAGCTTCAGTAAGAGGCAGCAACATTAAGATTTAAGATTGTATATCAGGGAAACTTTATTTTTTTTATGTATTTCAGTACTTCAACAAAATAAGAAATTTTAGTACAGTACGCAAAATGCGTCCGTCCATAAGCTAAATAAAAATCATATTGTTGTAATATTTGTATCTTACTGAATTCAACAACTTCGGGTTTTAAGTACAACTACACAAAGTCTCCTCACACACAAGGCAACAAGAGATATGCCTCACCTGGCAAACACTAAAGGTAGCGAGTTGTGTACAGGAACTATACATACTGGTTATGTGCAAGGCATGACACCGTGAGGCACAGCCACTCCAGTAATACCTTGGGACTTAACCATAATCGTTTCACCCGGGAGCTACACAATACAACAACTTTTCTACTCAGCCTCTACTTTACGATCGACCAGAAAAAGAGGGTAGGTTCACTTTCTCTCATCCAGTGTGATAAAACTAAATATATGAGTTTTTCTTTTATCTAGGAATCGAAAAGTTTACCAATAGTCAACAAAACAGTTAATTTTAGACAGTTGTACTCACACTAAAAAATTAATGTTAATTTTTTGTACTGCAGAACACGTTCTTCTCTTTATGAGGAAAAAATTTTTTGAACATCATTTAAGTTTAACGCTGAAGTTAAGTTGTGGTTTACGTTTAAATTTTAACGAGGGAACGTGTCCCATGGCTGGTAATATTCTGTTTTTACATTATATTTTTCTCGCAACGGCGGGGAAGGATAGAGAGAGAAAGAGTTAATGGAGCAGCCAGATAAAACAATTAAATTTCCTCGTTAAACCATGAGACATTATAATCGAGTAATAAACAATCATTGAGCAGATGATGCGTTAGGTATAGTGTACACCAGTACAGACAGCTATTACCCAAAACAAGGAATGGTATTATTTTAGAATTCTAAATACAGGTAAGTTATATTTCATACGTTGTTTTCCCACACCGTGAGCAACGCGGTGACAACAAAACTCTTCCCCAGGCGGAAATGGAACGAGGATGTCCTGGGGGTAAGCCACGTATCCTGCTTCTAAATCCTTCCTTATCAGTAGAGTTTGTTGTCGTAAACTACTGAAAAGACGCTATTGTTGGCCAAGAATTTTCTCGTCCACAAACTCTGGATAACCACAGGTTCCTGACCTAAGGCTCTCAGTGAATTATTAAAAACATTACGAACTTTGTTTATGAGAATCAGTACTCCTTAAAATACCTCTATAAAATTGTCCGAAATATTATTCGAAGGGTGCGGCCACACTAGCGAACATTTTGCCCGAAAATGTGACCGACAGGAATAAACGAGGCACAGGGTTCTGACTCTTTTAGTGAGGCCGCACTAAACGGTAACATGTTGGCAACCGTGACAACAATAACCTCGTGAAGAAGTGGTATAAACTCAAATGTTAGAAACAACTAGTGTTCGAATCTTGTTGGGCAATAAAGATATGCTTCACGCCGCATAAGGTGGTAACATTTATACAATCGTGGTGGTAGTACTAGAATGGACGAGGCTACTGTGGCAGCAATGAAACCTGTGCTTTGTTTTTTCTTGTACTGTAGATCACATGTTTCGGAAAAAATGTGCACTAGTGTGGCCACACCCTTACGTTGTTCAGTTATGATTCGTTAGCTACTATAAATGATAACACACGCGAGGGTTCAACTATTGAAGGGACATCGAGAGTAGTGGCGCATATTCTAAATGTAAGCAAAATTCGCCCTGGTTTATAATTCTAACAGCTTGTTTTCTGCCAGCATGTACGAGATGTGCCTTGAAGCAATAAGTGTCTTCGCCGCCTTACTTGCTTAAATATCTTCACGTGGCTTTCCACTGATGTCTTGGATTCAAATTTCATCCCATAAATATCCACTTCACCTCGCACATCATCAACACTGGTGTTTTCCTGAGACAGATTTAATTTTCCATAGCTAATCTAGATTGATATAAGAACATAAGAACATAAGAATGGAGGAAACTGCATCGGGCCGATTGGTCATACTGGGTAGTCCCGTTTATACCCTACCCCCATCGCTCATATATTCACCCAACCTGTATTTGAAGTTATCCGGCGTATTCGAGTGAATGATGATGTTTGATAACTTGTTCCAATCATCCACTACTCTATTTCAATACCAATGTTTACCAAACTCGCGCGTAAATCTAAATTTGTCTACTTTAAAACCATTGCTAAGAGTTCGCTCCTGGTTGGATAGTTTGAATACCTTTGTCATATCACCTTTGTTTAACCCTGACCTCCATTTATACACCTCGATCATATCGCCCCTCACTCTACGTCTCTCGAGGGAGTGGAAATTAAGATGCCTTAACCTGTCTCTGTACACTAGGTTCCTAATGCCCGGGATTAGTCTCGTCATTCTCCTCTGAATTTTTTCTAAGGATTCTATATCCATTCTGTAGTACGGTGACCAGAACTGAACCGCGTAATCCAAATGAGGTCACACAAGTGCAAGATATAGTTTTAGGATAACCTCACTAGTCTTGTAACTAACACTCTTGTGTAAACCTAATTACTTTGTTAGCCTTGTTTCTCTATAAAAATTTTGTTCATCTGATATCTGTTTTTTTTCCTGTCTTCATCTTCTAGACTAACGTACGTTAAATTTGTTCACATTAAATTGCATACCAATTTTCAGATCATGCGATTTTATTTTTTAGATCTCCTTGTGGTTTTGCGAAGTCTTCGTCAGATTTAATTACACGCCTTATTTTAGTGTCATCAGAAATTTACTTATGATGCTGTCTACATCTATATTTATGTCGTTAATGTATATAATAAATAGTAATGGTCCAAGTACTGAGCCGTTAATGCCGTTAGTGCCGTTAATGCTTACTCGCTGTTTCGTGTCCTATAACCACGCCCTAATCCAATTTATAATATCTCCTCCAATTCCATGAGCCTCCACTTTTCGTATTAGCCTCTCATGGGGGACTCTGTAGGAAGGCTTTGCTAAAGTCGAGGTATACCACATCACAATCGTGTCCGTCATCCACTGATTCGAAAACAGTTGAAAAGAATGTTAATAGGTTAGTCAGATATGAACGCCCACTTGTGAAGCCATGTTGGAAATCATTGAAATTATTGCTTCAAGCAACTTGCCTACAAATGATGTTAAAATGATTGGATGGTAGTTAGAGGATAGTGATCTATCTCCCTTCTTGAAAACCAGTATTACATTCGTCATCTTCCAGGATTCTGGTGCCCCACTAATTTTTAATGACATGTTACAACTTTGCTAAGGGTATATTAAGCTCTTCCTTACATTCCTTTAATACTTTGGCAAATATTACATCGGGACCTGGTGACTTATTCGGCTATAGTTTGTCTGTTTCCTTATTAACATCATTGCTAGTCACCACTATTTCGCTTAGTATATTTTCTTCACTATCTCTGTATATACTCGGTGCCTTGGGTATCATTTTAAAATATTTGGTAGTAAAAACCGTTGAAAAATATCTGTTCAGGTTATTGCTCATTTCTCCTTCGGTATCAGTTAGCTTGCCGGTATCTGACTGTATTGGTCTAATCTTGTTTTGTGTTTTAGTTTGAAACATTTGGAAGAATCCCTTGGGGTTTGACTTCACCTCCCTTGCTACCTTCAGTTCATTATTCCTCTTTGCTTTTCTTATCTCGGTCTTAACCCTCCTGGACAATACCTTTTAATAATCTCGGAGGTAAACTTCATCACGATTTATTTTCCTAACTGAAGGGTGTTGACTGAGCTTTTCAAATAAAGAGTGATTCTTCTTTCATATAAAAGGTAACTGAAATAACAACACACTTGTGAGACATTAGCTCTAACCAGGTCACCTTCGGACACTGCACCATTTATAACTATTCCTAGTGTAGGTTTTAGAGTCATCACGTGCCGCACAAATAACAGCTTTACCAAGAGATAAGTTGCCATGGAAAGCCTTTTTAAACCAAGTTGCTTTGTCATTCAGTAATCATCTTTTATCACAGAACTTGTCATCTGTCGGGATATTTTTGTCTCACATTTTTTACCAGTGATCGACAACATGGACGAGATAAGCTGATCAATAGTAACTAATCAGCTCATCTCTGTCTCTAAGAACTAACCTTATGTAATGCATGGTTGGTGAAGTAAAACAAGAAGTGGTGTTATTAGATCCTTCAGTACTGGTAATAGTCTTGTGCTAAAATATCAAACCAATTCCTGTGTCAATGATCTTCAGGAGGCAATGCACATCTTGGCCTGCTTTGACCTACATCAAATACAACCGTAAGTCACTACCAAGAACAATATACTTACAGTTGTGTTGAATTAGCAGGGAATATTTCCTTAGTTTTAGCAATTCGTCACCGCGTCTCTGGCACTACCTGTTTCCTTCCCTGTACCTCCATATCCCCACTTCTTTACCAGCCTCCTCCGACCTCCCGAAACTCATTACAATGTTTCCCCCACCACCTTTCTAGCCTCCTCACAACCACCACATTATATGCCATACCAACCAATAAACAAACCCTCGCCTCCCAAACTCCTTACATCCACCGACTTCAACTGTCTCCTCCACCCTTCTCAGTAACTCCCAGTAACACTACTCGGTGGTTTGCTGGTAAAATAGCACCACATACCTGGCGATCTACTGGTAACAGGCCCTGTAAGCACCACAAATTCCATCATGTATCAGCTGGTTTGCAGGATAAATCTAGTGTCATTAAAGAACATAATGTCAGTGTCTTGTAATGTTTGTGACAGTCGATATCATATGCCAGACATATTTTAAAACGACACAATCAAGTGGAGGCTTCTTCAAGAATATTAGGCAGAGGAAACCTGAGAATGTTGAAAATTCACAACTGTACTGCCTGGAGATCTGCCAAAATTATTGTGGAGATGTGAATATTTTTCCTCCTTGTGGCCTTTTTGTTCCTGATACTTTAATATTACAGAAAAAAAAACATTAAAGCAGGACCTCAGATAATTCAGAGCATCTCCAGAAGTACAACTGTTGAACCTTATATCCAAGATGATATGCTACAATGCTGACCTTCCATAAAGAACTGCACCGGCAATATAATTACATAGCACCTCATACTAGGTGGTCTTGCTGAAAATACGATTATATAACACCCCACAGTGCCCTGGTAACAGTATTGTTGTTTATAATATTACACAGTTGGTGGTGCTATGGAGAGCATCAATGTATAGCACCTCACACATGATGAGCTGTTGCCAGTATTTGTGTATAGCTCTCCATAAAGCAAGTGGTCTGCTTGTAATTCCATCATACAACAGTACACAGTTGGTGGTTTCTTTGTAGACGCCCCTGACATACTGACAGGATATTACGACGGTTGTCTTTGGCTGTCGTGTCTGGTGAGAATACCAAGTAAATCTCCCGGACAGGAGGTCACCCGGCACAACATCTGACCTTACTGGGGCTTTATTGCCTGCCAGTACTGTCTTAGCTACCGACTGATAATCAGCAAATCGCATAAGCCTGAGTTCCAGGCAGTAGAAAGTAACATTCCAGAGGCAGGGACACCAGGCATCATCAGCAAACAACTGCAGACAATCAAGTTAGTTCCCGGTGGACACTAAACTTAGCCAGTGCTCCAGACAAGGTCGTAAAGAGAGGAATATGGCTGAGTAAGCCCCTGATGGACAGGTAGCTGGACAGAACACCAGACAGACACACTAAAGAGCAGTGGATGTCTGAGACTGTCCTTAGTGAAGAGTAAGACTGGCCAGGTCCCCCAAACAACACCAGTAAAGTGCAGTGGACGGCTGAGACAGTCCCTAGTGGACACTAAGCCTGGCCAGAGCCCCAGACTGTGGCAGTAAAGGGGACTGGGGGGCTGAGCGCGGACAGAAGAGAGGTCGCCGGGGGCCAGTGGCTAGCAGTGCCGCTCGTAATGCTGCGTTAACGGCGGCCTGTGTCTTGGTGGGAGACACTGACCATTATTGTCTGGTCAGCCCACCGCTGTTCCTTGACACTTAACGTCGCACACACTACTCCTCACTTGGTTTACGCGACCCAAATATAACAAAAAATATATATATTCTCTCTCTCTCTCTCTCTCTCTCTCTCTCTCTCTCTCTCTCTCTCTCTCTCTCTCTCGTAATTACAACTAATCAAAATTACTTTTTTCTTGTTTGCCTTAGTTCTAAAAAACACCAATTCCAGGTTGTGACCTTCAGGTATGACGATTACCACCTCATAGTCAATCCATTTTCCTTCGGTAATATCAATACATATTTTACGTAAGTTTGTGGACACCCTTAACGTAAATATAAGCATTGGCGGTGGCCAGAGAGGTTATAATAAGATATGAAAAAATATATGTTTCTATTCAGAACACCGAAAATTATTCAGCTTTGATTTATTGCTCAGGTTTTCCCCGCTTATAACTCGTGTAAGTGGCATGCAACATAGTGGAGTCTTCGTTTCTTGGTCGACTTTGTTATTTGTAATAATCCAAGACAAGTTGAATGCCAGGATATGCAGAAAAGAGGTGGTTTCTCCTAGGAAAAAAGTGGATCAAGGAAGCCACAATACGGCGCCCTCATCCCCGAGAATCAAATCAGATATGGTGGTGAAGAGTGACATTCAATGACCACACACAGCTGATAGCCACATCACGTGTTTCCCCCCATGTTAACCTCATCACCTTCACGAGCACAATAACAAATGTCAACCTCACTGAGTAATTACAGAAGCAGGAGTTAAATGTTCATGGTCTTGAGTCATAGACTGCAAATAAAACATTCTTTAAAGCTCAAGAAGGCAATCGTTGTTGTCCTGCAAGTGATACATGCGTATATTAATCATTAACCACTTCCTATGCATAGCAGCGGAGCACGTAATTTATCAAAGTGTCTAGATGACTTTCTTAAAGTAATCTCCAAACTTAGCGAACTACAGAGCCATAAAACTGTGCATAAACGAATACAGTTTTGCATGAACTCAACAATTATATTGCTAGGCAAGTTTTGCTGTTGACCGGACTCCACCTCCTTGTGTATGGGCTCCCCTCATGAATTGAATAAAATCGCCTGTAGTTAGTCATAAAATATTAAGGGATGGCGTCCCCGTAACAAAAGAGTTAATAAAGGTCGTCGAATCCATCATGCAGGTGATTCATCTATTATTAGAAATATCAACAATCTATCTTTAGGAGTTACAAGGTGTACGTTTACTTTCAGTTAACACTCTAATAAATAGTCCTGGTCACAGTTCCCGGTGGTCATTGTTTTCCGGTAGTATTGGGACGCCGAGGGGCAAGCCGTTTACACAGCTTTAGTCAGCAATTTATGTTGGTGGGTGACCATATTGCTATAGTGTCACATGCATCCCAGTACATGCAGTTTCACAGTTGCCTCCATGAACTCAGTGAAATTAATATATATATATATATATATATATATATATATATATATATATATATATGTCATGGTTTTGGGTAAATCGGTGGTAGTAGGAGTGGATTATATTATATAACGATAATAATATGTCGTATTTCTTATTTCTTACCGTAGAGTTCGATACCTTCACACTGATTACTTACAGGAGATTATGGCATATCTACATAGAAGTTCACTCTACCACTCGACATTCCATGATTATACTTGATAAATAATGATTTAATGAATTCATTAATTTTCAACATTCATCTAAGTTATTGGTTATACTTAATCATAACCAATCAGTCATTACCTTTAGTAATAATAAGATAGGATCACAGATACGGGCAGATAATTGCACTTACATTTATTTGTCAAGCTTCCATACAATGATTTACAATTTGCATGGACATATGAATCACTCACGTTCACGCTGTAATAAAATTAATCTTCTAAAGAGAATTTTCAACTTGGGGACACATGTGATTACTCTACTGTGGGTATGACTTAACAGAGCTTAATCTTCAAGTGATACATTTACTGTCAGCCTGGATTGCTTTTGTTGCAACCAGGCTTCCTCACAAGAACTTCTTTCCATGGCCATAACAACAAAAAGTACTCTTGGGTTACCACATATAGTCTCGCGTCACTGGCAGTCACTGTAGATGGTTGTCGAGGCAAGGAGAACTGGTAAGCGTAACTCAAATTAACCATTTAGGTGCAATAGACCAGCCTGGATTGCTATTGTCGCAAATAGGCTTCCACACGTGATATTTCCACGGGGATAACAAACCTAGGTTAACACACTTAATCTCGTGTCGATCACGGTCACTGTAGACGGGTGTCGTGCAGGAGAACTCTAAGTGTGAATTAAATAACCATTTACTGTAGGTTTGATAGGCCAGCCTGGATTGCTCTTGTTGCAACCAGGCATCCACACGTGATATTTCCACGGGGATAGCAACCTAGGTTAACACGCTTAGTCTCGTGTCGACGACGGTCCACAGGACAGAGTGGCGGTGGAGGACTGTGTGGTGTGGTGCCCCGCTTCCTTCAGGAGGGAGAGAATGGGAACGTCTTAACTAAGCCATGGTCGTCGGGATACTACTTAAAATGAGGTTTTGGGTGTGAAGCGATGAACAGCACAACACTGTTTCACTGTCCACCCCCCCTAAATGCTGGCTAACATACACTAATGGAAAATACACATGTGCCAGTTATGCCTCGCCGGGTCCCTTATCTCTAGTAAAACAAACTTTGGAGTTGGTTGCGTGGGTAAGCCTAACGCAACCCATGACAAAATATATATATATATATATATATATATATATATATATATATATATATATATATATATATATATATATATATATATATATATATATATATATATATATATATATATATATATATATATATATATATATATATATATATATATATATATATATATATATATATATATATATATATATATATATATATATATATATATATATATATATATATATATATATATATATATATCGTGTAACGACGCAAAAGGTGTTTAAGAAACGAAAAGGTTATTTTTGGATGATGGATCAGTTAACACCATCAGATTTTAAGTTTCAGTCAAAGACATCCCATAGTATCCAGCATCTGGCAAAGAGCCTCAAATTAAATTCCTAACACTTTTATGATATGGTTAAAAAAAATATTTTCTCCTTTGACCACTTTAAGATTTCTTCCAATCATTTTCTTTAATACAGAAGTTCAATGTTAGTTCACCTACACACATCTCTCCTTATCTACTACCTTTTATCATCCTACCATTCCTCATTATTGTTTTTCTGCTTGTTACCAAGTTCTAACCATTCCATGCTTAAGGCCCTCTGCCCCATCACTCCGTATTCAACATGATCATACACTGATCGCCCATAAGTAGTGTAGATACAGCACACTGACGACTAGGTCTTCGGTACGCAAGAAAATATGGTAATCGGTCGTGCACTCTACCGCCGCCTCTCGCTTTCTCATACAGATGTAAAGTTAGTCCAAAAATGGATCGACTGAAGACTTCCCATTAAGTGGTTGACCTTGGGACTCGTACCAGCCATTGTTGATTCAGAAGGCGCATTTTATATCCTCTTGGTCGCCACACTGAGCTCATCCTATTTTCCACTCTACCTCACCTCACCATCTCAATCAACACCCCAAACCTTCATAACTCCCACCTTCATCCTCGGTTATTAAGGTTCCCTCCTTCACTCCATCTCTTCCCTTCCTGTCCGTTTAGAATTATTCTCCTGTCTCTCTTATATGGATGGATTTCCATCACTCTAGCTCTCCATTCCTCCTATCCCCCCACCTCCTCTCGATCACTCCTCCACCCAGTCCTCCCTCCCTGCCCTTACTCCTCCATCATTCCCTCCGCGACTCCTGTTAGTGCTCCAGCATTCCCTCCCTCCCCTTTCCTCAGTCCACCATCATTCCCTCCCTCCACCATCATTTCCTCCCTCCTTCCCTCCCTCCCCTTCCCTCAGTCCACCACCATTCTCTCCCTCCTTCCCTCCCTCCCCTTTCCTCAGTCCACCACCATTCCCTCCCTCCTTCCTCCTCCATAATTCCCTCCGCGTCCCCTCTTAGTGCTTCATCATTCCCTCCCTCCCTCCCTCTCCTTCCCTTTCCTCAGTCTTCCACCATTCCTCCCCTCCCTCCCCCTAGTCCTTCACCATTCCTTCCATCCCTCCCCTCAGTCCACTATCATTCCCTCCCTCCTTCCCTCCCTCTCCTTCCCTGGGTCTTCCACCATTTCTTCCCTTCCTGCCCTTAGCTCTCCGTCATTCCCTTCCTCCCCTCCCCTTAGTCCTCCACCATTCTTCTCTCCCTCCCTCCACTTAGTCCTCCACCATCCTTCTCTCCCTCCCTCCCCTTAGGCCTCCATCATTCCCTCCTTCCATCCCTACCCTTGGTCCTCCCTCCCTCCCCTTTCCCCAGTCCACCATTATACTAGGACGTCATAATGGAAAATTGTATTTGGATGTCGCAGTTTTGCTTGACTGGCGGCTGTTTCTCTCTCATCTCTCTTGGTAAGTGAGTATTTTTCACGCTGGCTGCCCGTCCTTTAGGTTTGGCAGACAGTAAGTTGTACAGTATTATAAAAGAACAGGAGACTCATCACATATATTACTTGCATATTATTTGTCAATCAAGTGATCCTTTCCCCAATTATGTAACAGTATATTTTCATACTTTTGACTGCCATGCTCATTCAATAAACCCTTAATTATTATTTAAAAATGATAATAATATTATTATTATTACACACACACACAAACATAACTGTTTGCCACCGTTGTGACCAAAAGTCTCTCAACGCTCCTACTACAGCAGCCTTCCCAAATCCCCTCCACCAAAAAGCCAGCCCAAAGACTGTTGTTCACTTCCTCATTGTTGTAATTGTGACAATTTTAATTCGAAAAGAATAGAAACAAGTGTTGGACAGTGGAAATACCTGACAAGTTAAGTGATTAGTGGTCACGGCGTGCCAGTGAGATCCCAGATCACATGTGTGATAAGCAATGAGAGGGTGGGAAGGGGGGGGGGAGGCATCAAACCTCTTCACATCCAAGGGCGAAGCTGAACGCTTCACGTGAGAGGCTTCTCGCAAACCTCCATGGAACCGCGAGGACAATACCACGCGAACTGAGGCCGGCTATACCACGTGGACCAAGGCTAGTAACACCATATGGTTAACATCATGTTCCGAAGAATCAGTTTGAAAAAGTGCTGTTACACAGACTTCGTTAGCGCTCCCAGACATCTTGGAATAAATCCTCACCACAGGTTTAGGAGGGAGATAGGAAGAAACTGGTTCACAAATAGGGTGGTGGACGAGTGGAACAAGCTTAGCAACTTTGTAGTAAGTGCGGGAACGCTGGAAAGTTTCAAAAGGAGGCTAGATAGATTCATGGATGATAGAGAGTGGTAGTAACTCTCGACAAGAGCTGCCATGCACAGGACAACCGGCCTATTGCAGACTCCTTATTTTCTTATGTTCTTATGTTCACAGCTGCATCCGCGTTAAGACTAACCTCTTTCCAACCACAGTGAAAGCTATCAGACTCTAGTTAACTTGAGTGTTCCTCCTTTTTTTTTATTAAAAGATTTAGTTAAATGACGGACTACCTAGATTCTATTTGTCATGTTTGCACAACAAAAGTTGCCTACTAGCAATGACAAATGCAGCTTTTAGGTCAAGATGTGTGGTGTATCTGTGTCTTTCATCACCATGTACAGTTAAAAGTGTAGTAATGTACACCTTTACCCTAAGTGAAGCCATTATGTTAGGGGACATGTGTTCTACCAAGAATTATTCTCTCAGTGATATAGGATAAATGGTATCAGGCTGCCCTGGCTGTGGTATTGGTACACAGTTAGTCCATGATGTGGGCAGTTGACCTGTGGCATGACTCATATTGTACAATGCCAATAGTGGATTGATTGCCCGGCACATGCCCTAATGGTCTAGCGATCTTGTTGATGACTCCGTCATAACCGGTAGTCCGGTAACAAAATGGCATATTTTAACTGAAACAAAAATTTTGGTCTTCAGTTTTTTCTTGGTTAATTTTAGTAGCCTAGGAAGTGTATTTTGAAGAAAAAAATGCCTATGACCCCGTGTCACTATACTGTACAAGACGGTGTGTGATGGTGGTGGAAGTTCCACCACCATCATACACAATCACGTATGTTGGTTGTTACTGGAGAGAGTATTGCACCAGTTGAAATCAGTCACGGGGGCATTGTCGCGAACCAAAGTGCCACGACACCTCCACATGGAGAGGCAGAGAACATAATGGTGAGCAGGTTTTGATGTCTGCTAGATAAAAGATCAGCGAGATCATTGTAATATCTAATAACACTGATGTATTTATATTCTTGCTCTGCTATTACCATAAAGCCAATCTACAGATTCTTGTAACAATAGAACCTCATTCGCAATGTCGAGGTAGGGAACTTGCAAACAGCGATCACAAAGAAATTAGATTTCAGTTAGATTTTCAGGGCAGACGTAAGGAAAATTCCACTGAAGTACCAGATTTCAGAAGGGCAAACTTTGACAGTTGAAAGAGGCAGCTGAGAGAGGGGGTGTCGCGCTTGGCCATGAACCTGACAGATGACACCGACCTGATAACGAGATCTGAGATTGCCGAGTTCCACGACAATTTAAATAATGAGTTACTTAATGCACAAAGGCAGAACATACCATACAAAAAACTCAGATCAGACAACAATGACCCTAAGTGGATAAATAATTATTTAAAGAGCATCATTGGCCAAAGGAAGGCTATAGGAAGAAGGATAAATCGTGGCGAAATTTACCTCCGGGATTATTATAGGGTATTGGCGAGTAGGGTTAAAACCTGTGGTGGGATGTAATCCTAGACAAGGTTCTTCAAACTCCAGAGCACGAGCAGTAAATGTATTCCATAAGTACAAGACTTGGCAGGATAACCAACAGGTACAAAAACAGGGGCAAGCAAAAGAACTCCTTGTCGTAGCCAGGCCTGAGCCGATCTGAGAGAATTTATCTAACCCGGCAGGGAGAGTTGCTAGACATTACTAGGACAATAAATGAGATCTTCTAGTTACTTGACAAGCGCGGTACAGACATGGTACATCGGGGCATAATAAGTAGACATAGGCATTAGACATAAGCATAGATATCAGACATGCTATAATAATATATAGTAATACAGACATGTGAATAAATGATACAATGAATGGTAACAGAGTCTTGCCGTCAGGCGTGTTCACATATCTTGGTATTTACATATCTATACAAAACCGAGATAAGGAAAGCCAAGAGCATTAATGAGGTAAGGATAGCAAGGGAGGCGAAGACAAACCCCAAAGGATTCTACCAAATGTATCAAACTAAAACACGAGAAAAGATTGGACCAATACGGTCAGATACCGGCGAGCTCACTGATAACGACAGAGAAATGAGCAATAATTTGAATAAATATTTTTCAACAGTTTTCACCACCAAAAATTTAAACATGATACCCGGGGCACCGACTCTATTCAGAGATAGTGAAGAAAACAAATTAAGCGAGATAGTAGTGACTAGTAACGATGTTAGTAAGCAAATAGACAAACTAAAGCCTAATAAGTCACCTGGTCCCGATGAGATATTTGCCAGAGTATTAAAGGAATGTAAGGAAGAGCTTAGTATGCCCTTAGCAAAGTTGTTTAACATGTCCTTAAAAACAGGTGTAGTACCAGAATCCTGGAGGATAGCGAATGTAATACCGATTTTCAAGAAGGGGGATAGATCACTACCCTCTAACTACCGCCCAATCAGTCTAACATCAATAGTAGGCAAATTACTGGAAGCAATCATTTCAAAATCTATTCGAAATCACCTGGAGAAGCACAGATTGATCAATGATTCCCAGCATGGCTTCACAAGCGGACGTTCATGTCTAACTAATCTATTAACATTCTTTTCATCAGTTTTCGAATCGGTGGACGAGGGGCACAATTATGATGTGGTATATCTCGACTTTAGCAAAGCCTTCGACAGAGTCCCCCACGAAAGACTAATTAGAAAGGTAGAAGCACATGGCATCAAAGGTAATATCCTTAAATGGATTAGGGCGTGGTTACAGGACAGGAAACAGCAAGTGAGCATTAATGGCACTAAGTCCCATTGGAGCAACGTCACAAGTGGAGTTCCCCAAGGCTCAGTACTTGGACCATTATTATTTATTATATACATAAACGACATAGATATCGGCATAGACAGCAACATAAGCAAATTTGCTGATGACACTAAAATAGGACGTGTTTTTAAATCTGACGAGGACTCCGCAAAACTACAGGAAGATCTAAACAAATTTTTCGAATGGTCTGAAAAATGGCAGATGAAATTCAACGTGGACAAATGTAAAGTACTTAGCCTAGTATATGCAAACAGAAAAAGCAGATATCAGATGAACAACGTTGATATAAAGAAATCCGACTGTGAGAAAGATTTAAGTAGGAATCTTAAACCAAGACAACATTGCGTATTTGCTCGAAACAAGTCTAACAAAGTAATTGGGTTCAAACAAAGAAGTGTTAGTTACAAGACTAACGAGGTTATCTTAAAACTATATCTTGCGCTTGTGAGACCTCACTTGGATTATGCAGTTCAGTTTATGTCACCGTACTACCAAATGGATATCATATACCTAAAAAACATACAGAGGATGATGACAAAACCAATCCCGGGCATTAAAAACCTTGAGTTCAGAGACAGGTTAAAGCATCTTAATTTGCACTCCCTCGAGAGACGTTGAGTGAGGCGCGATATGATTGAGGTGTATAAATGGAAGTCGGGTGAAACCAAGTTGATATAAGAAAGGGACTTAAATTATCCAACCAGGAGCGAACTCGTAGCAATACTTTTAAATTATATAAATTTAGATTTAGGCGCGAGATAGGGAAACACCGGTTTGGAAATAGAGTAGTGGATGAGTGGAAAAAGTTACCAAACATCACCATTAACTCAAACACGTTGGGTAGCTTCAAATATAGTTTGGGCAGATACATGAGCGACAGGGAGGGGGGGTGTAAACGGGACTGCCCAAAATGGGCCAATTAAATAGGCCCGATTCAATTTCCTCCATTCTTATGTTCTTATGTTCTTAAAGTGAAGCACCATGCTGCGGCGTTCTCTACAAGAAGAACTTCATCTAGAATAATATGTGTGAAGAAAGAACAATGTGACGAAAATGTTTGAGCCAGTGTCTCTGCCAAGTACCGTGGAACTTGCCAAGGAGGAAATCTTGCGCCTGATGAGGTGTGGCTGCCAGTGTGCCACTCCCTGTAGCACATGTGCATACAACAGTGCTAACTTAAAATGCATATTGTTTTATGAATGTTACAACAATGGTTGCGGTAATTCGGAATATCATACGTAGTAAATAAATGAAAACTACATTGATTGTGAGATATGTCGGAACGTACAGTCAGCAAAAAAAAATATGCACCCCGTGGTCTGATGGCCTCTGCCACGATCATTGACTGAGGCCATGTTAATGAAGTAAGGTTGGTATTTCTGGTTGTGTGATGCATTGTATAACCAGTATGATGTATTTTTTATATCACTTATAGTTAATACAGATAAATTAACAGGAATCACCGGCGTAAATGGGTGTTGTTCAGAATTGTTGGTCCGTTGTGTCATGTTGTATAACACCATAAAGGTGCAGATTTTTTTTGCCGACTGTTTATTGTTAAGAACACAGTGCAGGTGAAAAAAATTCAATATGACTAAACAACAACAACAACAACAACAACAACAACAACAACAACAACAACAACAAAACAACAAATAACAACAACAAATAACAACAACAACAACAACAACAACAACAACAAATAAATAACAACAAATAAACAACAACAACAACAAACAACAACAACAACAAATAACAACAACAACAACAACAAATAACAAATAAACAACAACAATAACAACAACAACAAATAACAACAACAACAACAACAACAACAACAACAACAACAACAACAACAATAACAACAAATAAATAAATAACAACAACAACAAATAACAAATAAACAACAACAACAACAACAACAAATAAACAAATAAATAAATAAATAAACAACAACAACAACAACAACAACAACAACAAATAAACAACAACAACAACAACAACAACAATAACAACAACAACAACAACAACAACAACAACAACAACAACAACAACAACAACAACAACAACAACAACAACAACAACAACAACAACAACAACAACAACAACAACAACAACAACAATATTAATAATAACAATAATAATAATAATAATAATAATAATAATAATAATAATAATAAAACAGAACCATAAAGAAATACAAAAATTAAACAAAGATCAAGAGTGAGAAACAATATATGTATGTTGTGTTGTCAATGGTACGAGAAACAATTGAGACCCTGCAATTGTGTGTAAATGAGGCAGAAAGTCAGATGAGCAACCTGGAAATTGGTCACAATTTTCGTGATGCCATATGGAATGAAGTTGATACTTAGACAATGGGGAAATGGCATGATATGTGAAGTTTATCTTATCCATTTATTTCGTTGTTTGGCCGAAACAAGGCTATCAGAAAATAGAGATGGGGGCAGAGGCCATCTTGGATTTATCAAAATGACCAAACGTGGCAGGGTATCACCCGGTAGATTTCAAAAGGTGTACCCTAGGCTATTAAGATAAACCAAGAAAAAGATTAAGACTACAAGGACGGTGGATCTACCCCTGGTGAGGGCGGCATCCAGCTCCCACTCAGTATTTGGAACATCACACTCGTCGTGCTGTTTGCCCAGCATAATGAGACTACTTCTCTCTACAGATATCTTATCAAGGAGTTCTCGAGTTCTAGTTGGCAACATGTTATAGCTAGAGACATGAGCCCACGTTGTTATTAATTCATTCGTTTTTTGCAGCGGGTCTGAATGGGAGACGCGCTTACCGTGTGGTGGTGTGGGTGGTGGTGTATGGTGATACTGGATAGTGATAGTGTATGGTGGTGGTGTACGGTGGTGGTGTATGGTGGTGGTGTGGGTGGTGGTGTATGATGGTGGTGGTGGTGTGGGTGAATTTGAATTTTGAATGAATTTTGCTGCGGCCAGCAGCTAGTTTATTGTGCACCCCATACTCATCCTGTGAGCGGTAGCGCAAAAATGATTACAGAGTGTAGGCCACAAAGGGTGTTTATCAGACCCCAGCGATTTTAATATTAAGGCAATGAATGTTACAGAGTATTTCCAGTACATTGTTTGTTTAAGTCGGTACATAGAATTTTGATTAGGTATTAGATGCGAAGTGTGGCTACAGTTTTAGTATATCAGTTATCTTACCATCAGAGAGATAAAGTGCTGTGCCATTGCATACACAGTGTGCTTGGACCTATCTCTATAAGGTTCTGTTTTTTCACAGTCTAAGACGTAGTGTTAGAGTGTGTGGCCATATGTCTGGCCACACACTTTAGATTTAGTTTTGTTTACATCTGCCTGCCACGCATACTGCCAGAGGTACTTATATCCTAACCTTAGTCTAGCGGTTACAACATTTTGTAATCTAGTGATCTTGTTATTTGCTCCATATACATGTTTTATTTGATACATCTCATCATGGTAAACATTGGATTGACTAGTACCTGTTTGTTCTTGTCTACTGAATTCAAATTCATCAGAAAGCTCTTTTCTGATTTCAGTTTTTAAGGTTCTGTTTGACAGTCCTAGATTATAATCAACATTGTCATTGTTGAACGCGAGTTTAGCTAAGGCATCAACTCTATCATGTTCACTAATGCTTATGTGAGAGGGGATCCACAGCAGCTTGATCCTGATACCCCCGTCAACAAGACACATATGCTTGTGCTTGGCTTCAGAGACAAGCGGGTGACAATCTGAGTTTAGTGTATCAAGAGCATGTAGTGAGGATAAGGAGTCAGTGATGATGAGACTGACAGTGGCAGTGTTTTCAACAAGTTTCAGGGCTGTGAATATGGCAAATAGTTCAGTTTGTAGAGTGGATGCCCAGTTACTAATTCTAGTTCCTTTCTCCATTACATTACCGTTAGGATGAGTCACAATGACAGCACTTCCAACCCTCCCACAGACAGTGTTAAGAGAGCCGTCAATGTAGATGGTCTGTGTGATGTTATTTTCAGTCTGCAGGTTATGTATGAGGACAAGAGCTCTCACTTTGGCAGTATGTTGAAGATAAGGATTATGAGTGGTCAGTCGTTTAGGCGGGTACGTGGGTGTTGTGATATCGAAGGGAACTGTCCGCCAGGGTGGCAGGAAGCGCTGCTGTGTCTCAGCTTTGTACAGATGGTCTAGTCAAAACATCCTCATATGTTTAGCTATAGTTTCGATCCAATTAGATTCACCAGTTTCGTGACTCATATATTCTAGCAATTTCTTAGAAGCAATGGTATCTGGATCACCACGCAAAAGCCTTAGGGCTATCATGAGGTTGACTTCAATTATTCTATCTTTGATACTGGGTATACCTAGTTCTTTCCTCATATTAAGTATTTTAGAGTTCATGGGATAACTCAAGGGCATTATTTTGCATTTTTCGAGCTTGTCAATGCCTTTCTCGTCACGGAGGACCAGGGCTGGTTCGTATTAATCTAGCAGAGATCTTATATAGCCCAGGTACATTGTTATGATAATTCTGATACTGGCGCCATAATGTGGGCTGTACCCCGTTACATATTAAAGGGTTTTTAATCTATCAGTACATTGGCGGGTTAGGTGTTGTATGGCAGGTAAGGTACAGGGGATAGGGACACCGAGATATTTAAAAGAAGAGATATAGTCAATAGAGTTGTTACCTATCTTAAGCTATGATGGTCCACGTTTGCGGTTACCAGTGGAGATGATGAGACCAAGGTTCTCACAGGCTGACTGTACATGGTTCAGGGTGGTTTGCATTTCACGATGAGCTTTAGTATGTATAAGAATATCATCAGCATAGCTAACAGTATTATTGCTGGGGCTGTCTGGGATTGATTTTAATAATGCGTTAATAAGAACATTGAACAAAGTGGGACTCAGTAATCCACCTGGGGGGAGCTGTTGGTGGTGTAGGTTGGTGGTATAAGGTGGTAGTGTGGGTGGTTGTTGCAGGGTGGTGTTGTAAAGTGGTTGTGTGGGTGGTGGTTGTAAAGTGGTTGTGTGGGTGGTGGTTGTAGGGTGGTTTGTGTGGTGGTGTGGTGGTGTTGGGTGTTCAGTTGGGTGATGGTGCTGGGTGATGGTATTGTCTGTTGTGTAATAATGGTGTTGGGTGATGGTGCTGGGTGATGGTATTGTCTGTTGATGTAAGTAATGGTGTTGGGTGATGGTGTTGATGTGGGTAGTGGTGTTTATAGTTCTCATGTTCAGTGTACTGTGATGGTGCTTCTCTTTGGTCGAGCCTCTGGTGACAGGATAAAACCTTCAGCCTTCCTGAATATGAAATACGAGAAGAATGTGAATTATGCATGACCTATGACAGCCTACCTTGTTTGTTTATTTTTCTATCGAGTTTATTATTGGTAGAAACTGTGAAGAGATCATCCATCAAAGACGATTTATTGTCCATTTCTTTCCAATTTACATCATTCGTAAACTTGTGAGTGTACTATGTGAGTATTATGTGTTAGTATTGTATGTGTTATGTGTGAGTATTGTATTTATTTTGTGTAAGTAGGATTATGTGAGTATCATGTGGAAGTACCGTATGTGGGTATTGTATGTGAGCGCTGAGAGTTTTCTGAATTTTGTGGGTAGGATTTTGGTTGGAATATAAATGTGTGAGTTTATGATATGTGTTTGTGAGCTTAGGGTGTGAGTGTTATGAGTTATGTGGTTGTGTTTTGTGCGAGGAAAAAAAAAAAGACATTATTTTTCATCAACAATACATAAATATATAAATTGATGTATATTCTTTTGTATGGACAACACAGACAATTATTTGTATCTTTTTCTATAGTAACTTGGTGTGTGTCTGACGATCGCATAAAATATCAACCAAATGAGAAACAATAACATAACATAACATTTCAGAAAAAGCTAACATTAAACCCAACCAGCAAACCATACACGCATGCCAGCACACATGTATAGGTAAACACTCAACTACGTGTAACACCATATAACATAGATAAAGCACACTGGTTGGTAGCGAGAGCGACAGGACAGAAACAGGTCACGTGTACAGCAGAATGTTTAAAAAAATTAAATTATGGGAAAAGTTTACTAAAAAATTATTAACGACTGAAAAATATCAAAATAATATATTAGATGATTATGAAAAGTCTATAGGAGTTAAGTGAATATTGACAATGGACGGAGTAATATACATTGGTCATACACACAGCTGGTGATAAACATGGCCGGGCTGGACTACAGACGGGTTACATAAACACATATTAATGAAGACAGAGAGCGAGGACGTGAAAAATATCAAAATGTGGTTTTCTTCTTTCTGGATATATGCACAGCTGTAAACTACGTGCGTATAACTCTGCTTATGAGTTATTCCCAGCACCACAGTAGCAGTGATGAAAAGCTGGCGTTGACGACTAGAACAGGAGCCACAGTACAGTGTAAATATACAGTATATGTAAGACCTACTAGAGCGACAATAGCCCATCATGGGTAGATTGTATGACCGGAGGCAGAAGAGATTGTGGTGCGCGAGAGACAGTAGTGAGAAAGCCAGTGAGAGATATGGTGGGTTAGAAGACAGAGCGAGGTTGAGGTGTGGAAGAAAGTGAGAGATATAATGGGTTAGGAGACAGAGTGGTGGTTGTAGTGTGATAGAGACAATAGTGAGAAAGCCAGTGAGAGACATGCTGGGTTGGGAGACAGAGGAGATGGTAGTGTGAGAGACAGTAATGACAAAACCAGTGAGAGATACAATAGGTGACGGTTCTGGTGTGAGACAGCAGAAAGAAGCCAGTGTAAGATATGATAGGGACCTGGACAGCTGCTGGTGAGGGAAAGGGAGATACATTCTACCCCCTTCCTCCCCTCCCTCCCTCTCCTTCTTATAGCCCTCCCCCTTCCGACTCTCCCTCTATTCCCTTCCCTCTTCGCCTTCCCTCTCACTCTACCACTATTGGTCAATATGTAGAGTAGATTCCCGCCGGCATAATAATGTTAAAATGAGAAATTATGGAAGAGCACAAGAACGAACATGTGATGGTCTTCCTTCAGAAGATTCTTTGCTTAATATCGGATAATCTTATTGATAAAAAAAACTTGCAATAGAAAAAAATCGATATTTTTTTTTCAGTTCACAAATGTGTTTTAATTGATCTTACAAAAATTTCTTTCATTAAAGTTCTTACTAGTAAACATGTTACAACACACATACACACACACACACACACACTTATATATATATATATATATATATATATATATATATATATATATATATATATATATATATATATATATATATATATATATATATATATATATATATATATATATATATATATATATATATATATATATATATATATATATATATATATATAATACAGAAATAATAACCCTCGACCTGACTGACAAACACAAATATAGAATCTTCTGTAAAATTCCTCATCAGATTATTATTTGTTTATGTTAGAGAATATGTTGTATGGGCTCACAGGAAAGGAGGAAGAGTACGTAGATAAAACTGGATATTGCTATAGTAGGTATGACTAACTTCTGTCTCTGAAAGAACGAAAACGCTACGACCTAACATGTCCGAAGTTCCATGTGGGGGGCAGTGACTGGCACAGACGTAAAGAAAACAACCTTTATCACCACAGTCATAATCTCCAAAAATTGTCTGATTGTTTCAAAACACGGAAACACAAAGACACAGAGGAACAAACAAGCGTTCAGAGTTAGAGATACAAATGATATTTGACCAGCCAGGAGGAGCAATTACATACCGTGTTTGGAGAATACTTGGGGCCGATATGGCCAGGAACATGCACAACAAAGCCTTAAACATAATACCTACCTACCAGATCCAGAGAAGGTGTATGACTATTGACCAAGACCAGTACACCCAACAGCAGTGACCAGACCCACAACCACTGTGGCGACCACTACCAAATGCCGGGGAACTACAATCACGTCACGTGCCACATCAACAAACTTTACTTATGTTTATTAACGACCAGCGTCTGAAGACAACTACTAAACATAAGGTTTCCTTCGTTAACGGCCTTAAAAAAAACTCTTCGGTGTATTGACGGCAACCAATAAATGGCTTTCATGAACACTATCATAGATTACAAACTATAAGTTCTCTAGAGATGACAGAGTATATAAGTTACATTTTGGCGTTTATTTGTATATCAAACAATGTTAAACAAACTTTAAGTTACCAAACTCGAAAATCAACTGGTTGTAATGTAGTAGCCATGAAATGAATTTAAATTGATTTGAATAAAGATGTACTCACTTGTCCTCGTGTGGAATAAGTGTAGACGTGTTCACAGCCTGTACAGTACACACCTTCAACCTCCTCGCTATAAACGTACCTGCAATAAAACAAAATATCTGAACACAAACTCCTAAATAAATAATATGATCTACAATTTTTGTTTATAAGATCAATTACATTTTGTCCAGATTACCCAGAAAAGAGTTACACGAGTTAACAATAACTGAACATAAAAATTTAACCATATACCCTGTAGATAAGATAAAATTAAGTACTGTGGTGTTGTTCAGCAGCCACTCGTAATACTAGTTACATAACAGTAGCTGAGACTGAGATAAAACTAGTGTATTTGAGTGAATTCAGAATGGCTGTTAGTTTAGACAGTGATTGAATAAATCTCTAACAGTGTGGATGGTTAGTGTTAAGTCTAACTACAAACGAAAGAGTACAACTTAACGGTCCTCTATGGTCATCTACAGAAGCTCTCGGATTTAAATAATGGATACATCTCCCATGTTTATATTTACACAAAATAGATGGGCAGGGATGAGTCGCTTCGTTTTAGTGAGAAGAACCATTTAGGCTATGGTGAATTTATCAGAGGAAATAAATTTTAGGTTCAGTTATTATCTCCACAGTACAGTCCTATTTATACTCGGTATGTATAGGAGCTGTAATAAACGTAGAAATAATATGAATTATATGTTTAGAAATCTAGAGCTTTTCTTTCAGTAAGATCAGTGAGGTTTACATTAGTAAGGAAAGACTTTTTTCGATAAATTATTTCGTATTGGAAAAATACTACATCTAACTATCGGCAAATGTTCCCACGGGTCAGTCTTTGTACTGCTGACCCCAGCCCCAACCACACTCCTTCCACCTGACCCCACCCCTGAACCCCCTCCATGAACCCCTCCCTGACCCTCCCCCGCAACCTCCTGTACACGCTCGCCTACCTAGTACCTGCCACGTTGCCCTATCAGTAAATTGTTAATTATTAAACAATATTATCATTACCAATAGTAATACCTGGATGTCTTAGTCTTAATCGTTGCGTCTAAAACAATGAAATTAATTACGAGATGTAAGAACATAAGAAAATAAGGAGTCTGCAATAGGCCGGTTGGCCTGTGCATGGCACCTCCTGTCGAGAGTTACTACCACTCTCTATCATCCATGAATCTATCCAGCCTCCTCTTGAAACTTTCCAACGTTCCAGCACTTACTACAAAGTTGCTAAGCTTGTTCCACTCGTCCACCACCCTATTTGTGAACCAGTTCCTTCCTATCTCCCTCCTAAACCTAAACTTATCCAACTTAAATCCGTTGCTTTGAGTCCTATCCATCCTGCTCGGATATTATAAGAACTTTATCTATATCCCCTTTATTGATTCCTTTCACCCACTTAAATACTTCTATAATATCTCCCCGCACTCTTCGTCTTTCTAGGGAATGTAAGTTTAGTTTCTTTAACCTATCCTGATATGGAAGGTTTCTAAGTCCCGGAATCATTTTCGTCATTCTTCGCTGCACCGACTCTAGTGAATTGATATCCATTCTATAATAAGGACACCAGAACTGAACCGCATAATCGAGGTGCGGCCTAACAAGCGCAAAATATAGTTGCAATAAGACCTCTGCACTCTTATTACTTACACTTCTAGATATAAAACCCAATACTCTGTTTGCCTTATTTCGAACATTAACGCACTGTTTTATAGGCCGTAGGTCCGGGCTTACAAGTACCACTTGGTCTCTTTCACAAGTCGACTTCTCTAGGTTGATGTTGTTAAGGCTGTATAATACATTGACTGTATTTGTTCTTGCTCGTGTTGAATTTCATTTGCCATTTTTCAGACCACCCCTACAGTTTATTTAGATCCTCCTGTAATACATTTGTATTCTGCCCTGAATTAATCTGCCGCCCTATTTTGGTGTCATCCGCAAACTTGTGACAACGACAAAGAGAGAGGTGAGGTGAGGTGGAAAAACTGTTGCTCCACAAATAACACAATACGGAAAGATATTGACAATGGTCGACATTAACAAGGACACAAAGCTACGAGTCAAAATACAGGAGTTTATTGAAGAAAGTGACAATCTAATTAAATTATAATTATAATCAGCTAGGTAGTAGGTAGTAGGCAGCTACCAAACAGGGAGGTACTTCCGCCTGGTTAGATATTGGAAGCATAATGTGTTGTCTAATGGTAGATCCTGCTGCCATATGGCATCACGAAAATTGTGACCAAGTTCCAGGTTGCTGACCTGACTTTCTGCCTCATTTACACACAATTGCAGGGTCTCAATTGTTTCCCTTACCAATGGCAACACAAAATACATATATTGTTTCTCACTTTTGATCTTTTTTTTTCATTTGTGTATTTCTTTATGGACAGTGAAACCCAAACTGTGTTATATTGTGTAAGATCTAATTAAAACATTATTATCAAATTATCTTCCACATTACACTATAGAGTTTCAGAGCTATATGCCGGCATTAAAATACGTAAACGATTATACAAACTATTTAAACTATTTATCACACTCAGTAGATAGAAGTGAATTTTGCTTCTCACTATACTGTACTGTGTTCCGGGTCGGGTCTCCGGTTAGGATTTGAGTAGGATATTATATAGTGTGATCCTGGACACAAGCAACAGAAATTCTTCAGCAATAATGGGGAGCTTAATATCACGAAGCTATACACGTACATAATGCTTATCAAAATGAAGTCAACTAGCTGTATATGTAAAAAAAATCTAGGAGAAGAAAATACAATTGTATTCAACAGAGTCAAGTATATTGCTTGTACATTAATTGAATGTTTCAGATATATTCAAATTGATCATTAAGCTGAGTCTCTAGAGTGGTTTGTGCTTCCTTTCTGTCTTCTTCTGTCGCACATAATCTGTCTCTGCTGTTCGTGTACTTGGCTGTTCTTCTGGGCGTCTATTAATATGACTCCTGGAACTTAGCAACTAAAACACTCATCTCTCCTGCAGTCTACCCTTGTGGAACCATCAATTATGATCAATTTTCTTCACATTGTGTCACGGGCAGCAGACTAGTCATCTCGTTACCTTCTCAGTCTACCTCTGTCCTGCCTCTGCTCCCAGCATAACTACGGTCACCCTTCTGATATTCTTCTCCCTCATCATTGTTGATATAATTTTGTAAAACTACGGCCATAATTCCAAAATTTACTCACTTCGGTCTACTCAACCAGCATTGTAAAACTGAGCTATTTTACTGCCCATAATCACAGATAAATCATCATTTTGTCTGGCAGTAATCCTAGGTAACGAGAAAGAGAAGCCTCGGTGAACCAATTGTCAAATTCGGGTACAGATCGTATCCAAACTGTGAACGGTAACTGGCGAACAGACAGAGAGAGACAAACAGGTAAATAAACATAGAAACAACGAGAACCGATCAATACTCATGGAAAACGCTTGACTCACTACGTAATAAGTCTCTCATATTGTGATGTAAAACAGTAGTCGTCTGAGTGAGTGAAAAGTTATCAAATGAAGAGACAAAATGAAAACTTAGACAACTGTTACGAAACCGCTTAAGATCTAAACACCGGAGCTACCAATGAAATACAACATAAAGACACTGAACTTCAGAATCATAGAAAGAAAAAGAAAAATACAGTTGAGTTTTTACTATCCATCCCAAGAACTGATAACTTGCCGGATATAAAAGAGAAAACCATAAGATAGTGGAGGCAGCTGGAATTTTGTATCTAACATCACATAACCCACACAGCCAGTATATAATATGTTATCGTCATGGACATTGATGTTGACTCGGTGGGACATGGTAACTTATTATTAGGAAAGTTAACTGGTTTAATATTTCCAGGCCATGTGGACCATTAATTGAGAGATGTTAAAGGACCGAGTCAACATGAAGTTCCTGATATTGGCACACTAACCAAGTTCGAGTAACTAGTTGATAATATAGACAACCTGTAGGTATTGTCAGCCATTCTTGCTGATTTTGGCTACATTTAGTGAATAAACTAATACTATATGAATGAACGATATATATTTTTTTAACAAATATTAATGTAGTGGGAGTTCCGAAACAAACTCTGAAGCTTATCCACCCTTTCTCTTTCAGCCACAAGACCGAGCACCCCACTTTTACCTTACGGAGGAAATAGCTGTTAAGGACACAAAGTCGCTGATTCTTTTCCTTTACCAAAGAAATCCAACTCATTTCTAGTTTGAAAACTCGGCCTTCCGTCGTGAATGGGCCCACAATAAGTCAATTTCCTTTGGAAAAATTCTCTAGGATCTGCAGACTCTCTCTATTTCTTATTTCACTACTGATTTATATGGATAAAAAAATCTATGTATTAAGATCCTAAAAGCGTTTTCTAAAATGTATGCAAGTTATAATACAATGAACATAAAGATACAGATCATCTCTTAAGTGTGGGTCAACTAACATGATCAACAATGTTAAAAAAGTGAGCTATTTGTGATGACAATCAGTTCGTATACAAAGAACATTAACATACACGAGAACCTTCTACGAGGGACTAAAACACAAAGGTCCTTTAGTGTAAGACAATTTTCCTGACAAAGGAGTCTAGAGTAAATACTGAGATTAAGATAATCTATAATGAATACTGTAATTAAAATGACCAAAAGGTGTATTTCTATAATTAGGGATAATGTGGCGTTTTCATCCAACTTTAACAGCGTCATTTCACCGGGTTCACCGTTAAGTCCTTCAACCGCTTCCCTCCCTGCCTCCCTCCCTGCCTCCCTCCCTGCTTCCCTGCTTCCGCCCCCCCTCCCTCCCTCCCTCCCTCGCTCCCTCCCTCCAACTCACAACTGTCTCAGGGAGCAGGCAGGGGGGGAGGCAGGGACACACTATAATTATATGAAGAGAAATCCTCCTGGTCACTAGAGGAACACGTCAATGGGTAAAATACAGGGTAATCTTTTTATTCGAGTCCCTAAATGATTACTATATATGAGGACGTGCAGTAAACAGTAACCTAAGATCAGTAGGAATAATGTCTGATCTTTGCTAAAATAAATGTAAGTCACTCTCAGTCACTCCCAGTCACTCCCAGTTATTCTCAGTCATTCCCAGTCACTCTGTCACTCTCAGTTACTCCCAGTCACTCTGTCACTCTCAGTCACTCTCAAGTGAATTATCAGGTTATTGGTGGTGTCTACTTCACCCGTCAGAGGCGCCTCTACTCTAGTGGTATAGGTTCATTGTTTCAGTCACACTGTAGAGGAACGCGTGTTTCTCGTCGAGCATTATATATCATACCTGTACATCTGTAATGCATCCTTTAGGATATGTCAAATCGTATTTCAAAGTCGTTTCGGCGTTTTCCTGTTTATTGCACGACCTAATGTAAAGCGACCATTAGGATTCGCGAATAAAAAACATGACGATTAGTTTGACGTCAGTCGTGGGGAAATTTCTTGAATCAATTATAGCAAATAGCATCCGATCGCATTTAGAGAAAAAAAAATAATAATCTACGACTCTCAACATTGATTTACAAAGGGAAAATCTTGTCAAACAAATCTGCTAACGTTTTTTAAGAAAGTCTTCGAGGTAGTGGATAATGACGAAAATTACGATGTTATTTACTTAGATTTTAGCAAAGCGTTTGACAGAGTACCGCATCAGAGGCTTCTGAGAAAAGTTAAGGCTCATGGTATCGAGGGGAAAGTTTTAAATTTGATAAAATCATGGCTCACCGATAGAACACAGAGGGTTAGCGTAGATGGTGTTAAATCTGAGTGGGGCTGTGTAACCACTGGGGTTCCCCAGGGGTCAGTACTGGGCCCACTCTTGTTCATAATCTACATAAACGATCTAGATACTGGGATCAGCAGTGACATAAGCAAGTTTGCGGATGACACCAAAATAGAGCGGCAGATTAATTCAGGGCAAGATGCAAATGCACAACAGGAATATTTAAATAAACTGCAGGAGTGGTCTGAAAAATGGCAAATGATATTCAACACCAGCAAGTGCTGCGTACTTAATATTGGGAGAACAAATACTGTCAATGTATACAGCCTTAACAACATCAACCTCGAGAATTCGACTTGTGAAAGAAACTTAGGGGTACTTGTAAGCCGGACCTACGGCCTAGAAAACAGTGAGTTAATGTTCGAAATAAGGCAAACAGAGTAATAGGTTTTATATCTAGAAGTGTAAGTAATAAAAATGCGGTGGTCATATTGCAACTATATCTTGCGCTAGTCAGGCCGCATCTCGATTATGCTGTTCAGTTCTGGTGCCCATATCATAGAACGGATATCAATTCACTGGAGAAGGTGCAGCAAAGAATGACGAAAATGATTCCGGGACTTAGAAGCCTTCCATATCAAGATAGATTAAAGAAACTAAACTTACATTCCCTAGAAAGACGAAGAGTGCGGGGATATATGATAGACCTATTTAAGTGGGGGAAGGGAATCAATAAAGGAGATATAGATAAAGTTCTTATGATATCCGAGCAGGATAGGACTCGTAGCAATGGATATAAGGTGGATAAGTTAGGTTTAGGAGGGCTACAGGAAAGAACTGGTTCACAAATAGGGTGGTAGACGAGTGCAACAAGCTTAGCAACTTTGTAGTAAGTGCTGGAACGCTGGAAAGTTTTAAAAGGACGCTAGATAGATTCATGGATGATAGAGTGTGGTAGTAACTTTCGACAGGAGCTGCCATGCACAGTCCAACCGGCCTATTGCAGACTCCTTATTTTATTATATTATCTTCTTATAAGTAACCAGTCACGTATGTCATTTTAAAGTAGTTAATACTAAGAACAAAATAGACCTTTGTTTAATTTAATGATGAAACAAGATGTATTACAAACTTAATTATTCATAAGGTGACGACTTTGGTTATTGCTGATATCTGGTTTTAGGTATACGATAAAGTACGATAATGATGGAACCATAGACCTTGTCTCCTCTCCTCAGAATGGGTTTTAGAGGAGGGGATGTACGGCACGAGCCACCCAGATGCTCATTAATTCTTAGTTTAAAGCTATAGGCTGAAACACACACATACCTGGCTGCCCGGCCGCAACCTGTGCAGTACTATCTTGGAGTACAAAGGGTTTGGGAATATAACCGTAAAGGGGAACTAATATATTTTAAATAGATGTGATATCATATTTAGCTGATACAATAAAAAAATTCTACTTCGGAATTTTTCTAAGAATTTAGCCGCCAAATTCCTTTCGGTGTCTATCTGAACATTGAGAGAGTATCACTTAAAAATCCGTTTAAAAAATTCCTACACTAACGAAAATATATTTATGGATATTATTTGTCGTTCAATCTTGTGATATCTCAGCATTGATTGGCTAGTCAGGGACTCAACGCATACTATGATTGGCTCTCTCTCTCCTTTGCCATTCTTCTGCCGTTGTCATACAAACGCGGTGATTTTAACCATTTATTCTTTATTAGCATTTCGTGCATAAAAATACTGCAAGTAGTAAACTAAAGCTAGATAAAGTGTCCGCCAACATTTTAGTAAAGACATAAAGGAAGAATTAATGCTTGAAATTAAAAGAAGAGCTTGAAATAGCAGATGAACTAATGGTGTACCAGAATGTGGTGTTGATATGCATGACACCATTTAAAGACATGCAGCTTTGACGGACCACTACAGCCTCTCTGGTGAGCATAGCCCTCCACTGTACCCTGTACTGTATCCTACTTGCACTGTATTAAATAAAAGATAGCGTAAATTTATAGATTAAAAGTATATAATAAGGGTTTACTGTACCTTCATCTCTTCACTTTACTCCTATTTAACTTCACAAACTTTTTGGGTCATATTCTATGTTTTGGGTTTATATGTTAGCGGTGTGTAAACAAACTCTTGAAAATCGTACAAGCAGCCAAGAAAATATCCAGTTTATGGGCACGTTTGTCTGGTACAGGTAACGTGTTCGAGTAAACAGAACCCTGCCTTAAGAAGACTTGCCGTTCATCCTGGAGAAGGGAGACTTAACACCCCCCTCTCCCCCCGCACACAGTTGTGATCAGACATCCCTCTTGGCGCTCTGATTGGAGTAACCTGGGCGTCAACAAGTGATTCCTCTTCCCTGACCCTAAGCTCCTACCCACCAGGACGTTAATGCAAGAATTGATGATCAATTTATCACTGTTACAAATGAGTCAATTTCAAGTCGGGAAAAAAAACGAAAAACATTAACAGTGAATAAACATGAAGCTGAAACAGAGACGTGGAGAGTGGAAGCTCTGCCACTTATCCTGGGCAGTGTTTATTACCTACCTGAGGGGAGGTACTGAACCTGTGTAATACCACACCACCAGCGAGGGAGGCCTACAGTCACGTGTTTCCTCTCCAACACCACCAGTGAGGGAGGCCTACAGTCACGTGTTTCCTCTCCAACACCACCAGTGAGGGAGGCCTACAGTCACGTGTTTCCTCTCCACCACCACCACTGAGGCAGGCCTACAGTCACGCGTTTCCTCTCCAACACCACCAGTGAGGGAGGCCTACAGTCACGCGTTTCCTCTCCAACACCACCAGTGAGGGAGGCCTACAGTCACGTGTTTCCTCTCCACCACCACCACTGAGGCAGGCCTACAGTCACGCGTTTCCTCTCCAACACCACCAGTGAGGGAGGCCTACAGTCACGTGTTTCTTCTCCACCACCACCACTGAGGCAGGCCTACAGTCACGTGTTTCCTCTCCAACACCACCAGTGAGGGAGGCCTACAGTCACGTGTTTCCTCTCCAACACCACCAGTGAGGGAGGCCTACAGTCACGTGTTTCCTCCCCAACACCACCAGTGAGGGAGGCCTACAGTCACGCGTTTCCTCTCCAACACCACCACGAAGGCAGGCCTACAGTCACGTGTTTCCACCACACCACCACTGAGGCAGGCCTACAGTCACGTGTTTCCTCTCCAACACCACCAGTGAGGTAGGCCTACAACTACGTGATTCCTCTACAACACTATACAGTATCATCAGTGACTCATATACGCTTTACTCCACTCCCTGGCTCCTTATTGTATTGAAACCTTTACTTAAACATTCTATTGATCAATGACACTCTACCTAATATTGTAAGTTATTCATTGTCCATTGTACAGGGTGAGCATAAAGTCTTTCCCTGATTACAAACATTTATTACACAAAACATATGCTAGGTACAAACATACAGTTTTTTGCAGCTTAAACCTTATCTCAAGAAGTTTTTTTTCAGGTACTCGTGAACTTCAACATGTGCTCCTTTTGTTGCCCGGAGCACATCTAAGCGATACTCGATTTCACGCCATGTTTTCTGCAGCATCTCTTCAGTCACAGGCGCTATTGCCTCCGTTATCCTTGCCTTCAGAGTTTCAAGATCAGGAACTGGTGAACTGTACACTTTGTTCTTCGTAATGTCTGGTGAACGTGGCGGCCATGGTGTTGGACCATCTCTCCCAATCCATCGGTTTGGAAAGGTTGCGTTCAAGAACTGTCTGTAAAATATGCATGAAAAAAATATCTATGAATTCGTCTACACAATGCTACAACATTCATGTTTCTATCTAGACTGGTCTTTGAGATATGATTTTTCATAATCAGGGAAAGACTTTATGCTCACCCTGTATATTTTCAACCACTGGATGCTGTGCTTTTTAAGAAACCGCTAATTATAATTATTATTGTTGTTATTACGCACACACACAGTACTAATACTTTGATGTCACTTGGAATCGAGTATGACGATCATCCAGCTATAATACAATGATATGACTTATTAAAGATGTCATCTTTGTTGAAGAGCTCTGAGGTGACTGGAGAGGCACAGATTTTGCTCGTGTGGAGGGCTACATCTAGTGCAGGAGGGGCGGTGGCAGCATCTTTCAGGCGTTGACGCATATCTGCCTCGTTATGCAGTCAGGTTAACTCGAAAGTATTGACACTTTCTCGTGTGGTGCTCCTCCAAGCGTTATGGTGTGGAATGATCATCTCCCAGGTGAGGGGCTCGATTTGGGACTTTTTCAGGTTAGTCTTAAGACTGTCCTTATACCTTTTCAGTTACCTGCCATCGTTATGTTTACTATTCATAATGAAAAGTATGATAAAGTGGATAATGGCTGTGCATGAGTTGATTTATGTGGCGAGGCAGTAGCGCAGGCTGCAACCGCACATCTTGGTTCTCCCATTACCTGATCCAGTGGTGCAGGTAGCTGCAACAAATGGGGATAGGGAGAGCTGCAATGAACTGCCGATAGCTCAGTTTGTTGGGTTTCGCCTCAGTAGCCAGTCCATCTTGCACTGCCTTCATCCGCCGGTGGAGTCGTTGGGTTCCCATGTTGGTCACCTCGTCCTCCTATTACGCCACTGGGGCCTTACTGAAGCTGTATAAGCATGTTTGCCAGATTCGGGGCTCCACTGCAGATTTTTTCGTTTGGGGTTTACTCCTGTAGCCTTATACCTACCAAGGTTAATCCGCAGGGCAGCGGGGCAATGGTTGGTAGGCGCCAGGCATTGTCCACATGCCAGTGTAGTGGGCCTTTAAGCCCCACTGCTGCTTCGAGATCCCCTGCTGCACGAGGCACCTCGTTATCGTGTGTTGCCATGAGGAGGCACAGCATGAGTCTTGATGGTGAAAAAGTTGTGTACTGGCAGGGGAAGACTTACGCAAGGTTGCTTTCCTGTTCACCACAAGGGCTAGCCAGCGGCGGTAGCTGAAAGCGAGAGAAGCAGTGCTTGCGCCTTAACACTAGTTTAATGCTGCCACACTAGGCGTATAACACCAACCTCTGCACACGCACACACGCACGCCTACACACACAGGAGAGGTGGGGTGTAGTGTTGTACTGTCGCAATGGCCTTAAACCATCACACCTAGGTGTTAATGTACCTGAGGATGTAGAAGCTTTGTGGGTTCAGGTCGCTCCCACCCCTGCCAGCTTGCCTCCCTCATTGTTTGTGTTTGTTATCACACCCCCCCGCGTACCAACCGCCAATGTACTGATTACTCATATAATAGACACTGCTGACTCCCTGAGATCCAGACTTCCATGTGCTAAACTAGTGATATGCGGTGACTTCAATGAGTTAGACATCAGTAACATCACCCAACACCTCCACCTTGCACAAATAGTTGACTTTCTCACACATGGGAATGCCACCCTGGACCTCATCATGACTGATCTCGGCAACCACTACCTTCACCCCCAGCCGCTGCCTCCCATGGGGCGCAGCCCCCACCTGTCTCTACTGTGGTCACCTACACCTACCATCGCAGGACCGCCAGTTGTCACCAGGACTTACCGAACTACCCCTGACTCTGGTATCCCTGGACTGAAGTGATCACGTTAGAAGATGGACACTACCACCAAAGCCTACCACCACTTCTTTCCAGCCAAGACACTAAGGATCCACCCCGATGATGTCTCGTGAATTCCACTCCGTATCAAAAGACTAATTGAGCAGTGCAACAAGGCATACTACACCAACAACCGCCTGTACAAAAGTCTACGTAACCAGGTCATCAGGGAAATCAAGTCAGCCAAGAAGTCTAATTATCCCAGGAAAGTGCACGACCTCAAGGAGGTCGGCATCGGTCAGTGGTACCCCAAGGTAAGAGATCTCTGTGGTCCTAACCGTCAGTCTCCCACATTTCCTTTCATCTCACATTTACCTAGTGAGGAGACAGCTGAGATAATTAATAACCACTTTGCTACCATATGTCATACCCTACCCAGTCTTGACCTCACTCTCCTCCCGGCTTACTTACCTTCCCCCTCTCCTCCTCCCAGTGTTCAACCATATGAAATCGCCAACAAACTCCTGAAATTTAAATCCAAATGCTCCACAACCCCAATTGACCTCCCAATCAAAATTTACAAGAAGTTTGCAGTCGAACTTGCCACCCCCCTCTGTTCTATTATTAATGCATCCCTCAGACAAAGCAAATGCCCTAATGAATGGAAAACCGCATTTGTCACCCGTATCCCCAAGGTCACCACCCCACAGTCCCCTAACGACCTCAGGCCAGTTGCCATTACCCCCATACCCAGTCTACTCTGTGAAGACTTTGTTTTTGAGTGGGCACTTGCTAAAATTTATCAGTCAACTGATCCACAGCAATTTGCCAATATGATTACCTCCTCTACATCACACTGCTTAGTTAGCTTCCTGGATTTTCTGCACAAAGACCTGCAAAACGTAAGACATCACTGGCCGTTGCCCTTGTTGACTTTAGGAAGGCTTTTGACCTTGTTGATCACTGCACTGTTATCAACAAGGCCATTGCACTAGGGCTGCCCACCAACCTGGTCTCTTGGCTCACTGATTTCTTGAGTGGATGTCGTCAGGCAGTGAGGTACCAGGGTTCTGTCTCCACATTCCAACACCTCACCTGCGGTGTTCCCCAGGGGACCAAGATGGAACCACTGTGCTTCCTGATCATGATCAACGACGCTCTATCGGACACTCCTCACAGGTGGAAGTACGTGGACGACTGCACTGTGGGGGTTACAGTGGACAACAGCTCACCAGACTACTCAACGCTACAAGGCACCCTGGACAGGCTACAGGCATGGACAACGGAGAACAAGGTCACCATTAACCACACCAAAACCATAGTCATGCACATCAATACCGCCACCACTCCAGTGCAAGCTCCAGCAGTCACAGTGGGTGCTCATCCTTTCCAGTTAGTGCAGTCTGTTAAAGTCCTGGGTGTTACCATAGACCACAACTGAACTGGAAGGCCCATGTAAACAACACAATCAAGGCAGCCTCGTACCGATTCTACATGCCACAACGACTCCTGTCACTTGGGGCACCCACGCCAGAGCTGAGGACTATCTACAACGCCTTTATTCTCCCCAAACTAATGTATGCGTCACCAGCCTGGTCGTCTTCTCTCAATTCTACCCAATAACGTCAGCTAGAGAAGGTACAGAAGAGAGCCTGCAGAATCATGCTCGGCGCAGACTACTCCGGCTACAACAACGCTCTCTCCACCCTGGAAATGCCATCCCTCACTGACCTCCACCACCAAGCACTAGCAAGGTTTGGCAGTGGACTACTGCACCATTCTCGTCATCGCCACCTCCTGCCACCGGCAGTCCCCTGCCCACCTCGCGCAGTACGCCAGTACAACAAAATTCAGCCCATAAGAGCCCTCACTGATGGATATAAGAACAGCACCATCCCATCTATTGTTAAAAGAATAAGCAACTCCTGATTTATGTAATGTACAGCCCTGTAAATGTATTGAACGCATATCATTATGTCTAAATCAAATGTAAGTTTGTATATTTTCAGTCACCGGCTGCAACTCTATTAATAAACCGTTTATTATTATTATTATTATTACACACAAACACACACACACACACGCACAAACACACACATCGAGTTATGAAGGCGGCACTACCCTCCAGATGTTGTGGTGGTGGTCCAGCTGTCGCCTTACTGTGCGATGTGTCTCACAAGATGTTTTTATGAGATGTTGTTTACAAGTTTTCTCTGTGAGGTTATCCGTACAATTTGTCGTTGTTATGTGGTATTCACAAGTTATTATGAAGCAGTTCACGATTTTTTTCTGATTGGCGGTGTTAAAAACTTGTCTTCATGAGAAAGTCCTCGCATAAAGCCAGCTTCATAGGCTGGCTTTATGTGGCAGTGATCAAGAGTTGTTATGAAACAGTCCTCAATATTAGTCATGAGGTAATGTTCACAATTGCCATGAGGTAGTGCTCACAAGTTGCCATGAGGCACTGAGGCAGTGCTCACAAGTTGCCATGAGATAATGATCACAAGTTGTCATGAGGCAGTGCTCACAAGTTGCCATCAGGCAGTAATCACAAGTTGTCATGAGGCAGTGCTCACAAGTTGCCATCAGGTAATGCTCGCAAGATGCCATGAGGTAATGTTCACAAGTTGCCATGAGGCAGTACTCACAAGTTGCCATGTGGCAGTGCTCACAAGTTGTCATGAGGTAGTGCTCAAAACTTGCCATGAGGCAGAACTCACAAGATGTCATGAGGCAGTGCTCACAAGTTGCCATAAGGTAGTGCTCACAAGTTACCATGAGGTAGTGCTCACAACTTGCTATGAGGCAGTATTCACAAGTTGTCAGGAGGCAGTACTCACAAGTTGCCATGAGGCAGTGCTCACAAGTTGCCATGAGGTAATGTTCACAAGTTGCCATGAGGCAGTACTCACAAGTTGTCATGAGGCAGTACTCACAAGTTATCATGAAGCAGTGCTCACATGTTGCCATAAGGAAATGCTCACAAGTTGCTATGCGGTAGTGCTCACAACTTGCCATGAGGCAGTACTCACAAGTTGTCATGAGGCAGTCCTCAATATTAGTCATGAGGTAATGTTCACAATTTTCCATGAGGCAGAGCTCACATGTTGCCATGAGGTAATGATCACAATTTGCCATGAAGCAGTGCTCACAAGTTGCCATGAGGCAGAGCTCACATGTTGCCATGAGGTTATGATCACAAGTTGTTATGAGGCAGTGCTCACAAGTTGCCATGAGGAAGTGCTCACAAGTTGTTATGAGGCAGTGCTCACAATTTGCCATGAGGCAGTGCTCACAATTTGCCATGAGGCAGTGCTCACAATTTGCCATGAGGCAGTGCTCACAAGTTGCCATGAGGTAATGATCACAAGTTGTTATGAGGCAGTGCTTACAATTTGGGAGTCAACACAACCGCAACAACTTAGTTCTCGGTTTATCATGTCCAAGACGTAAACTAAGACGAATCAAGAGAAGAGGAGATAGGAGAGGGTGTGTGAGAGAGAGAGAGAGAGAGAGAGAGAGAGAGAGAGAGAGAGAGAGAGAGAGAGAGAGATAAGCTCTCAGATGTTAAGAGAAGGTTGGTAAACATAGCAAAATAAAAAGTGTCACAAAAACTAAGAGATATCCCAGAAGCACTAGCTAAGAGGGCAAGAGTGATGATGTAACCCTAACTACATTAAGTGATTATTTATTTTATAAATTTATCGTTAAAAAGGCGTAAAATACAAAACAAAAGAAAGTTTTGGTAAAATAAAAAGATAGTACAAAAGAAATGCAAAAAGTATGAGATGATAATTTTGCGAGGATCAGCGAGGGAGAAGGAGGGCACAATGGACTCCTCACATCTTGTAGCGCCAGACTTGATGCTCCTGAAGAAAGTTTTTCTGTCTCACCGCCTCAGCTACACTCTTATATTTCTCCATGTAAAAAAAAACACTGAGAAATTCTAATACACATTTGTAATATATATATATATATATATATATATATATATATATATATATATATATATATATATATATATATATATATATATATATATATATATGCAAGTAAATCACTGTAGGTGCGCGTGATCCAGGTATATGCTGATAACCACAAGGAAAAAAAAACACGAAGTTTCCAAGCGCTTTCGTGTAATTCACATCTTCAGGGGTGAGTACAGACTGTATTCACCCTTGAAGATGTGAATTACACGCACTTATTCAAGTGTTTTATTTTTCCATTTTTGTGGTTACGTTTTCAGATTTACATGAAATATATATATATATATATATATATATATATATATATATATATATATATATATATATATATATATATATATATATATATATATATATATATATGTGTGTGTGTGTGTGTGTGTGTGTGTGTGTGTGTGTGCGAGTCCTCCGAGACTTTAAGATCACATATTACTTGACTCGGAGGGGATGTCGTAAATGGGGCGAGGAATTATCGGGGAGACCTCGCAAGATATGAGAGGTTCTATCATTGCCCTTCACAACCAGAGTATACGTAACACAGAGATAGCAAAACGTGAGCCCACAGTATCACGATGGACTAGGCGCTATGAAACAACCGGTGCCTATAAGTCCCTTGATTTGGAAACCTTATTTCGGTGTTAAACCAATGTAATTTACATATCAGTAACATGACAGATCCCAGGTAGACCGATATAATGTATATTGTTGTAGCTGTTCACACTAATATCAAGTACTATTTGCTCAGTCACTCTTCAAAAGTCAAACATATCGTGAATAACATGAGCAGGAATATTGTGAAACAGTATGAGTGAAACTCTTTTAGTACAACGACGTAATGATGAAATGTCCGTTTTGAGGTCTGTCTCAGTATGATGTTCCGAAACACTTCATTTAATGTATATTTCATTGTTATTGTAGACATCAATCAGTGTTTTGTTTATATATGCCTTGCTTCTACCCAGCACGAGACATACATTAATACAGCTTAATGGATTTCTTGTTATTTTGAAGTCTTGTATGCCATACAAGGACGAACCCCTCCTACAATCCTACCTCCATCTCTAACTGTTTCAAATATGGGTACCATCTTATGATGATGCACAGGGCATCATATCAAAGCATTTCGTCTAACGTTTCAAATTGTAGCAACGGAAAATGTCACGAAATTATTTTTTTGGGGGACTCTACATCTTTACAGAAGAAAAGGTGAGAGTATCGTAAGGCAAAATATGAAGAAGAAAGACATGTTAGGAGAGGTGGCCGAGTGAGTCTCTAGACAAGGTTGCCCAAGCTGTCGGGAACAAGGTAGAGAAAGGCTCGGTGGATACAGCAACGAGGAATTCATGAAAGTTCTTGCACGAATATTGGAAAAAATATTCATGACAAAGAGAAGTGACAAAGTGCAAAGTGCGAGAATACTATTGACATGGTTAGGTTTATAAAAGGAAGCAAAGAAAAAATACAGGATAATTAATCTACTACAAATTGGACCTAATTTTAATTAAAATAACTGGCAAGACTTCATAAAAGTTTCATTCTAATAATTCGAGAGAACAGGCAACGCTTGGGAGTAATATTACTGCCAGAAAGGGTAAAAGTTTTACACAAATTATTCCAAAAATGCAGTTAATAAATTTATTACTATGCTGAAAGAGCGTTAATACGAAAATATAAAATACAAATATAGTTTGTGGTACATATAGGTCAGGGGCGTCGGTAACACATAATGAAATTATTACATGACTGCTGCTGCTACTGTCGCGTTGCACAATAACGAAAAAAATAAAGGAGATAAAGAAGGCCGCTAAAGCCTTGCAACAACGAGACTGGTAAAATATTTTCTCGATCAGATAAGAAGAAGTAAATTTTAATAATAAATGTCGCTTAATAATCGTCTTGTTGATGACAACATAACATTTGTATGATACAACTACAGACACTAATGCCTGAGGTGAAGAAACAATTAAATGGATAAGAGACAAACTTAATTAAAACTGAAGTAATATTCATCTATTCCCGTTTTCCCAGTCAGGTCTAATGAAGGACAAATTTTGTACACTGAAGGAAGTCATACAGTATAGTGTACTGCAGTCTATATAACATGTGTAATGAAACATTGTACAGTGAGTTTTCTAAGTTAAGCTTTATATTTGCCAGGTTGATCTACACTCTAAAAATGTTGAGATTATTGTTAACAATAATTTTAACACACACAGAATACAATACTATCAGTAAGAAACAAAGCAATATTATTTCATCAATTAACTTCATTAAATCTTTTAGCATGAGATGTGCTTCAATCAATCAACATCCACCATTTATTTTTAGGTCGCCAACATAAAGTGTAAGGACACGGTTCTTATGTATACCCCAGGTGTCACGGTTGTCGTTGTCAAGTTGTGTGCTCAAATAAACCTGCAGGCGAGCTACATTGTCTGCAGACAGTACTTGTGTTTATTCAAGTGACCTGCTCCTATCAGCGGTCGGAGTTCTACCCTGTCGCCAGAAACAGATCTTAGAGATGCAACGACCTTATGATTGTTCGCGTGGCGTCACTGACCTTTATATCACCTTTCCTTTGGCTTATACAATAAGTAGCTGCAGACCACAGATATTACGGGTAAATCCAACATTGTCAACATTGGTATGTCAACCTAAAAGATTTAATGTAGTGAGGCAGAGAGAGTGCAAGAGTGAAAAGAAACGAGTGTACATGGGGTTTACTTAGTTAAATTATAATCATTTTGGCACGCGAGCGCATGCACGCACGCACACACACACACACACACACACACACACACACACAAGGAACAGCCAGGCACAATTCCTTTAAGTGGTGTCGTCGCCTTTTTTGTGTCCTCCACATTGTAGAGGGAGGCAGGTCCACACACCGGAACCAGGTGGAGTTAAGCACGCCTGAGTTCGCCGCTTCTTTGGGTCCTATTTTGGCAACCACTACACACATACACACGAGACATGCACACATAAACACAGTGTCTACAAATAAGTCGGTCCTTCTATATCAGCGCAACAAGACCTCCATATCAACAAACACCTCTTACGCAATACTGTACTAATTATTTATTCAGTATTAAGTCACCAGTTATGGCGTATAATCAGACATATGAAATATCAATCAGACATATGAAATATCACGTGTCGCTGTCTGTGCGGCTGTACTTAACACTCCTGCCACCGCTTCGTTTATTGCGACAAGTCCACCTTAGTATTAAGTCGTCAACAACTGGTGCACTAGTTCAACAAGCATCTTCCCTCTGGCCACCACTGATAGTCGTGTCTCTTGTCCTGCTTTGATTTACTGACCTTCTACATTTTAATCATTAACAACTGGTTATAAATCGTCTTCCTGTTTTTGTTAATTCTACTGTAAATATAATTTTTTTAATCGTATTATTTAATCTTTTCATGGATGTTATCTTTATTTGTTCTTTATTATTTCTCTAATTATGATTATTAATTTTTATTGCCGTTGAAGAATTGTTGTTTTTCTCTTTTAAATTTGAAGATGAACCAGTTGACCTACTTAAGAATCAATTGCGTTAAGATACTATTAATGATTTTTGAGAGTAATAACACGGTGTTTGCCTATAAGAGATATGAGTTATCTGCTGTCTTCATAAAGATATAAAAATGTGTAATTAGTTGGTGGAGCTATAATGAAGACGGGAGGGAGAGGTATACGGAAGGGGTGAGGAGGAAGCTGTGATAATTGAAGGAAGGCGGAAGAGGATTTGGAAGCACAGCTGGTGAGATGAAAAGTCGAATATCTGTATGAAAAAAAAATGGAAAGGGAAAGAAGGAATACTGGTGGTCGAAAAAGGTAGCAGATAAGGCAGAAGGAAGAAGCTAAGAGGAGGAAGGGGAAGAGTGAGAATGGATAGCCTAGTGAAACAGCGATACAGAGCAAAATAGTTAAGAGAAAAGGGGCAGCAAGACAAAAACTAAAGAACGAAAACAACTGAATGACAAGACTGTGGAAGACGAAGGCAGGGAGATGATCACCAAACTGGGAAGAAACTGTGAAAAGATCTGTGATAAAAACATAACCTAACCTAACCTAACCTAACCTAACTTCACCTAACCTAAACATCTTCAAAAAAGATAAAAAAATAGGAGATAGTGGTGTCTGGAGAGGAGAAAATACTGGAAGACTGGAAGCAATTTTTGGAAGGCACACTGAATCGACAAGGGCAAGAGGAGACACAAATACTATAGTGATGAGACAGGTAGAGATGAAGGAAATAGCAAGAGGAAATAAAAGACCAGATCACAGGATAAAGAAGAGGGTGGCAGCCAGAAAGCTAGAAGCAATGAGATAATGCAAGTACATGAGCAAACAGGAGACGAGTGCAGGAAGCTAGTCGATGCATGTTCGATAATAGGGAATACCAGCATTGTGGTTAGGAACATATAACATAGGAACTAGGAAGATAAAGTAATACCACCTTATTAAACCAAGCATAGAATGTGGGTGGAGGTGGTGGAAGTGGAGGTGAGGATGGTAATGTATACAGAGTGAAGTGAGAAACAGAAGAGGTGCGAGGTGGAAGTGAGTTTCGTGTAGTGCCTGAAGCTCTCAACTGTTGATACTAGTAATGACATTATTCAGAAGGTAAGTAAAGAAAAATGACTAAAAAACTAAGAATACCCGTGAAGAGGTCTGGTGCCCTGGAAGAACATGTAATGTACTGAAAATGAACTTGATGAAACCAGAGGAGATGTGGATGGGAAAGAATATTATAAATTTGTAAATAATAATAAATACCAAATATCCCGAAGCAAGTTAAGTGTATAATGTATCACTTCAACCCCCTCACTACTGGAAGCCAAGTTTAGTATTGTATTTGACTAACGCCAGACGATTTCATTCAGCACAGAGACACCCCTCGTTCCCAAGGGGCTAAAGTGCATAAATGATTCTGAAACGTATGTCAGTTACCTGCCTGCGCAAGGACTATGTAGTTTTTATTTACATAGTTGTCGAAGTGGACGGAGCTAGATCCCTATATATACGGTATTGAGTTATATACTGTTGACGACTCCCGGCATCCCCAGCGCCTGTTCATACGTAAAAGGCGGGTCTTGGCGCATCATCGTGGTTATACCATTGGGTGGCAGTTATGGTAATGTCGCTGGGATACTGAGATGCTTATAGAAGATCTGACGTCGTCGAGCAACACTGAAAACGTTGGGCAGGTACGGAGGATCTCATTGATAGTTCGAGAGATTATATATTCTATTATCCACCAAGTCGGTCATTATCGTGGTTTTTGTTTATAGTATAAACTGTAGAAGTTCTGAATGTGAAAACTTGCTTGGTGCATAATAATTTCACATTACTACTGTGTAACATCCTGTACAAGGATATAGGTGTCCACTTCCCGCCTCTGCTCTGTTCTATGCCTCCAGATTACCACAGATGCTCTCCAGATCCCCTGTTCCCCCTTCATGATTTAGGTAGATATGTTGCCTTCCCTGTTTGGTTTCTTTCTGGTGTTTCCCAAGCTTAGAGCTTCTTCCTTCTTAATTGTTGTTATCTAAGGAATGTCACGTATCAAAACAAAAACGCTATGGAAATTCCCTGAAAACGTGAGGAAACCGTGAAAGCGACACGGAGGCCTTAGCTATGTCGCTGCCGCTCCAATCAGAAGGTACAGATGTTACATGGAACGAAATTATCAGCCACTCATCAATTCGAATCGAAAAGTGACGTCACCACAGCCACGCCCCAATACAAGTTGATATAAAGCCATGCACGGTTTCAGGAGCAGACTCTGAGAACTGCACCTCGGCGAGGCAAGATCTTTTCTGCTCCCGAGTTACTACGTGAACCTGACGACGGTGACCTGTGACCAGGCGAAGGTCGTAAGACTGTACCCAATCACACGCCCTTCGCTCAAGCAACTATACCTCCTTGTCCTAAGGAAATTTTATGACTCCTGAGGAATCAGGGGGGGGGGGGTGACAAGGGTCGTCCGCAGAGCGAGTGGTGGCCTTATCGTCACCTTCGCGGAATGGGGACAGGCCCAGCAAATAGCCAACATAAAAGAAATCAACGGGATCCAGATACTAGTGGAAGCTCGCATAGAGGACAACTTGATGCTGTGAGTCATCTCCCACACCGAGATAGAACACCTTGAAAACGAAGAACTGGCCGAGCCGATCGGAGACCAGCTCACAATAGTACGGAAGCTGACCAGTGGAGTAGCACTGGTTAGCTACCCCACGAAGCTACCAAGCACCGTATCGCTGGGATGGGAGAACGTCCCAATAAGACCGTATGAAAGAAGACCAACAATATGTTACAAATGCCAGAGGTACGGCCATCTGGCGGGGAAGTGTCGTGCTCGGGAGGTCTGTCGCAGTTGCGGGACACCCGGGCACCAGGACACCAACTGCTCGGCGGCCGCCAAGAAATGCGCAGCTTGTGGTGGCCCTCACTCCTCCTCCGACTGGGAGTGTCCCAAGTGGAGGGAGGAGTGTAGGGTGGCTAAGCTGCAAAGCAAGAAAAAACTGAGCTACAAGGAGGCTCTCCTTGTAGTGAAGACCGAAGAAAAGAAGAATCAAGACCACAGAAAAGAAGCCAGAATTAAACAAGACCGAAGAAAACGATATTTTAAGACTACCATTAACACCGTTTATAGACGTTTACGAGAATATACCAAAACAAGACCAAGAAGAAGAATGGCAATTGAAAAGTAAAAAGAAAAAAGGGAAGAAGTCCAAAGAAAATGACTCTGCAAACAAACAGCTTCGACCGAAATAACCTAACGGCGAAGTGGCCAGTAATCCCCAAAACAAGTTCAAGTTCAAGGAGCAGACTTAACCCCGTCCCCGCAAGGTGGATAGCCTACCTGCTATTAATCTCCCTCTTTATTTCCCACTTCCCACTAGAGGACTATATAGTCCTCTTGTGTCCAACCAACTGATTGGCTCATCTGCCATGCTAATGTGAAACGCCGATCTTAGCAACTACAGTGAATACCAGTGACGAGACAAACTTATATACTTATGTGATTCGGTCGCCAATAAGTAAGAATCTTCCTAGAACTCGGAAGTGAATCATTGATGTAAATATACGCATGTGGTTTTGGTGCTAAAATGCAGAAACCTCCTCAGTAACTATAATAAGTCATAATTTTATTATCTTTTTTTTTAGGGAATAGCCCACCCGGGCACAGGTCATAGACCCACAACGGGACCTGGGAAAAAAATAAGAGTAAAAAGAAAGAAAAAAAAAGAATATATTAATTTACACCACGAAGATGTCAGAAAACCAGCTTTATAAAGCGAGAAAGATTGTATGAGTGTGGAAACACAGAAAAGGGCGGAGTATTCCACAGTTTGGCTGTGTGAGGAAAGAAGGATGTACTATAACGGGTTATTCTAGTGTGACCGACAGCCACAGAGAAACGGTGGGCACCGCGGTGCAAGACGAGTGTTAGAAGCCCACGGCCTTGCCGGCGGTACACAGGATGCCAAAACCCACCGAACATTGCCCGTTAAAGTACCTGTAAAAGAGAGAGAGTGAAGCAACATTGTGGCGAAGAGAAAGGGAAGAAATATCGACTAAAGGAGGAGAGTTAATAAGACGAGATGCCTTTGACTCCACCCTATCGAACAGTTGGACAGAAGAAGAGCCACCCCAGATATGAGAGCAGTTAGGACGAAGGAATCCCTTATATACTTGAAGCAATTGCTCAGGAGTGAAGTAGTTATGGCATCTGAACAGCATTTCCAGCTTTTAGGAGGCAGCTTTAGTAATGTTGTGTATTTGTGGCTTCCATGACATATTAGAGGAAATGGTGAGTCCTAGCATATATATTTTAAAATTTGGCAGAATGCTTGCGTCTTGAAATGCGATTGGTGGGAGATCATCTAATTTGGAAAGTGCAATTGGTAAATACTGAGTTTTATTACTATTGAATTTAACAAAGTTTCTACCTCCCCATTCAGAGATGCTGCACAGATCCGCATTGCTTGATGAAATGATATCAGCTCTAGAAACAGGTCTAGTTTGAAAATTAGGGGGAAGGGAAAAATGTGAAGAAGATTGAAGAATAGAATCACCAGCGTAAGAATGGATAGAATTAGTTGTAGTGTGAAGTAAATTATTGATACAAAGAAGGAAGAGAGTTGGTGAAAAAACAGAACCCTGTGGGACACCATAAGAGGGAAGTTTAGAAAGCAAAGACTTGTGCCATACCCTGTCTAATGCTTTGGAGATGTCGAGGGCTACGACGAAAGTGTCCCCATAATCCCTAAGATGACCAAAGATGGTTGCAGTAGAAGAGCAGATCAGCAGTAGGTCTCACCTGGCGAAAGCCATACTGGTGATCCAACAAAAGAGAAAAACGTTCAAGGTGGCGGAGAAAATGAGAGTTTAAGATAGTTTCGAAATTCTTAGAGAGGGATGAAGTTAAGGCAATGGGGCGATAGTTAGAAGGATTGGAATGATCACCCTACTTCCGGATGGGCTGAACCGAGGCATGCTTCCAAGAAGAAGGAAAGTTTGGGTTATGAGGCAAAGGCGAAAGAGGCGAGCAAGCACAGAGGCTAGAATTTCAGCACACTCCCTCAGAACACAAGGGGGGCATTCCGTCCGGTCCATGCGCCTTACTCACATCCAACCTGGATAACACACCAGCAACCCTACGAGTGGAGATTATAGGAAAGTGCATAGATTCAGTATTAGGAGTAGGAGGGATAGAGTTGGAATCGTCTAAAGTGGAGTTAGAGGAGAATAAGGTGCCAAAGAGATTGGCTTTATGAGGGGGAGAGTTAGCTATAAAGTTATCAGGTCGGAAGAGAGGAGGAAAAGAGCGAATGCAGAAGTTATTACAGATGTTTTTGGTTAAGAACTAGATAGATTTACTAATAGTTAGAGTTAGTCAGGAGAGCGGTCTTTCTTTTTATAAAATTCAGCTTGGCCCTACGAAAAATAGCCTTGCAACGATTCCGAAAAGAAATGAAAGAGGAGTGGGTAATAAGAGGCGATAGTTCCATAACTTAATATGCCCTATCTCTCTCGATACATGCAAGAGAACACGAGCGATCAAACCATGATTGTAAAGTGAAAATTTGGGTAGAAAATGAGATAAATGCACTCACACCACCCTGTAGTCATGCACATCAATACCGCCACCACTCCAGTGCAAGCCCCAGCAGTCACAGTGCATGCCCATCCTCTCCAGCTGGTGCAGTCTGCCAAACTCCTGGGTGTAACTATAGACAACAAACTTGACTGGAAGGCCCATGTAAATAACACAGTCAAAGCAGCTTCGTACCGTCTCTACATGCTACGACGACTTAGGTCACTTGGGACACCCACGCCAGAGCTGAGGACTATCTACAACGCCTTTATTCTCCCCAAACTAACGTATGCGTCACCAGCCTGGTCGTCTTCTCTCAACTCCACCCAACAACGTCGGCTAGAGAAGGAACAGAAAAGGGCCTGCAGAATCATGCTCGGCGCAGAATACTCCGGCTACATCAACGCTCTCTCTCCACCCTGGAAATGTCATCCCTAAGTGACCTCCACCACCAAGCACTGGAAAGGTTTGGCAGCCAACTAATGCACCACCCTCGTCATCGCCACCTCCTGCCACCAGCAGCCCCCCACCCACCTCGCGCAGTTCGCCACTACAACAAAATTCAGCCCATAAGAGCCCTCACCGAGAGATATAAGAATAGCACCATCCCATCTATTGTTAAAATAATAAACAACTCCTGATTTATGTACTGTACAGCCCTGTAAATGTATTCAATGCATATTATAACATTATGTCTAAATCAAATGTAAGTCTGTATATTTTCAGCCACCGGCTGCAACTCTATTAATAAACCGTTTATTATCATTATTATTATTATTATTATTATTATTATTATTATTATTATTATTATTATTATTATTATTATTATTATTATTATTATTATTATTATTATTATTATTATTATTATTATTATTATTATTATTATATAACCCCAGCAATGCTGTCAGCACATACCGAGGCGTCCCGAGTGGAAAAGCAACATTTATCCTAGGAAAAGTCGGAGGAGAATTCTCGCGAGGGTTACCAGTTTGCCCTCCGATAGTGCCATAGTTGGCGTTTAGAGGTGGGTGACCAGTTGATTTAACAGAAATAAGATTGTGTCCACCCTGCTTGTAATTGTGTTAAGCTCTGACCTGCGTCTTGGTCTGTTGATTATTATTTTGTATCTAAGTATCTAAAACATAAATCTCACTGTTCGTTTTAAATATCCTCTACCATACTTAATTGATTACTACTTTATTAACTACTATTAACCTAATTTCATTATACCTTGTCTCCGGTTTGAAACTTCTGGTAATCATTGGACGTGTTATAGACAGTCAACAGTCAACATTCTTCTCCAGAATTGCGTTTTTATTGTTTCATTTCTCTCTCTCTCTCAATCATTGATTTTCTGTCCATGTTTTACAACCACACGAAATACCCTTCAGTTTGTTTTGCTGCTTTAAATAGAGATTTTTAATTAATCCATATAGTCTCCTTTGAAAGTTTTTCAACTATCGACCATCTGATAAAATTATAGAGCCTAAATATGAATTTTTCCGCTTTTCAAATGTTGATTCAGTTTACTGCAATATTGCAAATGGATTCTTTTTTTTTACACGAATAATCTGCCTGTCTCTTGGCTTGTTAGAACCTGTCCATTAATGCATGTAATTATTCTTCTGCTTCTGCAATTAATACTGAATCATCCGCAAAACTGTCTCTTTCTCTAATTACTGTCATCTATCTCTCTCTTCCCCTTGGCTATCTTTCCCTCTCCACTAGGGAGGAGGGGGCACAAAAAGAAGACTGGAAGACAAGTCGTCCCCCCAAACGCTGTCTCAGTAATTGAGTTTGTTGGAAGCTCTTGAAAGTGAAGGTCTCATGCCCTCCACAGTAGTTACTAATAGTCTCACAATATAAACACTAGTTCCATTATAAACAATTGTGTCACAGCACAAAAAAATGGTCTCACAATATAAATAACAGTATCCCGGTAATAAACTCAGAATGAACGAACTACAACGTCACAATTACTACTGTACACCCACTAGCTACCCACTTGTACTGTACGTCACCCTTATGTCACAACTAACCCATTACGTATAATTTCTATGTCTGAACTACTGCCAAATATAACACCATGGCTCCCTATCTGCAATCTGTTGGACGGCGGTGTGGTGGCTAGGTGGTGTGACGTCAGAAGAAGGGGGAGGGGGTGTCCATACCCAGGAGGTAAAATTGTGAGCTACCCCACCGTCATGCTATCGTGATTAATAGACCTATGAATGCTGATATTTCCTATTTATTAAAACGCAATAAATACAACGTTATCACCTCTTATCTGAAGTATTATGTAGCCAATACATTCCTACGTAAAAACTTGAGTGGCTAGATTCATTTTATGGGGAGAAATGTTGTCTATATGCGGTGCCCAAACAGTATATGACATGTTAATTGTATAAAAAAATAGTGTACGTATAAGAGACAATGATATTTGACCGCCGAGAAAGTTATATTTTACAGACAGGTGGTGTGGAAGTTAGGGTGTGTCAATTTTGTCAACATGTTAAAAATCAAATTTGGTAGTCAAAATATTGTGCCTCTTTATGTCTAAACTTGAGATTAGCAAACAAAAATGAATTGAAATAACCCTCACCTACATCAATTACACCTTAAAGTTTCAAATATCAGTATTTCAACAAATTAATGAGACTTGATTAGAATTATTCACTTGATATTAACTAATCTCATGTAAGCATATGGATTATTGAGTATTTTATGGTTCTATAGCTTGTGTACAATATGCATGTCAGAACATGAACATGAACAGGCTCTCCGTGTGGGACAGTTTAATTCTTGTTTTGACTTGTACCAAGCGTGAGGATAAGGCGCCCGGCTCACTCTCCTTCTAGATATCATAGACGGTGGTTTGCTCTCATTGCACTTGCACCTACTCTACCAGACGAATTCTACATTTTAATTATTGTAAGTAGGGCATATTGATTGTCGCAGTTACTTATATCATTGTATAAAACATTATGTTCTAAGAAATTATTATGTTATTTCTGTTACAGCATTTTTGATAAACAAATTGATATTTTTTGAAACAACAATTGAATTATGAAACATTGAAATATTTTTCTATTTGTCAGATAGTGTGAAGATGTCAAAATTGAAGACAAGAAGTCAGTTGTCAACCCACTTGAGCCTGCTAGTTGGTAAAGGGAAGGAGCTTCCTGTATCAGAACTTCCAACAGTGAGAGACATGCTAAGATTAGGGTTACTCCTTCGAGAAAAAAATGCAAAGGACAGAAGGAACTATACAGATAAAGAACTCATAAATGACATGATAGTCCCTCTTCTGCATCAATGGACAAAAGCTAATGCACTATTCAAACCACCTGTGATTAATCAGTGTCGAACTATTGAGCTAAAACTAACGAAATTATGGCACAAAGCAGTTGAAACATCACTTGGTAAAGGAAACTTGGCCAGGAAAAATGAATTTCTGCACACACTTGATACTCTGTTTGACATTTTGACCTGCAAGTGCTCCATACAATTATGTTCTGAATCCAACTGTTCTCACTCAGGTAAGAGAGAAAATAATTCCCACATTGATTGTGGTTGTCCTCGTGAAAAGAAGATCCCTGTTTTAGAGCTTGAATTTATAAAGGCACAGAGGACAAAGGCAGAAGGCCAAGGAAGTATGCAAATGGGTTCAATAGATTATTCAGAAACAAAGAAGCAGATTGCTAATGCCAAGAAGAGAGAACAAATCCGAGAGAGGGAACAAAAGAAGAAAATGAAGAGTGAAGAAGCCATCCAAAGAGAGGAAGAGCTGTGTCAAGATGTTTATCACTTCTTTGATAGTTCTTCTGATGAACAGGAAGCAACATCAGATGATAGTTCCAAAGAGCCATCTGAACCTTTACCAAAGAAAATGAAATACAACACAAGAAATATTTCAAACATTGCTTTAGCTAGTATTCGCCACCATGCTGGACTTCGTGAGGCTGCAGAAATTGCAACTGCCGCTTGGATAGATGCAGGCCTCATCAGCCGAGAGGATGTATCTTTGGTGATAGATCATAATAAAATTAGAAGAGCACAAGAAAAAATAATGAAGGAAATATCTGATCAGCATGAAAAAGATTTAAGCGAGGGAGGGCTCTCCTGTCTTTTGTTTGATGGAAGAATAGATGACACAAAAGTTTTGCTAGAAGTAGAGGGAGTGAACAGAAAGTTTCCAGGTCTCATCAAAGAAGAACACTACTCTGTCTGTTCTGAGCCTGGTGGTCGGTTTTTGTTTCACTTTGCTCCCGAAACTGAAGTAGAAGGGAAGAAACATGCAGAGGTCATTGCTGATCATATTTTATGTTGGGTTCAGGAGAGAGGACTTGGCAGTTCACTGCAGGCTGTTGGTGGAGATTCAACTGCAGTGAACACCGGATGGCAGGGGGGTGTAATGACGCATTTAGAGAAAAAACTAGGAAGAAGACTTGTTTGGATTGTATGTGATTTACATACAGGCGAGCTACCTCTTCGTCATCTCATCCAGGAACTTGATGGTCCTACAAAGAGCAACAACAAGTGGTCAGGTCCCCTTGGCATCATGCTGGATGAAGCAACACAACTAGAAATAAATACAACCTTTCCAAAGGTCGAAGTTGGCCCTCCCCTTCCGGCGTTGTCTGAAGGAGTCATCAAAGATCTCAGCACAGATCAATCCTATGCTTATCGTATTGCCCAAGCAATAAGATCAGGAGAAGTGCCTCAGTCATTGGCTCTCTTGGAGATTGGACCTGTCAGTCACAGCCGTTGGTTAACTACAGCTCTTCGTTTCTGCAGGATTTGGATTTCCAAACACGAATTGAAGGGCAAAGTGCTGAAGAATTTGAGGTTAATTGTTGAATTTATTATTGGAGTTTATCTTCCCCAGTGGTTTAGTGTGAAACTTAATCCTATGTGGGTGGATGGGCCCAATCACCTTTTGTTTCAATTGCAGCTAGTAAGAACACAGAGGAAGGTAGTGAGGGACATCGTGTTACCTGTGGCAAGAAGGTCCGCTTGGTATGCTCGATCAGAAGCAGTTTTGCAAGCAATGCTTTGCAGTCAATGTACCAATCTCCGAACCGAGGCTGTAGAAGTCATTCTAAAGATTAGAGGAACGCTAATAGATGACGACCAGTTGGGAGACTGTTCGTTTCATTCAAGAAAAGTTCCCCCAATAAACGTCAATGCCACCAAATTGTCAGAATTGGTTGACTTGAGTTTGGAAGTCTTAGAGCCACCATTGACAACAAGTCTAACTAGCCAAGAATTGAGAAACCTTAAAGAGACTCCAATGCAGGTGCCGAAGTGGCCTTCCCACACTCAAAGTGTGGAGAGATGTGTGAAAATGGTCACAGAAGCAGCGGGCCATGTTTACAGCCACGAGAGGCGAGAAGGTTACATCAAAGCACAAATAGCAAGCAGACTACTGATGACAAGAAACCAAAGCAAAGAGAGTATGAAGGCATTGGTTACTTTCAAATAGACTACGGATAATAAAATATAATAATTTGAAACTTGAAACAGTAACATGTGTGCAAACGCTGGTTATGTTATAAATTCACAAATATGTACATTTAAAAATCCATTTGATGTAGGTAGGACTTATTATAAAAAAAAATTTATGCCAGAATATTGTTTTGCATGCTTAAAGACTACAATAAATTGCTACCAAATTACTCGATTTTCAATTTAGCCAGTTCACCCCCTAAATTGACACACCCTAGTGGAAGTGCTGGGTAAGTGGGCAGAGCTGGGTGGAGGCTAGGTAGGGCAGGAGTGCAGTCATGATCAGTGGTCATCATTAGTAACCATCATGTTATTATAGTGTATTTGATGATAAAAGTAGAACCGACATTTCACACTTACTGTACAAGCTCCCAACTGTTTACACGATATGATATGATACAGTCTGTGTTTTAATTATCGGCTTTTCTTTGTATACTCTCGTCAATTGATATACAAGGCCGTAATACGTAGGCATCGTTATATAACAGTCGCTTATACCTTCTAATTCCGTATAACAGTCTATATACATTGTACAGTGAGAGAATGACGTATCTTCTCGGAGTTTTGACGAATACATCGCAGGAAAGCTGAGCCAATCGACATGCATGTGTGGAACCCATAATCTATTGGCGGCCTGTGGAACTTTGGAAAGGGGTCGCCAGTGACATCATTCACCTAGTAAGGTAATCAATTTTCATTAAACTTTATTATCTCACTGTACAGTTCCGGCCAAGAGTCTTGCACCAGGCATTTCTGGCACTATCAGAGACTAGCACGAACACACGTGGAGGAGTTATCTGGCCCACAGTTCATGGCATATAACTGCCTACACCAAGTAGTTTGGCTTATTATACAAAACGTTATTTTTGTTAGCTTACTAGTGTTTCTTTTTTTTAATTAGTAAAAGTTGGCTATAGTAGAATATTCTATTATTTTCAACTTAATGTGAACACTAAATGTTTGTGGTGAAATCTTACTGTTTCATATAATGAAATTGGAAGAAAACATTTTACCTTTTAGGAAAATATATAATCATATATTTCAAGTATGTTTTAAACATGAAATCAGAAGACACAAACAAAATATTAATGCAATAGCTAGTCCAGCGGACTTTCACGGAAGTGACGCAGACGTATAAAATGTAGTTTTGAGAAAAAGCTGTTCAAGTTTTTTAACCGTGAAATCACCGTAGATTTCGTTGAAATTCAGTTATTTATATGGAACTGGTGAGTCCGAAAAGTGAATTTCATAAAACCTGTGGATGTGAGTATTTTTGCTATAACTATAACCTATAAAATGTAAGATTTTTTGTACCTGACCGGATATACCCAAGTGTGGTATAGAATAATTAGTGTTACGTATTGTGATTTATTTCATTAAATTAAAATCCCACCATCCCCAAACACGAACACAAAATACAACATACATGTACAGTCACTCATAAAAGTTCATGTGGTGGGGGTCTGTGTATGTATGTATGTATGTGTGTGTGTGTGTGTGTGTGTGTGTGTGTGTGTGTGTGTGTGTGTTTGGGTGAATCCAATCCCCACCCTTTTCTGGACGACGAGTCTCGGGCACGTGTTCACGCCCACACAAATATACATGGTGAAACTGTTAACTCTCTGTGTTCAATTAAGTCAGGTTTGATAGGAATATTTTTCCTTGCAAATATTGTGCTGTCATATAATGTTCACACATTTGCATTTGTATGACAGCATAATGAGGGTTAAATCTGTCATGGTCAATGTGACCACACTCCTCTGACACCTGAATAAGAAGTCGTTTCGATGTGTGAAGACGAAGCACTACCATGGAGGGGGAGTGGGGGAGGAGGGGATAAAGAGGAGCTTCTGCCAGGTGGACACTGGAGGCGAGAGGCGTCTGGTGTTTAGCTGCAGCTCTGCTGTAGTATTTGCAGGAATTACTAATATCCATAAAGATGGTAATGATATCCCTTATATGTAAACATAAGAAACTTTAATGGTTCAGTTCTTTACTAGTATTGATACTGAAGACAATATTATGTAATTACGTGTATTTTCATCCAATGGTGGTATATAGTACTACTTAGGATATATTGTAATAGACCTACTTGAATACTTTCTCTCAATCACATGAAGGGTTTCTTACCTGTTTAGTGTGTTTGTCCCAGTAGACTGTTGCCTAGGCCTCGGGACTGTTCTATTACAACTTTGGACAATTGCTTCACTGCTCACTGTTTCGAGTCTTGGTCTACTTTGAATATATCATTATCTAATTTTCAGAATGGGTTTACGTTGTATATATGTATTGACCATTGAGTAATAAATGAAGATGTGTTGTATATTATACCACGTTAATGATCGACTGATACTTTTCGAGTTGAACTAACTGTTTAACATGCTATTCACGTGGAACATACGAAGCAAATTTTCGAACAAAATGTAATGAACCACGACCTGCACTCCCGTCGTCTCTGCTCACTTGCTTAATTAATGCTTCAAATTCGAAGGGGCTCTAACTTTCACATGTTACCATACAACATTAAATGTGAAAACTGATATTATACGACTTACGATAATAACTGATTGACAGACATAATCCTATCTGACTATCACATCAAAGACACAGTCCTGCCGTGTGTGTGTGCGTTGTCACGTAGCTATACACAGACTCGCCGTCCAGAAACGGATAGGGATTGGATTCACCAACACACACACCGTAATAACATAACACAGCATAATATGTAATTTACTCACTGGTTGTAGATGGTGGTTGTGGCTGATGGTGGTAGTCAGTGGTCCAGGATATCGCCGGCGGGACCGTCTTTCTCTTCACCTATTTTTTTTCTCTGTCCAACATAGCCCATAACACGAGCAAGAAATATTATGTTTCCCTACAACAATGCTAGTATAGTATAGTATAGTATAGTATAGTATAGTATAGTATAGTATAGTATAGTACAGGTCTCTCCGTTACTTCGCCTTTCCTTCACAACACTGCGTTTCCATATATCCTCTTGCCGTACACGTTTCCTTGCATGTGCAACAGACGTAATAGGATCCTCTTCATTCTTTGTGTAACTTATTTTTGGCGAAATAATCCACAAAGATGATGCAAAGATTTTGAATAATGTATTTAAATGCAACTATCAGTCCTCCCGGATCCTGTGTCACCTTGTGTACTGAAGACAGCTGATGACTCGGGGTAGTCGCTGATTGGCCACGTAATCACGTGACCACAGAAGGGACGCTGAGTGGCTAAGCGAAATTTGTGGGTCCGTCACTTGACTTCTTCTTGGATTTGAAATATACCTAAAAAGAAAGTTAATTTTGAGTGGGAGAGAGACGAGGCCGCAAATGCGTGAGCGTTGAAAAGATATAGGAACTGAGTGAGATTCTGATTTGAATAAAACGGAATTTCGGTGAGTCACTTCGTTCTTCCGGACGCCCTGAACCGCTCCCATTCCGCAGGGTCCTCTCCTGTTCTGGCTCCCACGAGTTGACAATATTGGCCTCACCATTTGTCACCAACTGTATCGGTTCAGTTCACGGGCTTTGCTCAGTCAATTCAAGAGCTGAATCTGGTTGAGATGTTCGTTGAACCACAGCGTAGTTGTAGATGAGGTATCGGTCCTCTGAGTTGGAAACATGACTACTGTACACGAATTACTCATCATATAGTTCATACTATAACAAAATATACCGTAACTCTTTACCTGCATGAATATAATCTGCTCAAATTAAGTCAGTGTATAAGCTTTATAGTGAAGACCAACAGTACACTGAAGTACCAAGATATCGTCATTATCGCCTTGTTATTAATATCGTGATTAATGTCACATTAGGCACTCTACCCCTCACTATCTCATGATGTAAAAAATAAATATGTCCGACGTCAACTAGTGGCAAACACAATTATTCTAGTCCGTTTTGTCTCATGAATCGTAAATAGCATTGTCAGTTTTCTTCAAGATTTTTACTCAATTCAGGAGGAACCAAAGAATGGTTTTTGCTTTTTAATTGGTATATGATTAAAAACGGGAACGGTGTTGCTATGAAACTGGACCACCTGCATTGTTACCCTGCTCTACTTTCTGTCTGTCTGTGAGGCCTTAAAATAACCCGAGAATGCATTTGCGGATTTGGAGGTTCTATCAACATGTGACAAAACCCACACGCTGAAATATTGATGCAGATCGCAAAAAAAAAACTGACCACGTTGTCCTGGTAACAGTTCTCTCAGTGATAAAACACAGCGTCACTAGCATGATATTTACCCTGTTAATGGTTCGCGGGCAGTGATGTTCTTAAATGTAAGGATACTGTATGTTACGCAGTTAAATGTGAAACGTCTGAGCATTATTTTTTCCTTTGGAGTTGAATTATAAAGGTTGTCACTTGTGAGTTAATATGTATCATCTCTGCGCCGTTTATAGTGCCTTTTTGGGTGAGTTATCAGGGTCTATCTATACACGATAGCTACTGTTTTACTGGGAAATTATCGTCCTTTATCTTAGTACAATAACCACCGCTACACCTGGTTATTGTCCTTCGCTACATCTGGTTATTGCCCTTAATATCCACACAATAACCACCGCTACACCTGGTTATTGTCCTTCGCTATACTTGGTTATTGCCCTTAATATCCACACAATAACCACCGCTACACCTGGTTATTGTCCTTCGCTATACTTGGTTATTGCCCTTAATATCCACACAATAACCACCGCTACACCTGGTTATTGTTCTTCGCTACACCTGGTTATTACCCTTAATATCCACACAATAACCACCGCTACACATGGTTATTGTCCTTCGCTACATCTGGTTATTACCCTTAATATCCACACAATAACCACCGCTACACCTGGTTATTGTCCTTCGCTACACCTGGTTATTGCCCTTAATATCCACACAATAACCACCGCTACACCTGGTTATTGTCCTTCGCTACACCTAGTTATTGCCCTTAATATCCACACAATAACCACCGCTACACCTGGTTATTGTCCTTCGCTATACTTGGTTATTGCCCTTAATATCCACACAATAACCACCGCTACACGTGGTTAGTTATCGTGGACATTCTCCACACCTTAACCACCCGTCGTTGCCATAAGGGTTGCTGCCATGCATCGTTTCTTTGCCTCACATACCAACAAGTTATCGTACAACACCGCAAGATTTATCCCTCTATAAGTCACCAGTAAAGTACTTATTAAAAACTTACCCCACACACACACACACACACACACACACACACACACACATTTATTACCACCGAAACGTTAAAGAGCAAACCTTCACAGCCATTTTTACTCCCTAGCTATTTTACGGCCAATTTGAATACAGTAAAGTGTTGAAAAATGACAACTTTAATATTTCCAACACGTACAGAGCCAGTAAATGTTACGTGTGGATCATAAAGTAAAATTGATTACATATTTGGCACCAGATTTTACAGTAAAGCTAAATAATAAATATCTATCTATCCATTCTATCTTTCCCTTGTATTTACGCCTCTGTCACTAGTATATACATCAACAACGAGTAAGAATCCCCCCCAAAACAGAAAATACTAAAAAATAACTAAATAATTTCAAGCTACAATATAAAAGTAAGGTAATTTTTTGTAGTTTGGTGGAAAAAAGTGATAGCACCTGGAAAAAATAAGTGTTTAATTAAAAACTGACATGGGGAGGAGGGCAGGAGAGAAGATAATGGGTATAATGGCTACTGAAAATCTGATATTTTTCCCTCAAGTGATCGGTAACACCAGCATGTTGAGGTGTGACTCTGTGATCCAATGATAAAGATGACACTGATCCACCAGGGTACAGATATAGACTCATGATCCTCCAGGGTACAGATATAGACTCATGATCCTCCAGGGTACAGATATAGACTCATGATCCTCCAGGGTACAGATATAGACTCATGATCCTCCAGGGTACAGATATAGACTCATGATCCTCCAGGGTACAGATATAGACTCATGATCCTCCAGGGTACAGATATAGACTCATGATCCTCCAGGGTACAGATATAGACTCATGATCCTCCAGGGTACAGATACAGACTCATGATCCTCCAGGGTACAGATATAGACTCATGATCCACCCAGGGTCCACAGATATAGACTCATGATCCTCCAGGGTACAGATATAGACTCATGATCCTCCAGGGTAGACTCATGAGGGTATAGACTCATGATCCTCCAGGGTACAGATATAGACTCATGATCCTCCAGGGTACAGATATAGACTCATGATCCTCCAGGGTACAGATATAGACTCATGATCCTCCAGGGTACAGATATAGACTCATGATCCTCCAGGGTACAGATATAGACTCATGATCCTCCAGGGTACAGATATAGACTCATGATCCTCCAGGGTACAGAAAAAGACTCATGATCCTCCAGGGTACAGAAAAAGACTCATAAAACACCCGAATGGAAAATGTGGCAGAGATTCCTGCAGCGGCCAAAGGATAATAAAAAGAGAGAAAGAAACTGAATAAGATGAGGAGGAAAGAGAAGAGGAGGAGACGATAATAATATAGGAGAAGGAAGAGTAAAATGTAAGGGGGTAATGGTGGAGAGGGAGGAGGAGGAGTAATATGCAGGAGGGTGGTGTAAGAGGAGGAAGATGTAAAATGGTTTTGGTGGAGAAGTCATAAAGTTGTGGTGGAGAAGTCATAAGGTTGTGGTAGTGAAGAAGTAAGAATGTAGAGGCAGGAGGACGAGTAAACAAATATACAGACGCTCTCAGTAATACAGCCATAATCCTCCTAGATTATCACGGGGTTACTGTCATGCCAAATCCTTACTTTTCTATTTGTCTTGTTATAACATTGATGACAATATATACGAAGTGATGAGCTGTGATGAAGATGGGAACGGAGTCTGAATATACCCCAAGAGTCTTGGAGAGAAGGAGAAATATAATACCAATGTCGGATATTGATTATAATATGACAGGTTGTGGATAAAGTGATGAGAGAGATGATGAAAAGTGGAGGTAAAACAAAACTTGAACAGCTATGGGAAGTGACAAGCCGATAAAGTGGACATAAGCCGTTAGACTAGAAGTCACTAGCTAGATAGTTACGATGGTGGTCTGTGTAAGGGACACTCGTGATTGACTGTTTGAAATGCAGGAGATAGTGCACGACCAGCCCTAGACTACCTGGACTTCCCTACCAAATTTCAGCTCCATGTTTAAAATTGTGGAAATGCACAGGGAACACACACAATATATACATATATATATGCACAAAAGCACTTCCCACAGGGTGGTCATGCAGGTGCTGATCTTCAAAGTCTTAGTATTCAACAGTGAGAGGGTTACACCACACCGCCCCTTGGGTAGAATAATACAGTACTAGTTCACTGACAGGTTGTTTCACCATTTGGTTCCTCGCAGATAGTGCTCTTATTTTTTCCATGTCCACAAGGATGCAAACCAATCTTCCGATCGAAAATTCCTAAAATGTTATTCACGCTAAATATTTTCCACAGAAACGATATCACTGTGGGTTTTTTTTCTTCACAGGAAACAATCCTTTTCTCCAGTGACTACTTTACTCGCGGACATTTTACTTTAGTTACCACATAAAGTCAACGGTAATAAAGGTTATGTACCGCCCACACTTATAATCTGATCTTTATTAAATTAGACTACCGAAAATAGCCAACGACTATTTTCTTCCGCCATTCCCTTATTTTAGTGAAAGCTATACCATCTTATTCGTGCGACTCACTTTACTCCAGTGATCGCCTGATTAGTTACCACTTCACTCTAATGATCTTTTGGAAAGCTTCAGTCTCACGGGCTAGGCGACAGCCATGCACCAGTACATCCACACACAACAATATATCTACACAAAAATATATCCACACAAGAGAACATCAACACACCGTAATTCTATCCACACAATATATTTACACAACAAAATATATACACACAGGACTATAACTACACCACCTTACCCCAGCGATCAAATTACTACATAACAATGACCATATTCCAGTTACCACTTCAATCTACTGGCCACACTACTTCAGCAACCATCCTTTTATGGTGAAATAACCTGGGGGCTAATCTTCAGGTGCACCAGCAAGAGTATAGAACAAAAACCCACGCTGCGACTCGCGAAACCCAGCGGTCAATCAGTTGTTTGTGTAGGAGGTACAGTCCCCTTCACCAGTGGGTTTATAGGGGCTCGTCAGGTAAACATTTCACAAATCATTATCTTTGAGGTATTTGTTTTAATATTATTATAATTTGATTCCATAGTATGATTACTATTGCGAGTTTCTTTCTGTCGAATGTAAACAAACACAGAGCTGTCACATTGCACAAAACCTGACGGGCCCCTGTAAACGCACTAGCGAAGGGAACTGTACATAAGTGTGAGACAGACGCGTTAAGCATCATCATAGGACACATAAATGCCTCAGAAAACTCGTTGGGATCTCGGCTAGTTCTGGGACAATTCATAAACTCAGTATAAACCCAGTATAAACCCAACCCAACCCAACCCAACCCACCTCAACCCAACCCAACACAACCCAACCATGGCTTCATCGCCTCTTAAATAAGGACATTATTATCTAAATTTCGTATATATGACAAGGTATTCAACAGACCAGTGACGAGTTGCCTGGTGACGAAATGTCCTGTTCCCATCTCTGTTGGTCAAGCCTCGTGATCATCTTTTAAAAGGAATATGAAAATAAGAAAGACAAAGAGAAAAAAAATTGTGATAGAATTGTGCAATGGGAGAGAGATACACAGAAGATGGGTGAGCAGAGTAGTGGGAGGAGAGGTGAAGGGGTGGGGGAGGTGACTGAGTGGGGGCGGAATGTGAAGGAAGGGAAAGGAAATGATGGGAGAGGTGAAGGAGTCGGGGTGGAATGTGAAGGAAGGGAAAGGAAGTAGTGGGGGAGGCGAAGTAGCGAAGGCGGAATGTAAAGGAAAGAAATGGGAAGCGAAGGGAAAAAATGGGCACTGAGGGAGGGAAGGAGCGGATAAGGGATGAGGGAGTGATGTAAGGGTGAGAGAAGGATTAACTGTGGGGAAATAAGGGAGAGGGGTGATAGGAAGGAGAGAATTGCTTAAGGAAAGTGGAAAGGAATGAGAAGGGAGGGGAGGATGGTATAGGGTAGCTTAGAGACATATGAGGGGGAAGCGTAGATGGCTGTGAGGGGAGCCTAGAGGGGTGTGGGGGGAGCGTAGAGGGGTGTGGGGGGGAGCGTAGAGGGTCGTGGTGAGAGCGTAGGTGGCTGTGGAGGGAGCGTAGAGGGTTGTGTGGGGAGGGTAGATGGTTGTGGGAAGAGGGTAGAGGGTTGTGGGGGGAGCGTAGATGGTTTTGAAGGGAGCGTAGATGATTGCAAGGGGAGAGTATGGGTTGTGAGGGGAGGGGATCGTGTTTCCAGTGGTCGCCAACATTTCCAGAGGTTTTCAGGTAACCTTCACAGCGTCTCCTGAACTGCCTCACTCCGCTAACTTAAAGTGCAACATAAAAGTCAGATTTTCAAAAGCTATGGAATTCCAGCCCCCCTTTTTTCTTCTCTCTCTCTCTCTCTCTCTCTCTCTCTCTCTCTCTGCCATATTTTCAAAAGCTATGGAATTCCAGCACTCTTTCCTTTGTCTGTCTGTCTGTCTGTCTGTATGTCTCTCTCTCTCTCTCTCTCTCTCTCTCTCTCTCTCTCTCTTTGTGGTTCAGCAGCCTGTGCTAACTCCATAAGTTCACTGCTAGACCGGCTTCGCTGTCTACTCTTCCCTCTCTAACCCTTCTTCCGTACCCTATTTTGGAGCACGACGGGACGAGACGGGACGAAGAAAAGAAATAGTAAGAAAGAATAACATGGAGGGAATAATAAAATGAAAGAAAACTGAGAAAGAGAAAAATGGCTGAGACTATAAATTACAAAATACGCTGATACCCTTTCTCTTCTTCCCCTTCCTCAGCGCTCACGTCGGGGGGGAGTGAAGCAGAAGAGAAGGTAGGTATAGAGGGATAGAGGAAAGGCAAGAGAAAAATACACTAATTAGAAGGAGAGGGAACAGAAGATATGCATAGGTCGCGGTACTTAGGAGGAAGGAGGGTTTACTGAGCGAGGAAGGAAGGAAAGTTTACTGAGTGAGGGAGGAAGGAGGGTTTACTGAGTGAGGGAGGAAGGAAGGTTTACTGAGTGAGGGAGGAAGGAAGGTTTACTGAGTGAGGAAGGAAGGAAGGTTTACTGAGTGAGGGAGGAAGGAGGGTTTACTGATTGAGGGAGGAAGGAAGGTTTACTGAGTGAGGGAGGAAGGAAGGTTTACTGAGTGAGGGAGGAAGGAAGGTTTACTGAGTGAGGGAGGAAGGAGGGTTTACTGATTGAGGGAGGAAGGAAGGTTTACTGAGTGAGGGAGGAAGGAGGGTTTACTGAGTGAGGGAGGAAGGAGGGTTTACTGAGTGAGGGAGGAAGGAAGGTTTACTGAGTGAGGGAGGAAGGAAGGTTTACTGAGTGAGGGAGGAAGGAAGGTTTACTGAGTGAGGGAGGAAGGGGAGGAAGGAAGGTTTACTGAGTGAGGGAGGAAGGAAGGTTTACTGAGTGAGTGAGGGGAGAAGGAAGGTTTACTGAGTGAGGGAGGAAGGAGGGTTTACGAGGAAGTTTACTGATTGAGGGAGGAAGGAAGGTTTACTGAGTGAGGGAGGAAGGAAGGTTTACTGAGTGAGAGGAAGGAAGGTTTACTGAGTGAGGGAGGAAGGAGGGTTTACTGATTTGAGGGGAAGGGAGGGAAGGTGGAGGTGAGGGAGGAAGGAGGTTTACTGAGTGAGGAGGAAGGAGGGTTTACTGAGTGAGGGAGGAAGGAAGGTTTACTGAGGAGTGAGAGTGAGGAAGGAAGGTTTACTGAGGAGGAGGAAGGGAGTGAGGGAGGAAGGTTTACTGAGTGAGGGGAAGGAGGTTTACTGGAGTGAGGGAGGAAGGAAGGTTTACTGAGTGAGGGAGGAAGGAAGGACTATACTGAGGAGGGAGGAAGGAAGGGAGTGAGGGGAGGAAGGAGGGTTTACTGAGTGAGGGAGGAAGGAGGGAATGAAGGTTTACTGAGTGAGGGAGGAAGGAAGGTTTACTGAGTGAGTGAGAGGAGGAAGGAAGGCTTACTGGAGTGAGGGAGGAAGGAAGGTTTACTGGAGGAGGAGGAAGGAAGGCTTACTAGGAAGGTTTACTGAGGAGGGGAGAAGGAAGGTTTACTGAGGAGGAGGAGGAGGTTTACTGGCTGAGTGAGGAGGAAGGAAGGTTTGAGTGAGGGGAGGAAGGAGGGTTTACTGGGTGAAGGAGGTTTTACTGGTGAGGGAGGAAGGACGGTTTACTGAGTGAGGGAGGAAGGAGGGAGGAGGGAGGAAGGAGGTTTACTGAGGTGGGGATGGAAGGAAGGTTTACTTTACTGAGTGAGGGAGGAAGGAAGGTTTACTGAGTGAGGGGAGGAAGGGGAGTTTACTGAGTGAGGGAGGAAGGAAGGTTTACTGAATGAAGGAGGAAGGAAGGTTTACTGAGTGAGGGAGGAAGGAAGGTTTACTGAGTGAGGGAGGAAGAAACGTTTACTGAGTGAGGGAGGAAGGAAGGTTTAATAAGTGAGGGAGGAAGGAAGGTTTACTGAGTGAGGGAGGAAGGAAGGAAGGTTTACTGAGTGAAAGAGGAAGGAAGATTTACTGACTGAGGGAGGAAGGAAGGAAGGTTTACTGAGTGAGGGAGAAAGGAAGGTTTGTTGAGTGAGGGAGGAAGGATGGAAATTCTGCTCTGTGAGGGAGGAAGGAAGGTTGGCACAGTGAGGTAGTTGGGAAAGTTTACTCATTGAGGGAAGGTCTACCCAGTGAGTGTGGAAGAAAGTAAGGAAGGTTTACTCAGTGAAGGAGTGAGGAAGGATGGAAGGTCTGCTCAGCGAGGGAGGAAGGTCTACCTAGTGAGTGATATTGATAATGAAACAGTTTATTTAGCCACAAAAATACTGATTCGATAATATTAACAATATTAACATGGCTGAGCCAGTTGAGAACCTGAGCTCTCTTGACGGCACCTGATATATACTGTACATTTATCTCAAGAAAGTGCTATGTAAAATTTAGTATCATCTGGAATAGTTCACATAGCATGGTGGTAGTAAGAACGGTTATCACTTTGCTATTTATTTATTTATTTTAATTATTTGTTTACATTTATATTATAAGGATATACATATTTTACAGTGGAGTTGATAAACATAAATATGATGAGGGGGGAAACAGTACAACATGAGTTGTATTAAGGTGGAACAAGGGGACAGAGCTGACAGTATCATGTCAAGTTGGCAAATATATTTATTGTAATGGTAATTTCTATCTATCTACAGGACAATCTATGATATAATGGCTTGGGTGGAAAAATATAAACAGGAATATATAGTAGGTATTACAGGAATATTAATACTTAAACAATAGATATTTTAAAAGAGATGATTTTGAGGAAGGGAGCATAGTCTTTGCTCGGATGGGTGAGGGTAAGTTGTTCCACACCTTCACACCAGTGAGGAAGGAAGGATGGAAGGTCTACTCAGTGAGGGAGGAAGGATGGAAGGTCTGTTCAGTGAGGGACGAAGGATGGAAGGTCTGCTCAGTGAGGGATGAAGGATGGAAGGTCTGTTCAGTGAGGGACGAAGGATGGAAGGTCTACTCAGTGAGGGAGGAAGGATGGAAGGTCTACTCAGTGAGGGATGAAGGATGGAAGGTCTGTTCAGTGAGGGACGAAGGATGGAAGGTCTGCTCAGTGAGGGACGAAGGATGAAAGGTCTGCTCAGTGAGGGAGGAAGGATGGAAGGTCTGCACAGTGAGCGACGAAGGATGGAAGGTCTGCACAGTAAGGGAGGAAGGATGGAAGGTCTGCTCAGTGAGGGACGAAGGATGGAAGGTCTGCACAGTGAGGGAGGAAGGATGGAAGGTCTGCTCAGTGAGGGACGAAGGATGGAAGGTCTGCTCAGTGAGGGACGAAGGATGGAAGGTCTGCACAGTGAGCGACGAAGGATGGAAGGTCTGCTCAGTGAGGGACGAAGGATGGAAGGTCTGCTCAGTGAGGGAGGAAGGATGGAAGGTCTGCACAGTGAGCGACGAAGGATGGAAGGTCTGCTCAGTGAGGGAGGAAGGATGGAAGGTCTGCTCAGTGAGGGACGAAGGATGGAAGGTCTGCTCAGTGAGGGAGGAAGGATGGAAGGTCTGCACAGTGAGCGACGAAGGATGGAAGGTCTGCTCAGTCAGGGAGGAAGAATGGAACGCCTTTTCAGTGAGGTCCAAAGAACTAGTTATAAGCCACAAGTTATTATCACACGACAAGATGCTGCTCCAGGTGACCGTCGACCCTCTTAAGAAGATGCGACCTGGAAGCAGAGATGAAGTGAAGTAAAGAGAAAAAGAGAACTATAGACGGAGGAGAGGAAGAGAGAGACGGAGGAGTTAAAGGAGAGACAGAGGGGAGGTAGAGAGTGACACATGAGATAAAGAGAGAGACGGAGGAGAGGAAGAGAGAGATAGAGGATAAGAATAGAGAGACAGATGAGAGGAAGAGAGAGACAAGGGAGATGAAGAGAAAGACGGAGGAGATGAAGAGAGAGACGGAAAAGATGAAGAGAGAGACGGAAGAGATGAAGAGAGAAACGGGGAAGATGAAGAGAGAGACGGAGGAGATGAAGAGAGAGACGGAGGAGATGAAGAGAGGGACGGAAGAGATGAAGAGAGAAACGGAGGAGATGAAGACAGAAACGGAGGAGAGGAAGAGAGCAATAAAGAGATGATGAGAGATATAAAGGAGAAATGAAGAGGGTCCTGTTAGAAAGAAGGTGATATGTGGTCCACGTGATAGTGTACATGGTGAGGGCTGTGGGTGTACATGGTGAGGGCTGTGGGTGTACATGGTGAGGGCTGTGGGTGTACATGGTGAGGGCTGTGGGTGTACATGGTGAGGGCTGGGTGAGGGCTGTGGGTGTACATGATGAAGTGCTGATGAAGGCTGGGTGTACATGATGAAGGCTGGGGTGTACATGATGAGGGGTGGGGTACATGATGTACATGATGAGGGCTGTGTGTACATGATGAGGGCTGGGTGTACATGATGAAGGCTGTGGGTGTACATGATGAAGGTTGTGGGTGCATGATGAGGGCTGGTGTACATGATGAGGGCTGTAGGTGTACATGATGAGGGCTGTGGGTGTACATGATGAAGGCATGATGAGGGTGTACATGATGAGGGCTGGGGTGCACATGATGAGGGCTGTGGGTGTACATGATGAGGGCTGTGGGTGTACATGATGAGGGTTGTGGGTGTACATGATGAGGGCTGTAGGTGTACATGATGAGGGCTGTGGGTGTACATGCTGAAGGCTGTGGGTGTACATAATGAGGGCTGTGGGTGTACATAATGAGGGCTGTGGGTGTACATGATGAGGGCTGTGGGTGTACATGATGAAGGTTGTGGGTGTACATGATGAGGGTTGTGGGTGTACATGATGAAGGCTGTGGGTGTACATGATGAAGGTTGTGGATGTACACGAAGAGGACTATGGGTGTACATGAAGAGGACTATGGGTGTACATGGCGACGGTTGGACACATTTTCATCTTTACCCTCATCCGTCCCCACTGAACTGGAAGGAAATATTCATTGGGAAAAGATTAAGGGAAATCATGCAGAAAACCCCCACCAAATGTCATTTTCTTATCTCTATGTTTCACAGCGAAGACTACAGTTGTCTGGCCGAGCAACGAGATAGAGGCGCCGCAATACTAGGGATGAGACTGTTTATATAAATCATAGAAAAATATACAAATAAAATAGAAAAAATCAATGTTTCTATTATCATCATTCATGGTAGCCAGAGAGAATAAATATGGTAAAAGGTGTAATGACAACAAATTTAGACAAAATATATTTATAAGAAGGGTTAATTTCTAAGCTTGTGTGTTTGTTATTTTTATATATTTGAATGTCTGTTTTTGTGTTCAAATTTTCGTAGAGAGAGAGAGAGAGAGAGAGAGAGAGAGAGAGAAATGACATTCGTCTGGGAAGCGTATTAATATTTACCTGATATTGATACTGATATCAAAACAGTTTACAGGGCTAGTAAAATACAGATACAGAGTGGATAATAATAAAAATATTAACATGGCTGAGCCAGGTGAGAGCCTGATCTCTCTTGAAGGCACCTGATATATACGGTACATTTATCTTAAGGACAACTCTTTTTTTTTTGCAGTAACCAGGGGTTGTGTTTTTGAAGAGCCAGAGTCCCCCCTTGTGTGTGACAGTGTATCAGGAATTGGTAAACAAGATCATAATAGATTTGTTTCATTGCTGTAAGAGTGAGCGACTGTCGAGTGTGATACAGGATACCGCACTGTTTATTGATTTTACTGTGAATGGCTTGTATGTGGTTTCTCCAGTTAAGTTTCTCATCAACCCCAAGGAATTTAATATTTTGTTCACGTTTAGGACTGCATTACCAAGGTACAGGAGGTCCAAATCTGAGGATAGGTTTTCCCTTCTGTGAACGATTGTGTAGTAGGTTTTTTCGAGGTTTAAGTTCAATTTATTACGTGTTACCCAGGTCCTGACTGGAGTCAATTTAGTGTTTATAGTTCTCATCATTGAATGGAGATCTAAGTTGCTGGCATAGAGATTAATATCGCCTGCAAATAAGCATTATTTGACGAGTGTGCTGGAATGGACTATATCATTTATGTACAACAAGAACAATACAGGACCAAGAATGGAACCTTGGGGGACGCCATACAAAATTGGTGAGGAGTCAGATTGATGATTATTTTAGCAGACATACTGCTTCCTGTTGGACAGATATGAGGTACACCAATTTTCAAGCTTTGACAGGAGGAACCAGGAACATTCTGACTGTGAACTGACTGTCATCAAAGGAGTTTAAGATCTCATTAGTAAAGGATAGCAGAAAACTCTCAGTCGACCTTCTAGCGCTAAATCCAAACTGGGAGTCTGTAAAGATGTTCTTGACATTGAAGAAGAAATTTAGTCTACTACATGCTAGATTCTCGAGTTTAAGGTTGGGAGGTCTGACATGGGGCGGTAACTCTTGAAAAGACCTTTATTCACAGATTTTTTTATATGCTGGGTGAACTTTGACAATTTTCAGTTTATCCGGAAACACACCAATAGTGAAGGCGAAGTTACAAATGTGTAGAACAGGCAGTAATAAGTAGGCTACTTTCTTAATGATGTTCATTGGTATATTGTCGTCGCCTGCTGCCGCATCTTTGGATATTTTTATGATGGTCAGTAATTCATCTGCCGTGACAGGGGATAAGAACAGCTCATTTTACTGTCTGTTTTGCAGGTAGGCTCTAAATTCCTCATAGTGATCAGGGATGCTCTCTACAAAATTTTTGCAACATTAATAAAATACTCATTCAAGTGGTTCGTAATGTGGGAGGGTTCCGTTACAACTGAATCATTTATCATAAAAGCTGAGTGGGGGACCGTAAGGCTGAGTGTTCCTGTTCTGAATAGAATTGATGATACTCCAGGTTTTCTTACTGTTGCCTGATGCTAACTGGAGCTTATTTGTATAATGCTATGTTTCGCATTTCTATTTGCTTGAATTACTCTATTTCTGATACTTCTGTAAGCATCACCGAAAGTTATGGATCTTTGCAAATTTTCTTTGGAGTTAGTGTTTTTCCTTTTATCATTGCCTTGATTTCACTTTTAATATAGGGTTTGGAGATAGATACAGTTTTTACTGACTTAGTCTTGAGGGGGAAGCATTTATCAAAGCAAGCATTGAAGATGCAAGAGAAGTTGCAGCTGTTCACGTTAGGGTTGTTGGAGGCATAGACAAGAACCCAATTAGTATTCATTAAATTGTTTTAAAAAAGGAGCATGTTATCGGCGCAGTGATCAGAGATATTGTTATCAATAATTCCACTTGCAAGGTTGTTAGGAGTGTTGTTAGTCCAGATGTGATCTAACACAGTGGCAGAAGTGGTAGTTACTCTAGTGGGTTTGGTTATTGTGTCGAAGAAGAGCTAAGAATGACAGATAGCAAGAAGGTCTATTAATGAGGTGTCCGTCTCGGATTTTAATAGATCAAGTTTGAAATCTCTTGTAATGTAGCAATGTTTCTTCTCTGAGCTTATGACAGAGATAAGCTCCGATAATTTTACAAGAAAGTTCCTTACATTAGTGTTGGGACTTTTGTAAATTACTCCTACTAGGATATTTCATGTGTCGTTACGTAATTCACTGAAAACACACTCCATAAACTCCTCCTGAAAGGTATAGGAATGTTCCTGTCTGTGTTCGTGATAACACAACTTCACCAGTGATACAATCTGGGGGACCGGTGGTAGAAGCGGTACCGTTCTTGCCTCGCAAGCGAGATGTCACGGGTTCGATTCCCGCGCCGGTGGAAGTTGTTTGGACTTACTTCCTAGCCCCCATTAGTCCCTGTTCACCTAGCAGTAAAGTAGGTACCTGTTGTAAGTCGAAAGTTGCGAATTCGTATTCAGGGAAAGTTGTTGGAGCTTCCAATAACTGGATGACATAAACCACTGACTCTTCAGGCTTCTACGCCCTTAACACGTGAGACATAAAGGCAAGCATGAACTTAGCATGCTTCCCTGTTGGGCGCTGTAAGCGCTTCTGCGCTTCACCTTACACAAGGATGTAGGGGGGTGCCAAAAAAAATACATAAAAAAAATAAACTGATACAATGAATCATATCTCACCCACATCTTTATTAAATCTGGCCAAACGCTATGGATGGACTATGCTGGGAGGCCAAGGTCATCGAATTTTCAAGACTTACATTTCTCGCTATAACTCCGGGACGAAGGGGAGTAGAAGCCTAAGATTAGTTGCCTTACCTTAAAACTAGGAATGGCACATCATGTCATTTTTCTCCAGGTTATGACGTCAAACACCACGATGTTTTCGACAAAAATAACATGGATTTAAAATATCTCGTTTACGTGTGTTACAACTTAAATCTTCTACATATATTTAATACGGAGACTCCCTTGGGGTTCCACCTAAATAATTTTACCATTAAACCTCAAAGGTTAAGGTGGCAATGACCAAAAAACATGCAAGATTTCAAAATCATTAAATCGCAGAAGCTGTTAGATAAAACCTTCACTTTTTTGTACGTAGAATATTCATCAGTTAATAGAATAAAAACACAAGCGAACAGTTAAATGACGCCACATTTCTCCATTCTAGTCACAATAGAGCAATTGGGATGATGAACGACATCTCCGATGGCTTTGTTATAAAAAAAATTGTAGAAGAATGACGAGTAGCCACATAACACATTAACTACTCTGACCGCAAGTTGCAGAGTCCGTCATAATCAGTGACACCAACATTTCTATTGTCGACATAAACACTAGTCATCAGTGCCATTATATTTATTGGTGGTAACATTATTATTTTCATGATCATTCCTAGCCAGTTTCACCACTACCATTTGAGGCAACAAAAACAACCATTATCAATATCAACACAAAGTTTAATAAAAACAGTTTGTGGCTGTAGCAACAAAATCAAGAAATGGAAGATTTATCTCTCACTTGCAGAGGTGAGGTATAGCACCGTATTCTTGTTGGGGATAATTGGAGGAGGAGGGCAATTAGTTATTTCTGGAGTCTCCACCTGTGGGTACAGTGTTAGGAGGGAAAGGGGTTGGATAGGGAGGAGAAGGTATCATAACCAGGACGAGGAGTGTTCCCCGTTAGGTGTACAGGGAGGAGTTAGGGGGAGCTCATGACGTAAATCGTGTTCTCTCGCTCTCTCTGCGGGTGTACGGGAGGAGTGGGCCAGCAGCCTGTCCAGGGAGTAATACAATGATTAGCGACGCTCATGTCCCCCGCTGTTATATTGGACAGGGCGAGATAGCAGCAGCTACATGACGGACCAAATTTAGCAGTAGAGGATGGTCAGAGGCAGGTGGTGAAGGATAGCTCAAGGGGAACGGTTCAGTATGGTCTCCGTGAACAAGTGCAGGATAGCCTGAAGAAAATGATGCAGGATAGCCCGAGGTAGACGGTATAGGATAGCCCAAGGTAGGTGGTGAAGAAAGGTTCAAGGATGGAGGTGCACATTAGTTGAGGGACATGGTACAGGGTGGTCCGCGAGAAGCGATGAAAGATAGGACTTGGTCCTGCCTGCTGATGGAGAAGGGGGGGAGCTGTTGGTGATGTGCCCATACAGTCAACATTCATCAGAGTGTTGATGGGTGGGGAAAGGAGCGTACAGTCGCGGAGAAAAGTCCTGTCCCGCTGCCAGCCACAATGTAAAGTAGACACCTAAAATTCGAACAAGGAAACACTCCCCTTCCTTAACCCCTTCACTACTGGACGCCACTCTAAGATTTTATTTGACTAACGCCAGACGATTTTGTTCAGCACAGAGAGACCCCTCGTTATCAACGGGTTAATAAACTACATCCACTAGCCCCATCGCTAATGAACGCCACTTTTAATATTTTAATATCAAAATGTTGACGGGCTAACATTAATGCAAGTGTTTCCTTCTTAACTGTTGAAGTATTCCTCTGATGCCAAGTGAGCTTTTTTAGAAAAAAAAACAGACAGAATCCTCATCCCAACACCATCATTTGGCACGAGTAGTTAGGTGACTTTAGTGGTTAGCAACGCTTGGATTTTTCAAGAGCAAGTTGACATTGTTTTGACCCAACAAATTTACAATTACTGTCTTTTAATGGAGGTGCTACATCAGAAAACATTACAAAAACATTCGTAAAATCACACAGTACAGGAAATAACGCATAAATTTTCTTTTATTGCTTGGTACAGGAAAAATGTTTGATAGCCTCAACTTTTGCTTAAACAGTTTACATGACCGCTACCAACAACATGATCCCAAAATTTTACTTCACCTTTAACAAATACACTTTTGACTAAGAAAAGTTATCGAATTTGTTGTACATTTCCCTCAAAGTCAGGTGAGGAAGCATCAAAAAGGGTGTTGTCATTGGTAGAAGCATTTAGCATCGTTAAAACCACATGTCTCCTTTATACACATTACTAGAAGCCTATTTACTGTTCAAGATTTGTGAGGCAGCATCAAATATGGATGTTTCGAGCAAAAATGAATACAGCTCTCCTTACACATGCTGTAGCGTCTCCAAGTGATTTGTCACAACAATACATGTGTTTACTAGAGGGGAGTTCACGGAAGTCTCCATACACTGAAACATTTTGTCACAGTCCCCACTTGGCTGACTGAATATTAAGTGCCCTGAGAAAAAAATACTTTGACCAACAAGCCATTGAACTATTAGTTGTATATTCACCTTTACAATCTGAGCTTATGTTAATTTGAGTGGTTTTTGCTGTGTATTGTTAAATTGGAGTCAAGGTTAGCAACTAATAATTTTATGGCATGTTGTTCAATGTACTTTTTTTTAATGTGCACTTAATGTACTTATTGATGTATCCAATTGTACTTTATTTGTCAAATTAAAATTTTTATGCTATTGTATTGTATTTTATGATTTAGGTCTGGTGGTGACGAGGGATATTCGTTTAAACGTTACCCCAAAAATGTTGCTGTTTATCCATACGTTGCTGCTGTTATCCATCATAAAAGAGCCTGTGTCAGCGCTGGGCCACACCCATGCTGCAGCCATCTATAAACTTGTCAGTGCACAGGCCGCTCATCAACACCTCCTCGGGTATGTCGGCCTACATCACTGGTGGATTATGGTCCACCGCCAGAACTCACGGTGCTAAAATTTTAAGAAAGTATTGTTCCTGGGAAAAATATTTACACGTTGCCATATTTTCGGCAACTCTGCAGATCTGTATGATAATTTTGGTGTGGGTCGTCTGTCTATGTCATTTCCAAACCTTAGCTAACATACCCAAAACTTGATTGGCTCTCTTCAGTTTCCGTGAAATCAGCCTTAAGCTATTCACTATTTCGAATAATTGTGCCCAAGTATTTCAAAACAGAAACTTTGTCAATACTTTGTTCCTCCAACATAATACGCTCCGCCATTGTTGGGCATAGCTCGTATGTTATTTTATAAAAATACATGGTGTTAAATTTGGAAATATATAAGAAAATTAGTAATATTTTTAATTGATATAAGTGTTATTAATTATCGATAATAAAAGCGGTATAAAAGATATGACCCAGAAAGAGGGTGTTTTGCATATGTTCTTCATTGTTCCAGAGATGTTGGTGCTGTGCCAGAAAATCAAGTGCTATTCTGGAGAACTCTATCAGTTGAGTGGATCAGCTGCTGTGCGATTAAGATGTAATGCAACTAAAATAAGAAAGGTCCTTGAAAGACATCTGATGCAAAACCCCATATGCAGAGAATGTTCCACTTACGTTAATTACCATAAACATCATTCCGCCAAATATCAACAAGGAAGACATACTCGTACTTCAACAGAACTTAAAAGATGAAACACATTTTGGGGAGTTTGTGACATTAAGAGAATCCAGAGAGACAAACACCATATCTCTCTGGGACAAGCTGCCCCAAATGAAATTGAAATGTTTAAGAAATTGAATAAAAAGGTTTCCATACAAGCTGATGAGAAGGTGAATCAACTCAGAGAAGAAAGGCAACTGTTGACGCAATTTCTGATCATAAGAGAGTCGTTCTGATATTTACCAAGAAGATACATTTGGTTCATTTGAATTGTCAGTAATTCGATGCCCAGCATCGAATCTCAACCAGTTGATGATGACCAACACAGAAAAATATTCATTTTTGATGCAATAAGCATTGTACTGAACATCAACACATGAAAAAGAAACAACCAGTTGTCTTAATTTTGCAACAGAATTTTTAACCCTAGATAGGTAATGCGGGGTCCAAAAATCTCCACGCCGAACTTATATGAACATAAATGTAAAAGGGTACAAAAATTCAATCTATATTTATACTCAGCTATTTTTCTTCTCCATTTTCAGTCAGAAGCCTAGCAAAGACCTTTAAATGTTTGAATATGCCTTTAAATTTCATTAAATGTAAATTCCTGATTTTATTTTTCTCTGAGGTCTGTCGAATTCCAGACAGCTGACACAAATTCATTAAAGACTACACCAGTGAAGAAGTTTCTTTCACATGTGAAGACCAATGGCCAACTCGCCAAATATTTGGGAGATGCTGTTCTTCATGACACCTTTCTTCAAGACAAATATGGGTGATATTGATGATTACCTAAAGAAGCATACACATGAAGAAGCAGATACCCTGAGCCCTTAAATGGTGTTTTTTGCAGATCGGAAACATCTAAAATCAGTCACTGATGAGCGTTCACCTGACACTGATGTCTTCCTATTACTTATGGACCTCTCTGCACGCCATTCATGCATTTCAAACATCACTCTCATTGTTGACCAAGGAAAACTGACTCGTCGCATAAGTACTGTACTGTATAGTAGAGAGATGTTCACCAGTAGGACAGGTGAAGCACATAGGACTTCATGCATTCAGTGGAGGAGATTGAGGTAGACGATTCTATGGCATCAGTAAGGACAGAAGGCTCAAGCAGTACCTACAAATGGAAAAGAGTTGTGAAATCGTCAAGTGTCTTTATAAAAATGGGCAGACTGACACAGATGAAGAGAAGGAAAATTGAATCTTTCCAAACCTTTTTCAAAAGTAGATGCCCTTAGGTGGAATAAGTTTAAATTTACCAAAAAAAAAAGGTTCAGAAAGAGAAAATCTACCCACAACATGGTCTACTCTCGAACCACACATCAAGAGATCAAGAGTAATTGCAAGCATTTTGAAAGGGTACCACACTCCCACACCATAGTACATACCTTTGAATGGAAATTGTACCATGTTAAGTGACATCTACGTCCTGTTCCGAAATGTATTTTGGATTTGGTCAAATGTGGTAGTAAGCAGCCATACACACTCACTATGTATGTGGCCCTGGACTTGTGCCCTCCTACCTTACCCGGGTCTTCCCACCAATAGCTTTCCCCCATCAAGACCTACCCCATCAAGACCTACCCCATCACGACCTACCCCATCAAGACCTCCCCCACCCAGTTTTATGATTATATTCAGTCATTTTATGCTTAAACTAACGGACTGGTATGTTCCCAGATTTAATCACAAACCATGTAATTCCAAAGACATGGGTTAGTCAGGGTCTACATGTGCTTGGTCTTGAGACATACAAAAGACTTGTTTGGTGTTTATTGTTTAACACAGTTTCCCTTTAACACAGTTTCCCTCCACCACAGTTTCCCTTCACAACAGCTTTCCTCCATCACAGCATTACCCCAACACAGCTTTCCCCAACACATCTTTCTTACAATACAGCTTTCTTCCAACACAGCTTTCCTCCAACACTGCTTTCCTACAACACAGCTTTCTTCTAACACAACTTTCTTAAAACACAGCTTTCCTCCAACAAAGCCTTCTTCCAACACAGCTTTCTTTCAACACAGCTTTCCTCCACCACAGCTTTCCTCCATCACAGCATTACCCCAACACAGCTTTCCCCAACACATCTTTCCTACAATACAGCTTTTTTCCAACACAGCTTTCCTCCAACACAGCTTTCCTACAACACAGCTTTCTTCCAACACAATTTTCTTAAAACAAAGCTTTCCTCCAACAAAGCCTTCTTCCAACACAGCTTTCTTTCAACACAGCTTTCCTCCACCACAGCTTTCCTCCAATCACAGCATTCCCCCAACACAGCTTTCCCCGATACATATTTCCTTCAACACAGCTTTCTTCCTACACAGCTTTCCTCCACCACAGTTTCCCTCCAACACAGCTTTCCTACAACACAGCCTTCTTCCAACAAAGCTTTTCTACAACACAGCTTTCTTCCAACACAGCTTTCCCCAACACAGCTTTCCCACAACACAGCTTTCCTACAACACAGCTTTCATCCACCACTGCTTTCTCCCGCCACATCTTTCCTACAACGCAGCTTTCTTCCAACACAGATTTCCTACAACAAAGCTTTCTTCCTTTCACAGCTTTCCGACAACACAGCTTTCCCCAACACAGCTTTCCCACAACACAGCTTTCCTACAACACAGCTTTCATCAAACACAGCTTTCCTCCACCACAGCTTTCTCCCGCCACATTTTTCCTGCAACGCAGCTTTCTTCCAACACAGATTTCCTACAACAAAGCTTTCTTCCTACACAGCTTTCCTACAACACAGCTTTCTTCCAACACAATTTTCTTAAAACACAGCTTTCCTCCAACAAAGCTTTCTTTCAACACAGCTTTCTTTCAACACAGCTTTCTTTCAACACAGCTTTCCTTCAACACAGCTTTTCTTCAACACAGCTTTTCTTCAACACAGCTTTCTTAGAACACAGCTTTCCTACAGCACAGCTTTCTTCCAACAAAGCTTTCCTCCTACACAACTTTCTTCCAACACAGCTTTCCTCTAACACAGCTGTCCTTCAACACGGCTGTCCTCCACCACAGCTTTCCTACAACAAAGCTTTCCTACAACAAAGCTTTCTTCCAACACAGCTTTCCTACAACACAGCTTTTTTCCAACACAGCTTTCCCCAACACAACTTTCCTCCACCATAGCTTCCCTCCACCACAGTTTTCCTTCACAGTTTCCCTCCAACACAGTTTCCTCCACCAGTTTCCCTTCAACACAATTTCTCTTCACCAAAGTTTCCCTCTACCACAGTTTTCCTTCACAGTTTCCCTCCACCACAGTTTCCCTCCAACACAGCTTTCCTCCACCACAGTTTCCCTCTACCACAGTTCCCTCTGCCACAGTTTCTCTCTACCACAGTTTCCCTCTACCACAGTTTCCCTCTACCACAGTTTCCCTCCACCACAGTTTCCCTCTACCATACTTCCCTCCTCCACAGCTTCCTTTTGCCACAATTTCCAATGTTCCGCCACCATTGTTTCCCTCCACCACAGCTTCTGTTCATTACTGTCCTTCTTCCCCGCGGCTTACCTACAACACAGCTTTGCTCCAACACAGCTTTACTACATCAAAGATTTCCTCCAACACCAGCTTCTTCCATCCCTTCCTCTACCCCAGCCTCCCTCCACCTCCTCATCCACCCCAGCCTTCCCTCCACCCCCTCATCCACCAGTGTCTTTCAACACTCCTCACTCGCCTCAGTCATCCTCCGGTTCACACTCCCGTACAGCCTCTAGCCCTCCTCACCCTTGCACACTCTTTGGCCTCCCCGACATCTGCATATTCCTCGGCCTTCCTAAACCTCACACACTTATCAGTAGCCCCCAAGCACACACATTCTCCATCGTTCCTCATCCTCTTATACTGCACACCACTCCATACCCTCCTCACCCGAGTACAATCATCAGCCCTACCCACCCCAGTACAATCATCAGCCCTACCCACCCCAGTATATTCAGCAGCTCTACCCACCCCAGTACAATCATCAGCCCTACCCACCCCAGTACAATCATCAGCCCTACCCACCCCAGTACAATCATCAGCCCTACCCACCCCAGTACAATCATCAGCCCTACCCACCCCAGTATATTCAGCAGCTCTACCCAGCCCAGTACATTCACCAGCCTTCCCCAACTTATGAGTCGTCTTCATCCCATGCACACTTCTCAGCTCCCCTGGCCAGTAGATACAAGAAACTTTGCGACTCCGCCACCAACTCCGATTAGATGCATATGATGATGTCCAAGTGATCGCTAATGGTGAACCAACACACGTCGACGGTGGAGCTCTAAACAAGTGTGTTAGCATCAAGCCATCTTACTTACCTGTATTTTATAGCTCTAATGTTGTCACTTATCTTACCTCTGATTACAAAGCTATGTTTGCGAGTATATATTAAACAACGCCACCCTGCCTAGTGCTAAACTAAAGAGACGAGGGCTGATAGTAAAGCAAGAACATGAAAGCAAGTTCTTAGACTTCATATATGATCGGTGAGAGCCTGACAATGTACAGTACAAGGTTTCAGTGACGATCTTGTTGCCACTATGTATGTATTCTTAAATAATAATAGTAATAATAATAATGGCTTAACTAAAACAATTAAGTATATATATCATGTAGATCCACAATGAAAACGTGGATAAGATAAATCTTGATAAAATCACACAGGAAAAAGGGAAACAATGGAGCACCTTAGCTTTCTTCTTTATTCAAGACAACTTCAGAGGCAACTGAATTACAAGGACCGAGAGATGCTTAAGTACACAGGGTGACCTTACTAAACATGAGGTCAGGTCATAAACACGCACCTCAATCACATCAGTATAATTAGCAACCATGATCAACTCATCTGATAATTATGTACCTGTATGTTAGAAAATGTAATAAAAGACTTCTGGCCCCTAACTGTTATACTAAAACTGTTCCTTCTTCATGCCAGTCAGTAAATTAGTTACATAATCTATTTTGTTTTGGTCAGCCATGACAGCAGAACAGCTAAGTTTGAATTCACATTTACCATTCATTTTTTCCCGTAAGTGTTTAGAGTCTTACCATCCTCTGCCCTACTTCTCAAATCTTCGTCTCGGGTTCCAAACATTCATAACACCCAGCAGCAGACCCATTCACCCCCGCGTAACACTTCGAATATATTGTGTTTGTACTGTACTGTACTCTACCTGCCTTAGACATTATCAGTTAAAACACACAGAGCGGAACACATAAACAAACTCGATCATTAGCAATAGTAAAGCAAGTATGGTGCAGGCAAGTTGTAAATATTTATAAAGTAAACGGGCACAGCTGGGTGAATATTGATAACACTTGTTTGTGTCGTTTAGGAGAAGTAAAATAATTTAAATGAATACACTGATGAGAGCAGACAAAACATTGTTAAGGGACCTAAGTTACCTGTTAACACGACACACCTTATACACATTGCTACATCTATTCACCAATACCTAACGAAGGCATTTACTTGATAAGGTCTTCTGGTTAAATGAAATGAAAATGTAGTACAAGATGGCCGAATTGCTTACAAAATTTACAAATATATATATATATATATATATATATATATATATATATATATATATATATATATATATATATATATATATATATATATATATATATATATATATATATATATATATATATATATATATAACAGTTAACACAGAGCGTTATGCGGTAGAAGGCAGCTATTAAACAGGGAGGTACTACCGCCTCGGAAGATATTGGAAGCATAGCGTATTGGTATTGTTTAATGGTAGACCCTGCTGCCATATGGCATCACAAAAAGTCCCATGTTGCTGATCTGATTTTCTGCCACATTTATACACAATTGCAGGGTCTCAATTGTTTCTCTTACTTTGACAACACAACATACATATATCGTTTCTCACTATTAATCAGTTTTTTTAACATTTGTATTTATTTATGGTCCTTTATTAGTATTAATATTATTATTACTACTACAGTGGTCAACAGCCAAAATGGTTCACATATGAGATCATGCTCACACAACTAATTTCATATTGCTGAATTCGAATCTGATATTTGTTTTGTTCTATCAGACCAGGTTTTATAAAAAAATCACTAGGTACAAATATTTAATATTCCATCACGTGTCGTGCAAAAGATGAGATTATCTCATGTGACTGTGCTTTCATGACTAATTTCATATTAATGAATATTAATTGGATGTTTCATTCTACCATCAGACCTACTTTCTTAAAGAATAAAAAAAATAGTAAATATAGTAACATTATCGCGTCATGCAAGATACAATTTTAAACCTATCACAGATAAGCTCATAAAAATTTTTACCAAAAAACATAAGTTCAAATCCTTTATAATGACAAAATATGAAGTTCTAAAAGTGCTTCTGAACTTTACTCTTTCTCTTGTACAGCTTGCTCTCTTCTCGTTGCAGTGTCCAGCAATAGTCGCCCATCATGTTAGGACTGAATTGTCCCTGATATCTGCTCTCCATTATGGCGATATCTTGATGAAATCTTTCGCCGTGTTCATCACTAACGTCTCCAAGGTTACCTGGGAAAAATTCAATATGAGAGTGGAAAAAATGCAATTTCAAGGACATCCTTGCTCCCAATGCATGATAATTCTGAAGCATGGTTGTTACGATTTCTTTGTAGTTGTCAGCACGATAGTTTCCAAGAAAATTCTTTGACACATTGACAAATGATGCCCATGCTTGTTTCTCCAGTGGGTTCAATGTTTTGGTAAATTCGCTATCATTAACTAGTATACGAATTTGTGGTCCATTCAAGACACCTGCTTTCAACTTGGCTTCGGAAACTGTATGTATATTATGTATGCTGGATTATGTATTATGTATGTATATTATGTATGTGCTCCATTTATATTTATTCAGCCTAGCTAGCAGCGTGTGGCAATGTTATTACCATATCCCACACGCTTAATTAATGTGCCTGGCGACGTATGGAAGCTGCTAATGTATCACTTGCCATACGTCGTCTATGGTAGTTGACCAGGACCTTAGCTAGGGAGCAGTGCTATCCACCTCTGTGTACATACTCTTATCCAGTAAACCGAACCTACAAAACTATACAGGTGTTTGTGTTCTCTCCTGTATATAGAACTTATTACCCAGAACATCTAACATGGCGCAGTGCGTAGTTTTACTGGATTATTACGAGTGATTAGTGCAAGTTTGTGGAAAGCCGGCTGATGGATCCCCGCCTTGGGTCAACCCCGCGTCATCCCTCGAAGAATTTCGCAACTTTGAGCAGTGTCAGTGACAGTGATTTTCTGTGAAGTGTTTAGTGCATTGTGTGTTTCGTGCCATTCATGTGTGACCTTGTTCGAACGGATTTCCAAGGTATACGGCATGTTCTGGGCATTTGTGGGGTGTAGAGCTCAGCGCACCCTCCTCTGACCGTTTACAGAGAGCGACTGAGCTACTCCTATCTCCACCCCCCTCCCTCACAGCGCCGCCTCCACCCCCCCTCACAGCTGGGGCGAGACGCTCTGCCTGCCTGGGACACACACACATACATGTACTAACACTTGCTGACCGCGCGGCTTTCTTATATATATTTTATATATATAACCTACTTATCTGTGTATTTAATTAAATTTTTGTCTGAAATCTTGTTGATACGACGGGCTGACCGGTCAACACTGATTTAAGACACAGTACACAGATAAAGTAGTTATGTCTCATGCCTTACGTAGCCGTGGACCCAGCGCCTGGATGAGTCAAGCGGATGATAGTCCCCCAGAGATGGATGACCAGGCCGGCCCAGCTCCCACAACATCGCGCAGCCCTTCACCTCAACATTCAGCGTTATCTCCAGAGATAATTGCCTTAATGAAGTTTATGAGAGATGAGAGACGCGAGGATGAAGCTCACAGACGTTTGGCGGATGAGCACAGAAGGCAAGCAGAGGCAGAACGAGACCACCAACGGAGAATGGAAGACAGTGCACGGTTTGAAGCCTTGATATCTCGCCTCACTGTTAACCAAGCCCCTGGCTCTAACACTGCCTCGGTACTGAATGGTTCAGATACCTCATCCATGCTTCCTTCACGCCCCCCAGCCCCACCTAAAGCAGCAGCTCAAACACCGCCCATCTTGGAGCCTGATGTAAATTTCCAGACTTTTCGCGAATGGCGGCGGCGGTGGGCTGATTATGCTACAATGGTGGATCTCCAGAGTTTGTCACAGCCTAAACAACTCATCCAGCTGCGTATGTGCCTGTCCTTGGAAGTTCAGCGTGTCTTAGAACATACGTTGCAGGTACCCCCAACCTCTTCGCTGTCTGTAGAGGAGGTACTGGACGTTCTACAACGGCACATCAAAGGACAGCAGAATGAAGCTCTGCGCAGGAGGGAATTGTTTAGCTGCAGACAGATGGAGGGTGAGTCTTTTGACGCTTTTTATGTACGTCTTAAGAGAGCCTCGGAAGAGGTAGATATATGTTTAGGCCACCACCAGCAGTGCGAGGAGACCCAGTTGAAGCAGGTGATCCTGATGGGTGTTAAGGACGAGGAACTTGTCCAACGCCTCACCTCCCTCGACTCTTCCTCTTCTCTTCAGGATGTGTTGACGATATGTCGCTCCTATGAGGCCGCCAGGTGTGCCACCTCTGCCATCCGAGCTCCCCCTACAGCTGTACGCGCTGTGTCCCGGTACAAGAAGGACAAGAAGTCCGCTCCTACGCCTTCGCCCACCACGTCCACGCCCGGTTCATTTTGTAACAACTGTGGTAAGCAGCACGGAACACAGGTGTGTCCAGCTGCTCAGTCTACCTGCAACAGTTGTGACCGTATGGGCCACTGGTCGCTCACAGTGCGGTGCCCAGCTAAGTACGTACAGTGCAATGTGTGCGGTCGTCTGGGCCACTATGACAAGTGTTGCCCTACCCACGAACCCAAGGGACAGCGTCGGCGGAAGCTTCGGCGCCCTTCTACCAGTGAGGGCCGCCCACAGTCGCCAAATCAGAGGCACGACGACCCTGGACAAAGCCCGACCCATTTTAGGAGGGTGTACTCCTCGCATCCCAGGACCAAAGTCCCCCAGTACATCAGCGTCATCGTGACCTACGGCGGTGTGTCATCCCGTCTTCAGATGTTGCCCGACACCGGCGCTGATGCTACAGTCATCGGTCCCCAGCATTTGCGATGCTTGGGGCTCTCTCCAAGCGATCTAGGACCGCCTCCCGAGGACCTCCGCGTCATGGCAGATGGTTCACAGATGGCCCCAGCCCTGGGTTCACTCTATGCACATGTCACCTTTGGCAACAGGTCGTGTCAGGCCTGGATTGACGTGCATAATGGTGTCCCGACTCCCTTGCTGTCCTACAGACATTGTCAAGAGTTGGCCATCATCTCCCAGGACTTCCCAACACCGATTCTCGAGGTAAATTACGCCAACAGGGTGCACGAAGGGAGCAGCAATTACCCTGCTGCCGCCCTACCCCTACCTCTGGCCAGTGACACCTCTCCTTCGGTAGTTGTCCCTGCTGCATCACGTCCCCACGCCTTGGCTCGCCTTCACGACAGTCACCGTGGAGCTGAGGCCACCAAACGACGTGCACGACAGACTGTGTTCCGGCCTGGCATCGACCCCGACATCTCCAATGCTGTCCAGGTGTGTAAGCCCCGCCACGTATTACAACCCAGCCAGCAGCAGGTACCCTTCATGAGTGACGACAACCCCACCCGCCCCTTTGAGTCTGTGTCGGCCGACTTTTTCTGTGTGTCAGGAAAGTCCTTCCTGGTTATCGTCGACCGTCTCTCTGGTTGGCCGGTTGTCATCAAGGGCGGTAATGACACGACGTCTGCCGCCACCATCAGCAAGTTCCGCCACTACTTCCGTGACGTGGGCGTTCCTGTACGCCTGCGAACCGACGGAGGGCCTCAGTTCACAAGCCGGGACTTTGCTGCGTTCCTTGACCGATGGGGAGTCCGGCATGTGTTGTCATCGCCCCATTACCCGCAGTCCAACGGCCACGCTGAGGCTGCTGTCAAATCTTTGAAGCACCTCATCCTTAAGGTGGCCCCTTTTGGGAATATTGACTGCGAGGCCTTCGACCGGGGTCTTCTTGAACTCCGCAACACACCTAACTACACCGGACGCTCCCCTGCCCAGGTTTTGTATGGACGCCCCCTTCGTTCTTGTGTCCCTGCTCACCCTCAATCCTTCTCCAAGGAGTGGCAGGCTAAGACAGAGGATTGTGATCGCCGAGCCGCCGAACGTGTTCAGGACGTCGTCGCCCGCTACAACGACCACGCCCGTTCTCTCCCCAGGTTGAGTGTCGGTACCCAAGTCCGTGTTCAGGACCCGACCTCCCTACGTTGGGACAAAGTAGGCGTAGTCATGGGTCTCGGCAGGTCACGGGACTACCAGGTGCGGTTACCCAGTGGTCGCGTGTGGTGGAGGAACCGCCGTTTTCTCCGCCCCGTAACACTGCCTTCTGCTGGCCCCGCCACCAGTGTTGAGTCCCACACCCTTCCCAGTGATGAAGTCCCTCGACGCTCAGAACGGACCCAGAAGAAGAGGTCCGCTCAAGACTTTGCTATGAGCGTATAGGGGGGAGGGAGGTGTATGTATATTATGTATGCTGGATTATGTATTATGTATGTATATTATGTATGTGCTCCATTTATATTTATTCAGCCTAGCTAGCAGCGTGTGGCAATGTTATTACCATATCCCACACGCTTAATTAATGTGCCTGGCGACGTATGGAAGCTGCTAATGTATCACTTGCCATACGTCGTCTAGGGTAGTTGACCAGGACCTTAGCTAGGGAGCAGTGCTATCCACCTCTGTGTACATACTCTTATCCAGTAAACCGAACCTACAAAACTATACAGGTGTTTGTGTTCTCTCCTGTATATAGAACTTATTACCCAGAACATCTAACAGAAACCACACCACCTAGTTTCTGAGATAAGTATAGAGTCCCAGCACCGAATTGATCCATAGCTTTGATGAAATTTTTAGCCAAACCGAGCTTTAGATGCAGTGGAGGCAAAAATATCTTTTCTGGATCTACAAGCGGATTGTGAGCACAGTTAAACCTTCCAGGCGCATCTCTTGGTCTTGTCGGCCAATCCTTTCTCACATAGTGCTCTGCATCAGCTCTGCTGTTCCACAAGCACAAAAAGCACATGTGCTTTGTGTAGCCACTCTGAAGGCCCAGTCGTAAACTGATGACTTTGAGATCGCCACATATCTTCCACTGGTGTTTTTCATACTGTATAGCGGCCAACAGAATTTTCATTGTTTCATAGCTCTCAGTCATTTTTGTTGCGTGTGCTATTGGGACAGATGGAAGCCGATTGCCATTGTGTAAAAGAACAGCTTTCAGAGAGTCTTTTCCTGAGTCTATAAACAGCCTCCAATCCTCTGTCTTGTATGTTTCAGACTTGCAGAGTTGTTGCATGAGAGATACTGCGTCCTCGCAATAACAAAGGTTGTTTGCCATCTTGAAAAATTCAGACAGCTGTCTATGTCGGTAACGCGCTGTAGTGATATGCACTCCATCTTCTAGCAGGTTACGCTGTTTTGGTCTGGATCCCAAAACTTCAGCCTTTTCTTTTGATAAGTTTAGGTCCCTGATGAAATCATGAAGCGCTTCTTGAGTAAATAGTTTAGGCCTGGTATTTTCAGAGTCATCCTGGTAGTCGTTTTCCATTGAGGTAGAGGTAGAATCGGAATCACTCAATTCTTGTTCAGTCGGTGGATTTGGGGCTGGAAGTTCAGCACTGTGCGGTACTGGTCGGATTGCAGAAGCAATATTGGGGTACTGTACCTTGCCTCGTGTCTTGATTTTTATTCCCTTAATATTTGTGAGACAGAAGTAGCAGTCACTACTGTGGTCTTTAGGTTCACGCCATATCATTGGTACAGCAAACGGCATTCCTGAACTTCGTTTACCACACATCCACTCGCTCAGGTGGTTAACACAAGACTTACAGGCTACATGAGGTGCCCATTTCTTGTCTTGGTCACCCAAATGACATTTGAAGTAACTTTTGTAGTTCAGTCGAACTGCTTTTGTGATTGGTTTCTTGAGGCTACCAGGAGTGATGGCACCACATATGTAGCAAAAACTGTCAGCACCGTTCACACACTTGCGACGTTCCATGTTTTGTTAATTTCAGAGTAATTACAAATCATGCAGGTGTAGATATGCAATATCATGAATCAGCAAACTGAAACAAACAAAAAAGCACAAATCAGGACAAAATAATTGCATAAGTGGAGCCAATGAGCATATAAATTACTGTATGAAAAGCATGGTACACTAAATATATAGATATGCTGGTTCTGGAAAACTGAGCCAGATACAACTATACGAATGTCATAATTGAGTTCAGCACATACAATTAGACTAGAATCAGACTGTTTTGATCCAGAACCATGAGAATTGTTTTTTGTTGACCAGTGTTATCAATAATAATAATATTATTATCACTTAATATTTTTATATTTTTGTTCTGTAATTTTTATTAAGTATTATATTTTTACCCCCAGGCCCTGATGTGGGTCATTGACCTGTGCTTTTACGGGATAATCTCATAAGAAAAGACTAATCATCACCGAGGCTCACTCACCGGGCAGCACTCTGGTGATACTCAACCCCTAGCTTGTAGTGACGTCATAACTCCCATTATCCTTCGCGCGGTCCACCATCTTGTAGGTATAGACGCGTTGCGAGAGGTGCGCAGCTGCAACGCTACGAGAGAGTTATGCAGCTGCAATGCTACGAGAGAGGTGTACAGCCGCAATGCTACGAGAGAGGTGTGCGGCTGCAACGCTACGAGAGAGGTGTGCAGCTGCAACGCTACAAGAGAGTTGTGCAGCTGCAACGCTACAAGAGAGTTGTGCGGCCACAACGCTACGAGAGAGTTGTGCGGCCACAACGATATGATAGAGGTGTGCGGCTGCAACGCTACGAGAGAGGTGTGCAGCTGCAACGCTACGAGAGAGTTGTGCGGCAACAACGATACGAGAGAGGTGTGCGGCCACAACGATATGATAGAGGTGTGCGGCTGCAACGCTACGAGAGAGGTGTGCAGCTGCAACGCTACGAGAGAGTTGTGCGGCCACAACGCTACGAGAGAGTTGTGCGGCTACGAGAGACAACAACGATACGAGAGAGGTGTGCGGCCACAACGATACGAGAGAGGTGTGCAGCCACAACGCTATGAGAGAGTTATGCAGCTGCAACGCTGCGAGAGAGATGCGCAGCTGCAACGCTACGAGAGAGTTATGCAGCTGCAACGCTGCGAGAGAGGTGCGCAGCTGCAGCGCTACGAGAGAGATGCGCTGCGCATGAGAGAGGAGTGCGGCCGCAACGCTATGAGAGAGGAGTGCGGCCGCAACGCTATGAGAGAGGTGTGCGGCCGCAACGCTATGAGAGAGGTGTGCGGCCACAACGCTATGAGAGAGGTGTGCGGCCACAACGCTATGAGAGAGGAGTGCGGCCGCAACGCTATGAGAGAGGTGTGCGGCCGCAACGCTATGAGAGAGGTGTGCGGCCGCAACGCTATGAGAGAGGTGTGCGGCCGCAACGCTATGAGAGAGATGCGCTGCCACAACGCTATGAGAGAGGTGTGCGGCCACAACGCTATGAGAGAGGAGTGCGGCCGCAACGCTATGAGATAGGAGTGCGGCCGCAACGCTATGAGAGAGGTGTGCGGCCGCAACGCTAAGAGAGAGGTGTGCGGCCACAACGCTATGAGAGAGGTGTGCGGCCACAACGCTATGAGAGAGGAGTGCGGCCACAACGCTATGAGAGAGGTGTGCGGCCGCAACGCTATGAGAGAGGTGTGCGGCCGCAACGCTATGAGAGAGGTGTGCGGCCGCAACGCTATGAGAGAGGTGTGCGGCCGCAACGCTATGAGAGAGGTGTGCGGCCGCAACGCTATGAGAGAGGTGTGCGGCCGCAACGCTATGAGAGAGATGTGCGGCCGCAACGCTATGAGAGAGGTGTGCGGCCACAACGCTATGAGAGAGGTGTGTGGCCACAACGCTATGAGAGAGGTGAGCGGCCACAACGCTATGATAGAGGTGTGCGGCCGCAACGCTATGAGAGAGGTGTGCGACCACAACGCTATGAGAGAGGTGTGAGGCCGCAACGCTATGAGAGAGGTGTGCGGCCTCAACGCTATGAGAGAGATGTGCGGCCTCAACGCTATGAGAGAGGTGTGCGGCCACAACGCTATGAGAGAGGTGTGCGGCCTCAACGCTATGAGAGAGATGTGCGGCCTCAACGCTATGAGAGAGGTGTGCGGCCGCAACGCTACGAGCGAAGTTGGGTCTCAACACAAAGAGTGTGTTGTTGTAACAATAACAGGATTCAAGTCCTATTTGTATTATATAATATCATAATGGTGGCCTGTGGTCCAGGGCCCCATAAAGTACAAAAGATACCTCAGACTGTGGTATCTTTTGTACTTTATGGGAAGTCATAACATTAATACTGACCCAGACTTACAGCACCCTCAGTGAGGCCAATTCAAAATTTGACCATTCCGAAATATACAGTAATTAATGAGGTTGGAATTTCTATATTTAGTAAGAAATCAAGCTCATTTTATTACTATAGTGATGACAAATGGTGTCAAGTATAGTGATGATGGATGTTGTTAGGTATAGTGATGATGGATGGCGTTATATGTCGTGATGATGGATGGTGTTTAGTATAGTGATGATGGATGGTGTTTAGGTATTGTGATGATGATGGTGTTACAAATAGTGATGGTATGGTGCTATATACAGTATAGTGATGATGGATGGTGTTATACATAGTGATGATGGATGGTGTTTATATATAGTGATGATGAATTGCGATATAGGTAATGATGATGGATGGTGTTAGAGGTAGTGATGATGAATGGTGTTACAGGTAGTGATGATGGATGGTGTTATATGTAGTGATGATGAATGGTGTTATAGGTAGTGATGATGAATGGTGTTATAGGTAGTGATGATAGATGGTGTTATAGGTAGTGATGAAGGATGGTGTTTTAGGTACTGATGATGGATGACGTTATAGGTAGTGATGATGGATGGTGTTATATGTAGTGATGATGGATGGTGTTATATGTAGTGATGATGGATGGTGTTATAGGTAGTGATGATGGATGGTGTTATAGGTAGTGATGATGAATGGTGTTATAGGTAGTGATGATGGATGGTGTTATATGTAGTGATGATGGATGGTGTTATATGTAGTGATGATGAATGGTGTTATAGGTAGTGATGATGGATGGTGCTATAGGTAGTGATGATGGATGGTGTTATAGGTAGTGATGATGGATGACGTTATAGGTAGTGATGATGGATGACATTATAGGTAGTGATGATGGATGGTGTTTTAGAAAGTGATGATGGACGGTGTTATATATGTAGTGATGATGGATGGTGTTATAGGTTTGGATGATGGATGGTGTTATAGGTAGTGATGATGGATGGTTTTTAGGTCGTGATGATGGATGGTGTTATAGGTAGTGATGATGGATGATGTTAGGTGGTGATGATGGATGGATGTTATGGGTCGTGATGATGGATGGTGTTGCGGTAGTGATGATGGATGATGTTGCCATTAGTGATGATGGATGATGTTATAGGTAGTGATGATGGATGTTTAGGTAGTGATGATGGATGATGTTATAGGTAGTGATGATGGATGGTGTTATAGGTAGTGATGATGGATGACGTTATAGGTAGTGATGATGGATGACGTTATAGGTAGTGATGATGGATGACGTTATAGGTAGTGATGATGGATGACATTATAGGTAGTGATGATGGATGGTGTTTTAGAAAGTGATGATGGACGGTGTTATAGGTAGTGATGATGGATGGTTTTTTAGGTCGTGATGATGGATGGTGTTATAGGTAGTGATGATGGATGATGTTATAGGTAGTGATGATGGATGGTGTTATAGGTCGTGATGATGGATGGTGTTATAGGTAGTGATGATGGATGATGTTATAGGTCGTGATGATGGATGATGTTATAGGTAGTGATGATGGATGATGTTATAGGTAGTGATAATGGATGATGTTTTAGGTAGTGATGATGGATGATGTTTTAGGTAGTGATGATGGATGGTGTTATAGGTAGTGATGATGGATGGGGTTATATGTAGTGAAGATGGATGGTGTTATATGTAGTGATAATGGATGGTGTTATAGGTAGTGATGCTGGATGGTGTTATAGGTAGTGATGATGGATGGTGTTTATGTAGTGATGATGGATGGTGTTTAGGTAGTGATGATGGATGATGTTTAGGTAGTGATGATGGATGGTGTTATAGGTAGTGATGATGGATGGTGTTATAGTAGTGATGATGGATGGTGTTTTAAGTAGTGATGATGGATGGTGTTATAGGTAGTGATGATGGATGGGGTTATATGTAGTGAAGATGGATGGTGTTATATGTAGTGATAATGGATGGTGTTATAGGTAGTGATGCTGGATGGTGTTATAGGTAGTGATGATGGATGGTGTTTTAGGTAGGGATGATGGATGATGTTATAGGTAGTGATGATGGATGGTGTTTTAGGTAGTGATGATGGATGATGTTTTAGGTAGTGATGATGGATGATGTTTTAGGTAGTGATGATGGATGATGTTATAGGTAGTGATGATGAATGGTGTTATAGATAGTGATGATGGATGGTGTTATAGGTAGTGATGATGGATGGTGTTATAAGTAGTGATGATGGATGGTGTTTTAAGTAGTGATGATGGATGGTGTTATAGGTAGTGATGATGGATGGTGTTTTAGGTAGTGATGATGGACGATGTTATAGGTAGTGATGATGAATGGTGTTATAGGTAGTGATGATGGATGGTGTTATAGGTAGTGATGATGGATGGTGTTTTAAGTAGGGATGATGGACGATGTTATAGGTAGTGATGATGAATGGTGTTATAGGTAGTGATGATGGATGGTGTTATAGGTAGTGATGATGGATGGTGTTTTAGGTAGTGATGATGGGTGGTGTTATATGTAGTGATGTCTGTCTGTTTGTTTGTTTGTGTGTTTGTGTGTCAGTACGAGAATCTCGGAAACTACTTTACCGATCTGTAGTGATGTTGGATGGTGTTTTAAGTAGTGATGATGGATGGTGTTATATTTAGCGATGATGGATGTTGTTATATGTAGTGATGATGGATGGTGTTATATGTAGTGATGATGGATGGTGTTATATGTAGCGATGATGGGTGGTGTTATAAGTAGTGATGATGGATGGTGTTTTAAGTAGTGATGATGGATGGTGTTATAGGTAGTGATGATGGATGGTGTTATATGTAGTGATTATGGATGGTGTTATATGCAGTGATGATTAGACAATAAAATAATAACAGTTTAGTGCTAAAAAAAATATACTTTTGTGTACCGTTGTAGTGAAAAACGTGGTGGAACTTACATACACCGTTAATGAACTATTGACGGAAGAAGAAGTTTTGAGGACTGAACAGTGAGACAATGTTGAGCCTCCCCGAGGGTGGCGTCCTACCGCGGCCTAGCGAACGAGCCGCCCGGAGGGTGGCGTTTCTGCTAGTATATATATATATATATATATATATATATATATATATATATATATATATATATATATATATATATATATATATATATATATATATATATATATTGTTACGACCGTGTCGTATTTTTATATTTTTTTTTATATAACATGCTTCCATGTTCCATATTATTCCTGTAATGATGTGTTGTATTTACTATTATATACTCTAGTCACCTTAACCCTGTGCTGTTAAGGTTTTAACCGTTATTATTTGTTCTCTAACGACCATCTGCATCGTTAAGCGACCCACCGGCGGGTCGCGTGGCGGGAACCGACCTTATAGATAGGACCCACCAACTGACAGAGTTAGTTCAGTCCTCTTGTCATACAGTCCACATCCTTTGAGTGACACTCGTCACCTGTTACTTATACTTAATTTATTTGTGTTGTTCCTGTCGCCACCAATGTGGTATATCTATGTGAGTACCTATTTATGTCTCTATTTATGTCCATCAGTATTTGCTTCGTTACATTTAAGTAATTCAGTGTTGTTTCACGTTAGTTAATTTCAGTGTTAGTTTTTATATGTTTATGCTGTGTTAACGTAATCCAATGCTTTATTATTATTCTTTTGATGTTTCGATGTTTAGTATCATTTGTGTCTTAAAAGTTTCGATGGTGAATCAATTTGTGACAGCCTACGAGGCTCTTTATTGTGTTGATATTTAATTAATTTAATTCTTAAAGGTTTACTTTATTTATTTTTATTCCCTTTTAATTTACTTCACTTTTTTGTTTGGTTACGCCTAGAACCTGGATATTGAAGTAAATTAAGAGACGGCGTAACTATATATATATATATATATATATATATATATATATATATATATATATATATATATATATATATATATATATATATATATATATATATATATATATATATATATGTGTGTGTGTGTGTGTCACGCTAAATAGAGATAATTGCAGATTAAGCTTTAAAGGCATTCGAAGTTTTTGTTTTCATTGTTGTAACTCAGTGGAAATTAATTCGTTTATCGTACAATTTGTTTTGTTTCATTTAAGGTGTCGTTTACTACCATATAAATACTATAACTAGAGTAGGTTAGGTTAATTTTGGTTTGATTTCGTATGAAACTATTAATTTATATGTATTTTTATGATCTTGATTATTTTTGGCCAGTCAGAAGCTTCCAAAAAACGATGAATATTTATAACTCAGGAAATATTTATAACTCAGGGTACCGCACAGTGCCTCCTGGTTTCTTTTCGAGCTTTGCTGATCTTCCTGCTCCAGCCACACTAAATGAGAGGTAGCTGCCAGGTTGGAATCACGTGTGTAGTGTCATATGAACTGTTTACCGTTTCCTCAGGGCAACGGTGTGATTCTGTCTGGTCACTTTTTGATAGCTGCATATATCTTCCGTACTCTGCAGCCAGTGGTGGGCAGGGTCCTCTTCAAATGACGTTGTTAACTTTATTAAGCCTCACATTCTATCGCCCAGATGACCCTTGTTGCAGACGTGATTGCAGTGTTGGCCATTCCACTCGTTGTCACAGAGACTCGTAAAGAGTGTGAATAGAGGCTGCAAGACAACGGGCTACTCCAGGACAGAAGGCAATTGCTCAAGAAAGAATTTACAGTGGCCAGTGGGAAGTCCCCAGCGTGATGTGGATTCGCCAGCTGCAGACAACCCCTCTCCATGTCTGAGGCGATTTCTCTGATGCTCTTTTCCCAGTCGGGTAGTTTGCCATTATCCTCTGGGGGCGTTGGTATGGCTGCTTAGGTTTGTGATGGTCCCACACTGGGTGACTGCTTCCCTAAAACTTTGGTCATTAAACTCCTGCATCCGTTTTAATGTGTTCTGGATTGATCTGTCTTGTCAGTTTATAGGAGGCCATGTAGGAGGAGAGAAACTTCGGTAAATCAATTTAGGAGGCATTCCACCCAAGCAGACTCGAAGAGTTGCTTAATCCCATTGAGAGTCTTCTATAAGGGAAATGTTGAGGGCTTTTGCGAACATGGATTTTAATTGCTTACAGTAATCTCTAAATTAGTGGTTGTTGAAGGGCTGGACGCACACTAGGAAGTACGTTGGCCTAAGAAAGGAGAGATACTTTTTGAGAATGTATAAGGTATCCTCTACAATCTACATGTCATCCAGCTATGGCACTGACGTCCAGGAGAGTCACGAACAGACGCTGTCGGGTGGATGGGTGCTTTGGGCGTCAGGCAAGACGCTCCACACTCGTTTGGTCGTGTATTCATCAGTCGAGATGGTTACTGCTGGAGGCGACGGCTGTATCCACACGGCCGTTCATGTAACAATACTTCACTCCTTTTTCCTGATTTAAATGCTAATTCGAAGATGCCCTTCCTTTGAAGAACCAAAGTTCTTATCCTTCGATTTTCAACACATTTAGTATGTTTTTACGATGTATTGGAAGAGCCAAATTCACTGAGAAAGTTTCTGTTAGAATTAGTCTTGTGTCTCGAGAGTAACTAACTCCACCAATCAAATGAGGCATTTAGCTAGTAGTGTCCGCAACGACCACGACATTCACGGACGCCACGATTGGTACAATTGTTTAAATTGTTCTAGTGAGGTCTACCACACGGTCGCCTAATATGTTGGCCAGGATAGTATTGAACACGGAACTGTGTGGCAAGGTAGTGATGAATACGGAGTTCTCTGACAAGTGAGGGGACACAGAGAAGAAGGATACTCGCTGATGATTGTAATAAGGAGACACATTTTCCAAGGACATTAAGTACACAGCTGCTGTGTCATATCGTCAAAAACTTTACAGCGAACTTTTGCCTTTCCAAGAAACTTACAAATTTAAAATGAAATGACTCTTTATTAGCGAGTTCGGCGAACATTCATAAATACCTTATCCCAACGCCACAAGTCTGTCTTAACAACAAACTCCACACCTTTCAAGTTCTTTTTTTTTTATTCCTCTCCACCAGCAGTATGGAACAATTACCACAACAATCATCAATAAAATACTATCAACAGACAAGTGATGTTGATAGATCTAGGAAGAGGGTCTTCCCCTCCTCAGCATCACCTTCCTTACCTACATAAAAACAAGAGGGAACATTAAGTCAAGAAGTCTTCTTCATAGGAGTGAACGCCAAAAGAGATTGATATTAAACTAATAACTCATAAATCCATTCACCAGTTGTAAGAATCAAAACCTGAGAGTACTGTACAGTAGTTACATCTAATCAGGTTTTTGTTTTAAGAATATATTAACAATATAATAGTAAGATCTTGTGAAAATTTTTAGTAAGTAGCATGATTACGTTTTGTGTGAAGTTACTGTGTTCGTGAAACTTTTAAACAGCTAATATTGTAATGTAAAGAACCAGTTTCTAATATTTAATGTTATGTGAGGAAGTGCTTGTATTATGGATGTAAAAAAAAAAGGTGGTTCTTAATTCACTGTTGCCATCAGGCAATCCAGACACAGGTACACGATCATGATCTAATGTTTCAGATATATCTTGTGGGAAAATATAATGTTGCCTCATTTCTCAAGTATTCAATGATCCGCTTACTGACTCCCGCTGGTGACGATCAGCTGAAATGGTCTGCTGTAAACGAACAGAATTGGTTCTCGTGTTGTCATTTACATACTCAACAGTGATGGATTGGTGAAGCGACGGCGTGTGATTGGTTGATTAGTTAACCAGAAAGACGCGGGAATATGAGCTAGAGAACAGTTAACTATCATTTTATTCAGTGTGAAATAATATTACAAATTTCTTTTAATGCTAACTAAATACATAAACTATTCATATTCGTAACAAGATAATACATTATTTGTAAGCTAGCCATCGAAACTGGTGTACGGCAGCGAGAGGCGTCCTTATATAAAACATTTTTGCAATTTATATTTAATTGGTGGAGACTAGACTTTATAGTGGATAATATCATGTTTGTAGTCATAAATAATCAATTACCTTATAATACTGAAATAAGCTTAGCTTCTACCAATCCGAACAGTTGTTCGCTAGCACCCATGTTAGGTTTATATAAAATAACAAACACGAGAACCATTTCAGGAACGTACAGTACAGTACAGTACACACCTGACCTCGTATAACAAGTGAGTAGCAGGTCCTGGCAGTGGTCAGCAGCACCTGCAAAATACCTGGGCTGAGTGACCTAATGGTTGAGTCACGTGACGAGTGCTTTGTGCAACTGGCAAGTCATCTGTGCGAGATATTCACACCATGACGCTGGGCATTTTAAAGTTGTTTTGTGTTTAACCAGCGCTCAGGGCGGACGTGAATGATTCAGACCCCAGATCTGATACTTTGATTGTATTTTAGTGTTGCACAATCTTGACAATATTTTTATATCTAGTAATAAATGCAATAAATAGGGTGCGGCGGCCGAGTCGATACAACTCTCCTCCCCTATCCTGAGGGTCCATCCAACTTAATACCTAACTCTACAGCTGGGAAAGTGAAGATGGTTGAGTGCATTATCGACTACGCTGCCTCCTTTTGTATCGAAGTCTTAAATTACAGTTTGCTGCACCTGCACTGTCCCTAACGATTCGTCAGGTCTATGGAACCCATTTCCCAATAAATACCACGTTAACCTTATCGCACTGCCTTTATTGACCCATAAGTACTACTGGATCTCATCGCTAATTCTGTTTTTATCAGGAAATAAATGACACCGGCCCGTGTCGGACAACCACGCTATCCCTTCTTGAACTAAATAATCTAAAACAGACAGAATTCGACAATCATGATTTTTCCCAATTATTATTGTTATTATTATTATAATTATTATTATATATAGACTGAAGATATATATCCACAAAAACAACATCCCAAGTAAAGAGTCAAGTCAAGAACATCTTCCTTAATTTCCACATTCAGATCGGTCATAATATGCTGCTTGAACTTTGATGGAGCAATCACAAAACCCTCCAAACCTTGTCCAACTATCTATCAATATACCATAAACCAACTTACTAGTCATTCAGGTTATCCTAGTGTTAAAAAGTAACATCAGAATCTCGCAGCTCAGCTTATTACTGATGTAGTATTTATATTTTTTTTATAAAGTAGATTAATCCATAAGAGAGAGATGATATCAAGTTATTCGTTCTTGAGATTAGTACAACTTTACGACAAATAGAACTTTTATTATTCAAAGGTGGAGGTCCATCTATGGCTACCACAGACGCGAGAATGTCTTTTTTAGGTGTTCCTGGAAAAAGTCATAGGTAATTTGTTCCTCAATTCTAAAAGTGTCTGATGTTCATTTAAAGCGAACAGTAAATATTTATTTATGTTGTAGATACACAACGGTAGCGTGGAGAAGATAAATATTTATTCAAAAGTGTATATACAGTACAGTATATCGCCACCATGTCATGCCAAGAGTATATTTACGAGCAGTCTTTAACACAGAGCACACTACACCCCAGCAGGATTTTACCAGCTGGAAGTCACGAACGGTAAAATAAACGTGAGGAAAGAACTCGGGCTGCTTTCTCTCACTGTAAGAATATTTGTACTTAATACCATGTTCTGGTCGCCCCACCCAAGTAATGGTGAGTGACGGCTGGGGTTCTCCAGCTCATGTTGTGGACCAGCCTCACCCAAAAGCCCTTCCAAATAACAGAATAAATGAATGTGGATCGCTTAATGGCTCCTACGTTGTGAGTAACCCTTGTGTCTCGTTTAATGGCTCGCTACGTTGTGAGTAACCTTTGTGTTTCGTTTAATGGCTCCTACGTTGTGAGTAACCCTTGTGTCTCGTTTAATGGCTCGCTACGTTGTGAGTAACCTTTGTGTTTCGTTTAATGGCTCGCTACGTTGTGAGTAACCCTTGTGTCTCGTTTAATGGCTCGCTACGTTGTGAGTAACATTTGTGTCTCGCTCCATAATGACCAAAGTAAACACAATTACTCAAAGAAAAAAAAATCGTCTAGACCAGTAAGTAAATTACGCTTTTCCATAATTCATGTGACGTGTCACACACACACACACACACACACACACACACACACACACACACACACACACACACACTACTACTACTACTAATATTACTACTTTGCTGTCACTCGGAATCGAGTATGACGATCATCCAGCTATGACACAATGATATTAGTTATTAAGGATGTCACCTAGGTTGGTGAGTTCTGAAGTGGCGAAAGAGGCCGATACGGGACGGGCAGGATCGATCACAGATGTTGCACATGTGAGGGCTACATCTAGTGCGGGAGGGGCGGCGGCAGCATCTTTCCGGCGCTGGCGCTTGTCTGCCTCGTTATGCAGTCGGGCTAACTCGAAAGTATTGACACCTTCTTGTGTAGTGATCCTCCAAGCGCTACGGTGTGGAGTAATCATCTCCCAGGTGAGGGGGTCGATTTCACACTTTTTCAGGTTTGTCTTTAGACTATGCTTATACCTTTTCAGTTGCCCACCACCGTTATGATTACTAGTCGTTAGGTGACTGTAAAGTAGCTGCTTTGGCAGTCTACCTTCGTCCATGGGAGTAACATGGCCAGTTCAGCGTAGTTGTTCATAGATAATGGTACCCTCGATGCTTCTACAGTTGGTATCAGCAAGAATATTGACATTTGTTCAAGAATATTGGCATTTGTTCTCTTGTCTTCCCAGCGAACTGGGAGGATGGAACGTAGATTATGTTGGTGAAAGTTTTCAAGTGCTTTGATGTGCCACCGGTATGTGACCCATGTCTCGTTGCCATATAGCAGGGCGAGGAGGACCACTGCTCAATATACGTGTAACTTTGTAAATGAGTTCAGCTTCCTACAGCTGAATACACGGTTTCGGAGTCTGCCAAAGGCTTGAGATGCACATCTGATCGATGCTGAATCTCTTATTCGATGTCCGCAGTGGTGGACGGGTCGAGATACCGAAAGTGGGTATTATTAGAGAGGGTAGTACCATTAAGCTGGCTGGATGAATAGTAGAGGTGTGACTGAATCAGGGGCAGGCTAAAAGAGAATCTGAGTGTTACGCACATTCACCTCAAGAGTGAAGTGTGCATCTGCATAGGTGTTCTGGATCTCTTGTAGGTCGCGTTCAGTGTGAGCGACAAAGCGTGAGGTCGTCTGCATACTGAAGCTCAATAATGGAAGCTGCAGACACCTTTGTTCCTGCCTGGAGTCATCTTATTTTGAAAAGACCTTTCATCTGGCACTCGATTTCAACCCTCCGGCTAGATTGCAGCTGGCACGAGTAAGGAAGGCAGCCAAGAAAATGGAAAAGAGAGTTGGTACCAGTACACACCCTTTTTTAACCCCCGTTTGGATGGGGAAGAACTGAGGCTGAGTGCCACTGGTCAGGACACTGTCGTTCATGCCATCGTGGAATTGCCTCACAATGGCGATGAATTTTGGTGGCCAGCTAAAACGGCTGAAGGTCAGCCAGAGGACTTCCCTGTTGACCGACTCGGAGGCGTTGGTTAGGTCGATGAAGGTCATGTGTAGGTTACTTAACTGTTCTCTGCACTTTTCCTGCATCTGGCAGACAGCAAAGATCATGTCAGTGGTGCCACGTTATGGTCTAAGGCCACATTGAGATTCTGGGAGGAAGTTTTCCGCCCCAGGAAGAAGTCTGTTTAGGAGCACTCGGGCGATAATCTTGCCAGCTACGGACAGCAGCGAGATCCCGCGGTAGTTGCCACGGTTCTGACTGGTGTCCTTTGTTCTTATAAATATTGATGAGGGAGGCATCTTTAAGAGCTTGGGGGATTTCCTCCTTTTCCCATATATTCTCCAGGAGAGTGGAGAGGGCTGGTAAGTAACAGGTCCTCCTGCTTTATACACATCGGCTTTGTTAATTTTTTTCTGTTTGATGGCAGTAGCTACCACATCCAGGGATGGAGGATAGCTGAGGTGGGATCAGCTCTGGATGCTGAGGGACCTCCGGTGTAGTCAGGATATCCACATAAGTGTTTCGGTTGAGTAGTGAATGGTAGTGCTCTTTCCAGCGCTGAAGAACGCCTTTATCGTCTTTAATTATGCAGTTACCGTCAGGTGAGCGGAGGGAGATGTGGCACGAGCGATTGGCCCATAAAATGTTTCAGTGGAATTGAAACATTCGCTCGAGCATCTTGTGCTGATCTGCAAATTGTTGTGTTTCACATGCTTTATTTTTAAACCAGTCGTTCTCTAGGCTGCGAAGTTCCCTCTGGACTGCCTGATGGTTGTTCTGCCAGTCAGTTAAAGCAGCGGGTTTATCATCGACGAGTACATTGATTGCCGGGTCATTTTCATCAAACCAGTCTTGGTGTATTTTTGTGATCTGGCCAAGGGTCTCTCTACAGGTTTTTGTCATGACACTGTCGAGAATATCCCATTAGGCACTTGAAATTGGGATGTTTGTTGTCGGGTTGTTTATCAGCCCATGTTTTAGCTGCTCTCTGAAAGCATGTGCTACCGCTGGATCCTCCAGATGTTTAGTGTTAAAGCCTCTATTGGAGGATTGCTGCCTTCGTCGTTTTGGGGCGATGTAAAGTGAGAGCTTGGCTCTGACGAGCCGATGATCAATGTCGCAGTGGTCCGAGACACGCATGGCACACGTGATGAGAACATCTCGGCGATCTCTTTCTCTGACAATGATGTAGTCAATGAGAAGCCAGTTTTTGGATTGTGGGTGTTGCCACAAACCCTTGAACGTGTAGGCTTGCCTAAACAAGGTATTGGTGATAGTGAGATTGTGTGCAGCACACTTGCTGAGGAGGAGTAAGCCGTTGGGGATACACTTGCCTAGTCCATTTCTTCCTAGGGTTCTCTGCCAAATGTCAGCATTTCTGCCAACTCTGGCTTTGAAATCACCAAGGAGCACAACCTTATATTCTCCTGGGATAGAAATTAGCATTCTGTCAAGGTCGGCGTAAAAGCCTCCTTGATGTCATCCTCTGCATCCAGTGTTGGGCGTATGCACTGATGAAAAGGGCATGACGTGAGTGATTCAGTGGGACTCGGAGCGTCATGAGGCGCTCGTTGATCCCAATACGCATTTCAATTAGCCTGTGTAGGATGCATTGGCGGACGGCAAAGCCAACTCCATAAATGCGGTTTATCTTCGCAGCAGGCTTAACCTTTCCAGAAGAAAGTATAGTCAGACCCTCGTTCTGTGAGTTGACTCTCGCATGGGAGCCAGGACTCACTAATGGCTGCTATGTCGATGTTATACCTAGCCAGCTCTTTTACCTGAAGGGCGATTCTTTTTTGAGGACGCTCATTTGTGCCAGTATCCAGAAGGGTCTTGACATTCCATGCAGCGACCATAAGAGGTTTTTGTTTGAATCTGTGATTTTGATTGTGTTTTTGACCGCATGAGAGTGACCTAACTGGGTGCAGTTGCCAAGTCAGGTTGGCGTTTTGGCAGGCTCTGTTTAGGGTACCTTTTGTAGCCCCCTCCCCATGTGGGGGTTAGCAGAGTGCTTCTTAGAAAGGGCTGCTCAGTTGCGCAGACAGGGCCGGATTGCACTGCTGCCTAGATCTTATGTGTGGCGCCCAACAGTCATCTCTGCCTGTCCCCGTCGCCACTAGTCCGTCGCCGTAGGACTTTTGGGGGTATAGGAGTTTTGATGATGATGAGAGGTATGATGAGCTGGATGATGGCTGCGCGTGAGTTGATTTATGTGGTGAGGCAGAACCGCAAGCTGCAACCACACATCTTGGCTCTCCCTTTTCTTGGTCCAGTGGTGCAAGTGTTGCAACGACTGGGGAGAGGGACTGCCGATAGTCCAGTTTGTTGGGTTTCGCTTTAGTAGCCTGTCCATTAGGCATTGCCTTTGTCCACCGGTGAAGTTGTTGGGTTCCCATGGTTGTCACCTTTTCCGCCTATGCTGCCGTTGGGGTCTTGTTGGAGCTCTGTAAGCATGTCTGCCTGATGCGGGGCTCCACCGCGGATTTTTCGTTCAGGGATTACTCCCACAACCTTATTCCTAGCAAGATTAATGTGCAAGGCAGCGGGGCAATGGTTGGTAGTCACCAGGACGTGTCCAAATGTCAGTGAGCCTATGCGCCGTCCCACTAGAGCCCTTATATATATATATATATATATATATATATATATATATATATATATATATATATATATATATATATATATATATATATATATATATATATATATTTATTTATTTATTTATTTATTTATTTATTTATTTATTTATTTATTTATTTATTTATTTATTTATTTATTTATTTATTTATTTATTTATTTATTTATTTATTTATTTATTTATTTATTTATTTATTTATTTATTTATTTATTTATTTATTTATTATTATTATTATTATTATTATATATATATATATATATATATATATATATATATATATATATATATATATATATATATATATATATATATATATATATATATATATATATATATATATATATATATATATATATATATATTTTTTTTTTTTTTTAAAGGATTTGCAGGAATATTACCCACGCGGACTTTAAGCTAAAATGCTTGTCCGCCCACTGCTGGGATAAAACACCAGCATCTTTTTAGTTAACTGTACATCTCTACCACTAGCGTGGGGGTGGATGCTCGGTTAGAAACTGGAGAGTTTCTTGAGAATGGTTGGTGGTTAGCCTTTTGGTAACCTTTTCTGCTGTGATAGGGGGATGTATGTTTCTCCTAGCTAATTGTGTTCCAGGGCACTCTATGAGGTAGTGGCTGCATTAAGTTTTCTGCTTCATTGTAGCAGGTCTTGTACATGTGCTGCTCTGCTGGTACTTGTACGATGATTTCCCATTTGCTTATGTATCTTAGTCTCAGTCGGTGGAAGTTGACTTCTTCTCTTCTTGTTATATCCTTCATGAGTGGTGGTCTCTCATAATTCGTGACCAGATAGTACCACCTGGCCGATCGTGATACTGGTGTTAAACTTCTGTTTGTCTATTTTCCACTGGGCAGTTCGTGTTATTGTGGTCTTCTTTATCTGCTCCTGACTGGGCGGGATGTTCATCTCAATGTTTCGCTGTCCTAACGCAGCCTTGGCAGCAGTATCAGCTCGTTCATTTCCTGGGATTATGATATGACTGGGCACCCAGATAATGATAACTTGCCGGTCTTGTCGTCTTAACCTTTGCAGTAGACCAACAACTGATGTTATGAGATGAATGTTGTCTCTAGGGTCTCTGCATTGTAGTGCTTCAATAGCACATCGTGACTCTGCTACTCCGAGATCCCCTGCTGGTCTAGCCTGGGCCCACGACGCACCCAGTTACCGTGTGTTGCTACGAGGAGGCACAGAAAGAGTCTTGATGGTAAAGAGGATGTGTACTGGCACGGGAAGACTTATGCAAGATTGCTTCCCTGTTCGCCACGAGGGCTAGCCAGCGGCGAGAGGAGCAAGCAGTGCTTGCAACTTAACACTAACATAATGTTGCCACACTAGAAGCATTTTACTGCACACACACACACACACACACACACACACACACACACACACACACACAAACACACACACACACACTTACAACATGCCGACACACATATTCAAGCAGTTAGGCGTTATCTCTTCATTAACCACTTTTCAATAAATAATTTGATATAAAACTTCCCCGAAACCCGATGTCAATAGCTTTGTTGATGATTAAATTGTGGTCTACTAGGTCAAATGCCTTGGTGAAGTCAATGAAGGCGACAGTCACTGGCGTCTTTCGTTTTTCAGATGGCGGTATATGTAGTCGAGAAAGCTGACAGGACAATGAGTGTTGGAGGAAGTTTTCATTTTGCCAAATTGCTGAGGATCTATGGAGCCTACAATATCAGCATAAGCCCAGTCAAACATGAAACTTTCGCAGATTAAGCTGGGTATTAGGGTGATGGCAATGGGTCGTAGCTCAAGCATTGTGGTTGATTTGGGCTCTGGTGGCACATATGAGGTCTTTCAATCAGTTGGGCATCTTGCTTGGCTGAGGGAAGCATTGATGATGGAGGAGGGTGGTTCAGCTATTTCTAGGAAGAACTCCTTGTAGAGTTTCTTTGGTAAGTCAATGGGGGAGGTACAGCGCTTTAACTTCAGTTTGTCCACACTTTTTGCTACTTCAAAATATTTCACTAGATCAGTGGGAGAGGAGACTGGTAGTGTCATGCTGGGGGAACGAAATGTTTGTTAGTTAGCTCAGCTGCGTCCCATTAGTGAGGTGGCTAAGGAAGGGAGGGGGTGTCTTATTGTTTAGTCCACAGAGCTCATAAAACTTACCATACCACTGACTGATGTTGGTCTGCTTCAGGTGTTGCAGCTTGAAGGGGTATAAGACTTCTTTACGGCTCGTGTTAGAGTGGTGTAAGTGTGTTAGTGTAGTGTAGGTGTGTTAGTGTGGTGTAAGTGTGTTAGTGTGGTGTAAGTGTGTTAGTGTGGTGTAAGTGTGTTAGTGTGGTATAGGTGTGTTAGTGGGGTGTAGGTGTGTTGGTGTGGTGTAGGTGTGTTAGCGTAGTGTAGTGTATGTGTGTTAGTGTGTTGGTGTGGTGTAGGTGTTAGTGTGGTGTAGGTGTGTTAGTGGGGTGTAGGTGTGTTAGTGGGTGTAGGTGTGTTAGTGGGGTGTAGGTGTGTTAGTGGGGTGTAGGTGTGTTAGTGGGGTGTCGTGATCCCAATATCCTTTATACCTGGGGAGTGAAACCTACCCCAAGTTATTATCAAATATAGGAACAAATAGGGAACACGGCAATAATTATCCCCACAAAAACCTACTCAACTAAATGTACTTGAATAAGTATGAACAAGTTGAAATAAGTGAATCACAAAAGGGAAGATAATTAATTAATTCAATTCATGTTCTAAAGGGAGTACTGACTAGCAAACAAGAATTTAAGGGAATAAGTGATTATATACTAAAATAAGAGTGATGCCGGAAAGGTGAAAATATACCGTAAGGAGTTAGACCAAACGAATATTACTTAACATAACTATATTCCATAGACATACAAAATATATATATACAACAATCCCTACAAAATAGTTATTTCCTACCAAACAGGAGATTCCTTACCACCAGGATCCCTTCCTAGGCCTAACTAAACGTGTCACTAATACCTGATACCCCTAAGGCATTGCAGAAGACTGGACAAGGCACTAGACAAGGGTCAAGGCTAGAGAACGAATGGACACGTCTACCATATGCCACGGTTTTTCGCTACTGGGGAAGCGTGGGGCACGCCGTGGAGCGCGTCTCATATCACGTGATCCAGGACATTTGCTAGATAATTTATATAATAAATTAATACTACTCTTGAGTTGACTTAACAGAGTAACACAATGATGCATATTAATAACATACATAAATATACAATTAACCAAAGTAACTAAGAACAATAATAATATAATAAGTACAATTAACAAGTTAATAGCTTGTGTGGAATAGAGGCGTGAACATATGCCTCACGCTATGCGAGTTCCCGAGCGCTCAGGCACGTGACAGTGGTGTAGGTGTGTTAGTGTGGTGTAGTGTATGTGTGTTAGTGTGTTGGTGTGGTGTAGGTGTGTTAGTGTGGTGTAGGTGTGTTAGTGTGGTGTAGGTGTGTTGTAGGTGTGTTAGTGTGGTTTAGGTGTGTTAGTGTGGTGTAGGTGTGTTAGTGTGATGTAGGTGTGTTAGTGTGATGTAGGTGTGTTAGTGTGGTGTAGGTGTGTTAGTGTGGTGTAGGTGTGTGTTGGTGTGGTGGAGGGTGTGTTGGCGTGGTGTAGGTGTGTTAGCGTGGTGTAGGTGTGTTAGCGCGGTGTAGGTGTGGTGTGGTGTAGGTGTGTTGGTGTGGTGTGGGTGTGTTGTAGGTGTGTTGGTGGGGTGTGGGCGTGTTACTGTGGTGTGGGTGTGTTAGTGTGGTGTAGGTGTGTTGGTGTGGTGTGGGTGTGTTGGTGTGGTGCAGGTGTGAGTGTGGCATGGGTGTGTTAGTGTGGTGTAGGTGTGTTAGTGTGGTGTGGGTGTGTTGGTGTGGTGTAGGTGTGGGTGTGGTGTAGGGGTGTTAGTGTGGTGTAGGGGTGTTAGTGTGGTGTGTGTGTGTGGGTAAGTGTTTTGGTGTGGTGTGGGTGTGTTGGTGTGGAGTGGGTGTGTTAGTGTGGAGTGGGTGTGTTGGTGTGGGTGTGTTGGTGTGGAGTAGGTGTGGTGTGGTGTGGGTGTGTTGGTGTGGGTGTGGGTGTGTTGGTGGTGTGGGTGTGTTGTGTGTGGTGTGGGGTGTTGGTGTGGTGTGGGTGTGTTGGTGTGGTGTGGGTGTGTTGGTGTGGTGTAGGTGTGTTAGTGTGGTGTGTGTGTTGGTGTGGTGTGGGTGTGTTGGTGTGGTGTAGGTGTGTTGGTGTGCGTGGTGTGTTGGTGTAGGTGTGTTGGTGTGGCGTGGGGTGTGTTGGTGTGCGTGGGTGTGTTGGTGTGGCGTGGGTGTGTTGGTGTGGCGTAGGTGTGTTGGTGTGGCGTAGGTGTGTTGGTGTGGCGTAGGTGTGTTGGTGTGGCGTAGGTGTGTTGGTGTGGCGTAGGTGTGTTAGTGTGGTGTAGGTAGGTATGTGTGGTGCGGCGTAATGTGTTATGGAGGAGGGTGTTGTGGAGGTGGAAAGAGGATGTGGTAAAGGGGTGCAGGGTGTGGTAGAAGAGGTAGGGTGTGGTAGAAGAGGTAGGGTGTGGTAGAAGAGGTAGGGTGTGGTAGAAGAGGGAGGGTGTTGTAGAAGAGGTAGGGTGTGTGCCTCTGGGGGAAATGCTTACCTCATTAGTAAGATCCCTCTCTCTCCAGGTGCCTTGCCGCTTGCTTCCCTTATGTTATGTTTCAACGCTACCACTACGCTATTTTACGTGGCATAGGTTCGGTTTTAATGCTATCCCGTCACATTCACTGTAAAGTGAACATCTAAATACCCCTTCTTGCTATATTGTTGTTTTTAAATAAATACGAAATGTTCTCTACTAGTAATGTAACTGTCGCTGTATGGCATCAAAATTTATCGTAATTATTCTACTTGGTTTAGCTTTGTGTGATTACTATGTAGAGGCTCATATGCCCCAGATAATGCACAACAATGTATTACATCAAACTTATGAAGGTGATCCACGAGCAAATACTTTCTGTTTTGTTTCTTACTAAGTGAAGCTATTTATTATTCACTTTCCGTAATGAGTGTTCAGTCTCTTAATGAAATGAATGAGGATAACTTACAAGATAAGTAAAACTACATCAGTGGGACCATTTAGCCCGTTCTGCAAATTTGTTCCTAGAAATACTTTCTAAATTATGAAACAATTTATCAGTTCTTATGCTTCTGAACACACCACACATATAGGGTAAAGTCTCATTTCCATTCTCACAAATGATGTACACGGAACACGTACACGCCCACGCAAACACGCTCACGACTAGTCCCGAGGGCAGGACCGCGGCAAGAGGAGCTTATAGAGCTTCATTACCTAACACGAGGCCCTGTGGCACTAAGGTAACGAGAGGAAATTTATTCTGGAGGAAAGACGGCACTTTAAGCTAAGATTTTACCCATGTGTGCCGTCATCTATCCCTGTAACACCAGACAAACTGTTAGTAATACGCCTAAAGTTCGGTCGCTGGTTTGTGGTACACACACAAGGAGCCCACCGGGCTTATGGTACACACACAAGGAGCCCACCGGGTTCGTGATACACACACAAGGAGCCCACCGTGTTCGTGGTACACACACAAGGAGCCCACCGGGTTCGTGGTTCACACACAAGGAGCCCACTGGATTCGTTATTTGCAGGACTCGTAATTATTACCGTATCATTAATTTGGTGACATTTTTCACCATAAAGACACTGCACGTACAGTACACCAGCAACACCTCGCCGCGACTAGTGAAGTGGTCGCGAGCAAGACTAGGAGGTGGGATGACGACGATGACTGCGGTAACACTATAATTAGGATGGGCAAAGAAAATTAACATAAATAATGACGTGGCATCTGTATCAGTTGAGTGACAGCGGTCGAGCCTGACAAGAGTGCGGAAACTTTTTATTTACATTATTTTTTTACTGTGTTTCCTACTTTATCTTATTTTAATGTACAGATAAATAACATATTTATCAACTTATGCCTTTGGAACTATCAACGGTAACTGGTGAAACACATCAAGTCTACGATAGATCCTGATACCCCCACACACACACACACACCAAAAAATAAGTTAAAGTGCACACGCAGAACATGCGCGCCCTCATTTCATAAACAAAGAGAATAATTTTGGTGGCTTCACACTCGAACCTCGAAACTTCGCTGCTACTGAAGGGAACTGTACCAAGGTTCTTCATCGTGTTTTTTTCGGAATATAACGATAGGTGGATATAACATGACATTTTCTATGACTGTACAACATAAGGTGCCCACTGGGTTTGTGGTTTATACACAAGTAGCGCCTCCCGGAAATATAGAACATGAAGAAGAATCGCCTCAAGGTTGCAAACTGCAACTCCCAAACGATTTCCACGCATTAATTGGTCCCTGTGATGTGCTGCTTCACTGAACCTCACTTGATCACTCGTGCACCTGTCCTTCGAGTTGACTCATTCCCGTTCACACAGAGAGAGTCAAGAAAAGTCATGTTTGTCAGTATCCTGTCAGATGTCAAGAAGTATGGACACATATTCTCTCGCAAAATTACATGTCCTCTTGTGGATTTTGTGTATATAAAAGTACGATTAGTGAGTAACTTATGTGAATTATTTGCCAATTATTCATTAATAATATTCTAGGCTATTATGTCAATACATAATCTAACCCGTAGATTTCAATTCAGTACCAGCTTCTTGGATCATAAAGAGCAGGACACTCCCGAACAAGATTTATCATACCCTCCAGCTGTATGACTAGGCTTCCCTCCACCACAACTGACTATAGATAACTAACGAAAAAATGGGTCTGGCCTTATTCATGAGACTCGACTCGACTCCCCTAGTGTGAACGGTTTCTGTAAAATTACAAACAAAATAAAGTGCGCTTGAATGGCGAATCATGTCAAGTCATAATTCGATGTGAATCGACTCATTTGGTGTGAACGCAGCCTTACTCTAGTCTAGTGTAAGGCGACCCTCGCTAGGCTTAATGTAAGGAGACTGTGTTCACGTGATATACAGTATGTATCACCGATTTACTTGTGATGAAAATAATGAGTTCAATGGTACTAAAAGTTTCTGAGGTAATGACGGTATTATTTTATATTACTTGTACTACTTAATCCAATCGAAGCTATTTAGTTGCTCCTAATCTACCGTAACATATAAACTGAACCAATTTATCCCTCTTTTTTGTTCAGTTCTAGTAGCATATCCTTACCCAGCTTAACCTTTCAGCTAATTTCGATTATTCTTGTTTTGATTTTATACTATTACTGGCGCTTATGACCATTGTGTTATAATATTCACACTCAATTCTATGCCCCAAAAGCTGTTCCCTAAGACGAAAAAACAATATGGTGCTTGCAACGTCTTGAGTTACGGTGGGTCAGTGCCCGGAAGATTACAACGATCGGAGAAGGTTTTGCATGGGTGAGTTTACCGCATGAAATAGCCTCATTAATAAGACATACTGTTGAGACTTGCCTCATCTGATGAACCTCTGCCACACCCACAGTCCTTGAAAACGAAAGCGTCCATATTTGTGTTAATTTCTATTTCTAGTTCTATGATATACTCTAGGCGCGCTAGGCCGAAAAGTCGTCTAGAAAAGGTCAGCGGGAAGTTAAGCTCAAATTGGGTAACTGGATTTTTAAGACGAATTTGACCTTGGTAACTATGAAATAACTGTTGCCAAGCTCAATTTTCAACCGGAAGCTTACAATTCAATATATAGTGGACAATGTGGCCTCCATAAATGATACAACCATACCTTAGCTTCTGTTAGTAATGGGGATATATTCTTAATACCAATTATTACTTTTTGTGATTGACCAAAAAAAGCTCCATTCATCTCTATTACAAATTTTCTTCGTTTCCTAGGACATTTTTGTCATAGTGACTTAATTAACTTGTTTCAAGTAATGGTGATTGGGTGAGATAATAATGACAGCACTTTATAATGAATCAGCAAATAGAAACTTCGGTCTCTGCATATTTTGTCAAAAGAAAAAAGCAGTGGTGAGATAAACCAACTAGTCTTGGCGGAAAATGATTACGAGCCTTAGAAACTGTAGCAGAAGAGAGGAAAACAGTTTCTGATACAGCAAACGTTACTGCAGTTTAGGAGATCAACGAGTCGCTTCGGAGTATTGGGTCTCGAATTATGCATCATCATTCTTGTTATGCTTCCTTCATGAGAGACGTGATACAGACCAAGATGTCCTAGATGATGAGAATATGTTTAAAAGCGACACAGGAGCGCATGCCTTGGGGTCGCTGTATTATCTGTCAAGAGTGCGGGAAAGAAACACTTCACAAAGTGTTAACAAATATTAGAAATCAGACTCTAATGGACCTTGCTAAGTTTGACTACAAATTATAGGTACACGGTCTGCCAATGATGAGCGACTTGATTGCAGCAAATGCATTATATCATTCTTGCTGTTTGGTACTCCTACAAAGATGTCAAGAACGCAAAGCATTAAATTCGTTTTTTGTAGTGTACGACCTTTCGTTCATTGGTGTGTGTCAAGAACTTATATTATTATTTCAAATATTTTCATCTTTCATAAGCATTACATTACAATTTTTATCGCGTTATTGTTGCCCTTGTTAATTGTTGTCACTGTAGTTGTTTTTATTTTTGTTGTTGTCCTCGTTGTCATTTTTGTCTTTGTCGTCATCATTTTGTCACTGTCGTCTTCATTGTTTTAGTTATCTTTATCGTCGCTCTTGTTGTTGTTCGTGTTAGAATCAATATTACCGTTCGTAATACTGTACTCAAGCCGCACAGTCCTAAAGCATTTTTAATTTCATTTTGTTCAGGTCTTTCCCCTTTCTGAGATCCAGCTTTCTTCACCACCAGACGAGCAACCTTCAAAGGCAAGCTAGAATCAACTCTTTGTAATTGCTATCAGTTCGTCCAGCCCTTAACTAAAGAAAAAAAAATAATATGAAACTTTACTAATTCCACTTATTAAGTATCGTTTGATTGCATCGCCTTATTTTTCACATTCAACCAGTGATGACAACGTTCTAGACATGGTTCAAGCAGCATTATTGATTCGTGGAGAACTTTGCTGGTCATACTGGTGTAAATTTTAGTGTAGAAGGCACTGCTAAAGTTATCCTAAAGAAATTGTACATCTTGGTGTTCTCTTTGGTGGGAAGCAAGAAATTTCTGGTGAGCTACACCCTTGCAGAGAGAATGGGTTTAGTATCCTTCTCATACCTTTACTCTACAAGAGGGTATATAAATATCTTCAAAACGCTTAGCATGGCAAAGGGTATGCCAGCTTTGCCAAGACCTCTACCAAATAAAAGAGTATATGAGTACATATAAGACCCCTAGTCTGCGAAAGGCTATATCAAGGTGAAGAAAAGTCCTATGAATATAACTCGACACTGATCCGTCTCACAGTAGCATTTGTATGCTGCTTTGGCCTATCCTCTTCCACCGTCCAGTGACCGCTGGGTGCAGAGTCATAATATTACATTTAGACTTTGCAATAGTCCATTCCTGCAAAAACGGACAATGACTTCTCTTTTTCGCACGCCCACGCCCTTCACCAACCCTATCACTCTCTGACGAACTCATTGTAAGTAAAAATAATAATTTTTTATTTAAAAATAGTTCCGAAAACAAAGGCGTCGTCTTGGCTTGCTATCACGACAAAAATTAGAACGGCGGGTTCGGTGTCACTAAACGCTGATTGGCTCGCTCGGTATATTCGAAACCGAAGGTGTTTTTAATATCTTCGCTTATCCTATGTCTCATTCTTTCCAATCTTACTTAATTTTCTCCTCCTCTTTCTCTTGTACAGGTGTACAGTAGAGTTACTTAGGTTAAACATGATCTACTAGTAAGACGGGATGTTACATGTTAAGTTATTAAATTACCAACATTATACTTCCATCTTCTCTTCACCACACATTGTCATGATTATATTCTGCCAAGATGACTCAAGTATCACATGTAATTAATAAATATAATTTTCTATCCAAATTATTTTTTTTTCAGCTCACTAGTTTACAAATTAAATTAGGAGAAACAGTATGTCGTGGGATGAAAGTGGTATTGACAACTTTATGAGCCATTATGCCACTTGTCAAAATAAAAGAAAATTTTATTCTGATAAAATACTATGTAGTTCATTTAAAGAAAAAAAAATATGGGTATTAATGTTTCGGTACACACTCGAATGTTATATTCCAAGCGTTTAAAAAGAGACTGAATGGAACATATATAGAGACAAAGAAAAAATTACCCGTGGGCAATAGTGTCAGAACCAATTGCAACTTAAAGGGTATTATTGACAGCAATATACCCCGTCATTTCCGATAAAGGGCATTCTACATATCAAGGGGTATTTTGCAGTAAACACCATTTTATACCCTACATTATTTTACAGTGTAGACGATTAAGAGGCAACTAATGAAGATGATGACACTGAGGCATACGGTGGTGCAAACCTAAAAACAACAACAACAGAATGATCAGCATTGCACGCGGTGAAAAGAATTGAACCCCAAGCATATTGGCTTAGCTTCATTACTGCGCCAAATGACAGTCATGCAGACTATTAGGGTTTTTTAATAGTGCTGATCATTGCACAAGTTATCGTCAGCTCATGAGTATTGATACTGCACTAACTGGTACCACTCCGAAATCAACACTGTAGATCACTATTGTGGTGCAGTTGCTCCTCTAAATCTACTACCAGCGGATCTTGAAAAACTGGTGAAATCAGTAAAAAATTCGTCCGTGTGACTGTTGGCAATATTGGTATACTAAACGATGCACTCGATGGCTAGAATACGTTCTATCCTACATACTGTAGATTGTGGCACTCCAACAAGGAGGAACATCCACTGATGGTATTTTGAACAAAATTATGCCCTAAAAACTGTCAGTACCCAATACAATTGAAAATATTCCACCTGGATGTTTCACAGGAAAGCAAGAACCAATATTCCAGGAAGATGTTGACAAAGAAAACGTTTTCAAGTAGCCTGTACTAAGCTATTTTCGAAAAGTTAGTAAAGAAATTGGGCACATATTTAAAAAAAAAATACAATATCAATATGCAGTTCACAGTTAATTTATTTTCATTTTTTACAAAAGTTATAAAGAAGTGCTCATCCACTTTGTAATTTCCCAGTGTTTTCTTAAATCATGTGGTTCATGTATAAATTTTCATTATTTTTAATTCCATGGAAGTAATTTTGTATGCTCTGTGTATCAATATATATATATATATTTTTTTGTATGTCACAGAAAACCCCACTTCCTATATAGATATTGCATGTAAAATGATTTCATAACCTTTGCAACCATCTTAAATTTTGAGGTTCTGGTTGAAGGTCAGCTTAGCAACAATCATTTTCATAATTAACAGGATCAAATTAATCCAAAAAAGTTTGTTGTCATGTTTGAAGATAATTTGCCACAGACATTAAATTATTCATACTTTGTGCCAACACCAGCTTCCCATAACATTTCTGTTATGACCCATAAGGGGTTCAGTTCTAACTAGTTACTACTTTCATTTCATTCCCTTCGACCTGTAAATGAAAACAGTCATAATATTGCCTAAGAACTTTAAAAAAAAATAATCTTGAAAATGATGAAAAACGGAAACAAAATTAAAAGTTATCGTACAAAAATCCCAACATGAACGCCGAAGGCACCTGGGGCACAGCCAGACACATTCACCAGACATATTCATTTGAATGTTAATGGTAATCTTGCATCTTTATCTAATAGGAATACTTAATGTATACACCTTTATCACACACTGCATAGCTCGCGGAAGTTTTCTTAAGGTGGAATTTTACGGATTTAGCCCCAGGTCCCGCACCCCAAAGGCCAAATCCCCTCATTAAAAGCACTTTATTTTTCTGTTTATTTGCCATGCACAGTCACGGTTATTAAGATAGAGAATTTAAATTTGCATGTGTATCGGTAATTAAATTTGGTTCGGGACGGGCATAAGCTTTTCTGTACTGTAATGACTGCGCTTTTTTTTCTTGGCTCGCACCGTATGCAACTTAAGAACATAAGAATGGAGGAAACTGCAGCGGGCCTATTGGTCCATACTGGGCAGTCCCATTTACACCCAACCCCTATTGCTCATATATCCATCCAACCTATGTTTGAAGCTATCCAACGTATTCGAGTTAATGATGATGTTTGGTAACTTATTCCATTCATCCACTACTGTTTTCAAACCAATGTTTACCTATTTCGCGCCTAAATCTAAATTTGTCATATTTAAAACCATTGTTAGCAGTACGCTCCTGGTTGGATAGTTTGAGTACCTTTGTAATGCCCCCTTTGTTCAGCCATGACTTCCATTTATACACCTCTATCATATCGCCCCTCACTCTACGCATCGTTTGCAACATAATCTACTGAAACTTGGTATGGTTGTGTAGTTGTAGATGTTTCCGTCAATTGAAGCACGGCTGTGAGTCGTTATATGGCCCTTATGTTAATATGTGCCTTTCGTATTTGTTCTTGTGGTTTATATAATTATGATACGTATTTAATGCAACTCCTAATCATGCCAAATAGTGTAATAAATTCGTTTGATCGTAAAGAAAATGTTTGAGCATAAAAAGGTCGGTTTATACTATACAGTATTTAGTACTAACTCAGTCACTGTGGTTTACTTAGGTAAGTTCATGAGTATTGCACTTAAGTTATATAATGTAAGTTCTACATGTTTTCTCCTCTGACATAGTTATTTTGACTTGGCCTTAGTCTTCAGGCATATAGCCTTTGTGTTCAGGCACATGGTTAGTGTTCAGGTCATGGTCATGGTGCCCAACAAAGCTTAGAGTACACTTTCAGGTCGTAATGGCTGTGACCAACAACTGACTGTGGTAATCTAAACATATGAAATGCCACGTAACAAGTGTCAGAGGCACAACTACAGTATATTTAATTTCAGTGGGAGAGAAGCTTCAAAATAAATTGTAACAAGTGAAGTGAATTAATGGGAACTAACGTTAAACAACGCGCATTCCGTCAAGTCAATATATTATTGACTACATTGATTACAGTATTTAGGAAATTTTCGCAAAATCTAAAAAAATTAAATAAAAATCTACTCAGAAAACAGAGCTTAATCATTGTAAATCAAGGCGACTAACTATCTGACCAGGCGCAAGTATGGAACCATTGAAGCCTTTAGTGTGATATACTGTATTCGCTGCTGAAGAGGTTCTCATGTTATCGATATCTTTTACTACTAAAAACCCTCCGTTTTTTCTTTCTTGACTTCTGTAAAACTCAATTGCCACGGCAATACCCGGTCAGTTTTGGTGTGATATACAACAAAAGGTCTTCATTTGGACCTTGCAACGTGTTGATCACATTTACCATTCTTGGTGCAAATTCGCAAACAAGTCCCTGAGTTTTGTTGGGGACATACTGTCACATACACACAAATTGGATCGAAGGTAATACTTAACCCCAACAAATACGGGTAAAGTGAGTAACTTTTATCTCTTACTCGTCCCAGAAAATGACACCCGTTTCGGCACCCAACAATTGTCTTAGGTTTACTGATGTTTAATGAAGTCAATTACCTCACCTCCAACACCGTCTTCAGCTGCTGTGCGAAACTCTGGGGCCAATAACATCCGGCAATAACACCCGCCAACAACACCCTCCAACAACACCCGCCACACAACACCCGCTAATAAAACCCGCCACACAACACCCGCCAACAACACCGGCTAATAAAACCCGCCAACAACACCCTCCAACAACACCCTCCAACAACACCCGCTAACAACACCCGCCAAAAACAGTTAACACCCTGAGTACTTATAGGTGTAACAGTTAACACCCTGAGTCCTCTCTCTCTCTCTCTCTCTCTCTCTCTCTCTATGTACCTCTTTCTCTTAACACGTTTATCCCCGTTACTCTTGAAAACACATTCCTATTCATATGGATGTTTGCATTCTCCTCTCACTCTGTTGTTATTGTTCGGGTTCCTCGTCTTTCTCCTTCTCCTCATCTCTCTCCCCCCCACACAGATCTTAAGCTCTTACTTCACCACTTCTATCCACTTCTATCTTCTTCTCCCTCTTTCTTTTTTGTATACATGTCATCTGACGGAGTGTTATTTCGTGTACGGGTTCAAGGAGAATAGTTTGTCACGTGTATAGAAATATGCTCCCATGCATTGTACTGTACTTTCTTTATGGATGGATGGATGGATGGTTAGAAGAATGGTTTGATGGATGGAAGGATGGTTAGACGGAGAGAGAGATATAGATATATATATATATATATATATATATATATATATATATATATATATATATATATATATATATATATATATATATATATAGAGAGAGAGAGAGAGAGAGAGAGAGAGAGAGAGAGAGAGAGAGAGAGAGAGAGAGAGAGAGAGATGGTTAGATAGATAGATAGACTGATAGATAGATAGATAGATAGATAGATAGATAGATAGACAGACGGATGGACAGACAGACAGACTTTCTGATTTACTTTTCATTGTTGGGACAGTCTTCCGTGCTCTGAGATCACAGTCAATTGCCTTGGGTTATATTAAAATTCTGTTCTTCCCCTTCTCGTGTAGTCCACCCTGGGTGATATTGGGGATCTGTCCTGTACGGTATTGGTGATGTAGCCGATGCAATATCTGGGCAAATCCTTAGTGCCATCAACGAAATGCCATTAACAGTAAAGGGGATTTGTACTGAAACAGGGAGGACTTTGTTCTTTACTGTAGGGATGTTTCTAGACATCAAGATAATGGCTGGAACGTGTTTGTACTATAAGGACACTTCAAATGAAGAATATTTTTTAAGTACCAATATTTTCACTTGATATACTGATACTCTACCATCACTGTTAAAAGAACAGTCACGTAAATCTTGGCAGGAGCGTTGACTACCCAACAACCAAGACCTCCATTCAATCTTCCTTCTCGTTCTTTTTTTTTTTAATTCATGTTGTAATCAGGACGTCCACACATTTCCTCGATAACGACTCGCCTGTGATAAAAAAATAGTGGATGAGTCCGCTAACAAGAAGAGTGACGGAGGACGTAAGCGTAGAAGTACATGGTTCCAGGTCCTTTAAGTCGACCCCCAGAATATATTATAGACAGAGAGGGTTTATTGTGTCCCATGATGATAAACTGGAGACATATGCTACTCACTAACATTACACTCTCTCACTCTTACTAACATGACACTCTCTCACTCTTACTAACATGACGCTCTCTCACTCTTACTAACATGACGCTCTCACTCTTACTAACATGACGCTCTCTCACTCTTACTAACATGACGCTCTCTCACTCTTACAAACATGACACTCCTTCACTCTCACTAACATGAAACTCCTTCACTCTCACTAACATGACACTCCTTCACTCTCACTACCATGAAACTCATTCATTCTCACTAACACGACACTCCTTCACTCTCACTAACATGACACTTCTTCACTCTCATAAACACAACACTCCATCACTCTCACTAACATGACACTCTCACTAACATGACACTCTCACAAACATGACTCTCCTTCACTCTCACTAACATGGCACTCCTTCACTCTCACTAACATGACTCCGTCCCACATTCTCATTAACATGATATTTTCACACCCCCACCTTCATCGTCTCTCACCCTAATATCCGAACCATTAAATAGATGATTTCTTTATTCTCACCAATAAATCACTAATGAGATTCAACTTTAATATTCGCCAATGAACCGCCAATGAAACGCGATTCTTTTATCCTCACTAACGATGCACAACTATCTCACACTCGCTAACGAATAACTAACGAGAATAAACTCTCATCTTCACTTACATACCACTAACGTAACACGACTTTCTTAATCCTTGCTAACCGAACCACTAACGAAAATCAACTCATGTTCACCAAAAGACCTCTAACGAGACGCGACGATGTCATCTGTTTTGCCGCCTCGTCTCTCGACACACAGGACGACCAGATTCACAGAAATCGTAATTTATGAAGACAACCAGATAGGAAGTAGACAAGAGAAGTCGGATTGACACAAATCACCTACTATATAACCAGTGACACACACCACCAAGTAAATCTATGGTCGGCAAGTGTAACATGGTTGGCATACCAATTAGAATCATGGCCAGTGATATGTATGGTTGAATTTAACTATCAAGTATGATTATGCATTGTGGAGAATAATGTGGTTAGAGTGTGACGTGATTGGTAGGAAATAGCATCAAGTAATATCAGGGTTTGTGTTGTGAGTGGATTATGGTTGGCATTAACAATGTGGCTATGTAGCTGGTCTAGCGGTTGTTTGTTTCTTTGTTTCTTTGTTTATAATTTTTTGTCTCTTGTTAGTATAGGAGAAATCAGAAGGCACTGACTAAACCTGCGATGTTTGGTTGAGTTACAGTACTGATCAATTCCATATGAAAACAGACATTAAAAATTCTCATTGGATCGGCTATTTTATTCCCGGTCATATCACTAAGCAAAATGGATAGCGGTTTCCCTCCCCCGGTACCTTACTCGGGACGTTGCTCTCGACCTGCCAGGGACCCGAGGCGGTTCATCAAATCATATCTGTTGGCTTCCATAATTGTTTTATTGAGAAACAGCTTACCGAGAACTCGGCCTGTAAGTGTAGCGTAGTTGGTAGGTTAAAATGGCGCCAGTATAACCACGGCCTGCGGAGTGAGTCTCGTGGTTGGCAGGCATCTACACCGCATTGTACAGTAAGTACAACTCACAAGCGCCTGCCAAACTTTACTGGACAATAAAGGCGGCGTTCATTATGCTGTTGGTTCATTACACATGCTGGTGATAGTGCAGCCCTGCCTGGCGGGGCCCACAAAGCCTTCCTTGATCTTGAAGGTTCAGGGCGAGTGGTGGATGAGGAGTAAGAGGTGTAAGCATCAGTATACGGGACTCTTCATTACCAACAAAACATATCATCAACACTAATGCAAAACATCGCCAAACACTAATTCTCAACACCACCATCACCTCATATTATCCACACTACCACCACCAACACTCGTCATCATCACCCATACACAAGCATAACCTACAACTCATATCATCATCATCACCACCACCACCACAAATCCACAGCATCACCCCCAACACACCTCATCATCAATAAATCACACCACCGCCACCACCACCGCCACCATTCATTAACTTCACCAACATGTAATCACTATACATGCACATAATCACCAATATGCACCATCACCACTTATAAACATCCTCACCACTGATAAATCTTTCTCACCACTAAGCATAAGCATAGACAAGTGACATCTACATGCCATCACCACTATAAAATATCACGACCATTTACGAACACCAAGGCCATTTCAATGTTCAATACCACGATTATTACTTATTGTCACCTCCAACACATAGGGTCATTAAAAATATCATCAATATACCACATCAACACACAGCATTATCATCAACACTTAGCATCATCATCAACATCAATATACCACATCAACACACAGCATCATCATCAACACATAGCATCATCATCATCATCATTAATATACCATGTCAGCACACAGCATCATCATCAACACATAGCATCATCATCAACACATAGCATCATCATCAACACATAGCATCATCATCAACACACTGCAGCATCATCACCACATAGCATCATCATCAACACATAGCATCATCATCAAAATATAGCATCATCATCATCAATATACCACATCAACACACAGCATAATCATCAACATATAGCATCATCATCAACACACAGCAGCAGCATCATCAACATATAGCATCATCATCAATATACCACATCAACACATAGCATCATCATCAACACATAGCATCATCATCAACACATAGCATCATTATCAACACATAGCATCATCAACACATAGCATCATCATCATCAACACATAGCATCATCATCAACACACAGCATCACCATTATCATTACACCATATCAACACACAGCTACATCATCACAATTACACCACATCAACACACATCATCATCATCATCAATCACAACATCATCATTACACCATATCAACACAAAGCAACATCATCATCATTACACCATATCAACACACATCATCATGATCAACATTCACAGCATCATCATCATCATCATCATTACACCACATCAACACACATCATCATCATCATCATCAATCGCAGGATCATCATCATTACACCACATTAACACACAACATTACCATCAATCACAGCATCATCATTACACCACATCAACACACATCATCATTATTACACCACATCAACACACAGCATCATCATCAACACACATCATCATCATCATCATCAATCACAGCATCATCAACAACACACAACATCATCATCAATCACAGCATCATCATCATTACACCACATCAACACACAGCATCATCATCAACACACATCATCATCATTAATCACAGCATCATCAACAACACACAACATCATCATCAATCACAGCATCATCATCATTACACCACATCAACACACAGCATCATCATCAACACACATCATCATCATCATTACACCACATCAACACACATCATCAATCACAGCATCATCATCATTACACCACATCAACACACATCATCATCATCATCATCAATCACAGCATCATCATCATTACACCACATCAACATACAGCATCATCATCAACACACAATATCATCATCAATATGAACACCTCAACACACAACATCACCATCAATACACCACATCAACACAGCATCAACACACAGCATCATCAACACATAACATCACCATCAATACAGCACATTGTAGTGATGGGTTGTCAGACCACAGCTTACATCTCAGAAACAGTCCAGACCTGACCCGACATTAGGGGGGTCAAGTGTAAGGGTAACCCTGGCAGCCACTCAAGAAGTTACAAATCAACTAGCTCCCCTTCCCATGTCACACGGCCCCAACAAACATGTAAGAAGCCACCTGCCGACTCTCTCCCAATATACACAACTACAGTACAATTCAGACAAGGCCCAGACCTACCCTCACGTTAGCCAGGTAAAATGTAACCCTCGAGCCCAAGTCATGGGGCCACAAATCAACCGGAGCCTCTCATGTCACACGGCCCCACCAACGATGTTAACAGGCAAGCATTCATCTGAAGATTTCTCCAGAATATACAACAACTTATAGTCTCAGAAAAAGTCCAGACCTGACCCTACATTAGCGAGGGCAAATGTAAGGAGACCCTTCGCCGCCTCCCCGATCAGCTCAACCTGACGGCTGGTCTTCCAATATATAGGACGTCCTAGTCCTCCCTCACGAGAGTGTGTATTGTAACCAAGAAGGGCCAGCAACTACGTCCCCAGTCCCGCTCGTAGCCCTCCCTCAGGGGAGCAGCGAGAGGGAGTCAGAGAGACAGAATCGGGGAGAAAGAGACACACAGGGATCGGAGGAGGAGGTTCACCACAGCCCAGTCCCGCTCACGGGAGGAGAGTCACGCAAGACTTTCCTCCCCGACTTCCCTCCGGTGCCCAGCTAAGCAATCTCCCATAGAGACAACCCAGGACCACCTGCTAGACCTTCCCCAGGTCACGTGAGTTTTTGTCAGAGCTTTCCATGGGATGAGTTACTTAAGTGGGAAGTGTATTCATTTCATGTTCGTGTCCGAGAATCAGTGTCTAGTAACGTAATATGATGTCCTAGTAACGTAAATAAAATGTCCTAGTAACTTCGATAGAAGGTGTTATTAATGTGTCCATGTCATTGTCGTAATTAATAAACAGTTGTAACGAAGCGGTGTTTGAGAAGTCGTCCTTAAGAACGTAATAGATGTGTATTGACATATAAGATAAGTTAAGTGTATTGACAGAGTAAATAAACAACACGGCCACGCTACCAAAGTCTTCCTCTCTTTACATTTCTCTTACTATCAATATTCTACCTATATGTAATCTTCTTCCTGTGAGTTTGTCTCATTATAACATCAACACACAGTATCAACAGAGAGCATCGTCATCAACACACAGTATCAACAGAAAGCATCATCATCAACACACAGCATCACCATGAACACGTAACATCGTCATCAACACACTGCATCGTCATCAATATAGCAGGACCACACCACAGCAGCATCATACCACAGTAACATCACACCACAGCAGCACCACACCACAGCAACATCACACCACAATAGCACCACACCACAGCAACATCACACCACAATAGCATCACACCACAACAGCATCACGCCACAGCAGCATCAAGCACAGCAGCATCAAGCACAGCAGCATCACACTACAGCATCATCACACCACATCAGTCAGCTCTCAGTGAGACAAGACGGGCCCTGTAGGTACTCCTAATTGGCAGCCAGACCAAGTCTGTTTGGCCTCCCCCCCTCCCGATATATCCCAACTCCCTACCTTACCTCACTACTCCGGGATTTATCAGCAAAAACTCTCAAGTGATCAGTGCAATGATTGGTTACCAAACAGTGATCCGATAGTGTATTCTAAGGAAAACCAGAAAAACAAGCGTAGTTGTAACAGCAGTGTAACACCAGACTGTGGGCACTTTGTCGGTCACCTTCAAAGTGCCAGTGACAAGTGTTATGCCATGTATTTCACTGTTGCACAGGAGAGCCTAATGGCACACAGAGATACTAAAATGCTTATGGGTTCAGTTGAAATTCCATAAAGCCCTCATTAATTAAGTGCGGCTTTGGTTTCGGGTCTTGTAAAATCCTTTAACATTTTAATAGCTTAATGGTTAAATGGTATACAGTATTACAATATGGAATATGGACATGGAATCGGTAACTTAATAAATATGTATTTGTAAGATCCTGGGAGTAGAGGTAACAACAACAAATGGGCAGGTTCGTTGACTGCTTCAAGGGGGGGGGGGGGTGTTAGGGTTCACATTCCAAGATTTTACCTCACACTTATATAAATAGAGTGAATTTACTGGTCACAGCAATGCCAGTGGTACTTTGCTTAACAGATGATAAATCAAAGATAAAATAAACTAGTGTATGGTATATCATAAGCTGGACCTTGATCATTCAAAGTCACTGGTTCAACTCTTCCTAACTAGGCTACAATCACAGAAATATAATTCTTCAACTCTCAATACACATATATAACACTTGTTACGAACCCCTCCACCCAGCACTACGAACCACGCCATCTATTGTCCTGATCTACCTACCCAGCACCACGAGCAACGCCATCTAGGGACGAGACACGAGTATGACTCGTCTTAGTTAACACTCCGGGGTTTCCCTTCTCCATATCCTGGTTGTTGCGTCACTTCCTCCAAGTCTTCTTCGTGAGCTCCAATTCGAGGAGAGAGCACTTGGCTCTGGGGAGTGACCACAGGATCATCTATCCTCTAAACCTACGGGCAGTGACTACCTACCGTCTTCTACAATACTCAGCCTTACTCGTCAGCCATCTCAGCTCCTCACTTAAGTACTTGTATCTTGTATTGCCTCCCCCACGTCCACTTGCTTCAAGATTGTTTTATGTTTTATTAATATGTATATACTGTTAATGTTTAGGTTAAGTTTGGTTAAGGGTAATTTATAAGCTGAATATTTTGTTAGGGATTTATGGTACTCTATTATACACAACGAAAACTCGCATCCTTTGTCTACCCTTTTATAGTCCGATTGTCTTTGTTTTGTTTTTTTTTGTTACCTGTTGGGATCTGGGTAGACGTATAACTATATTCTAAATCCCCAACTAGTAACACACTAGTGTAAGAAAATTTCTTGATAGATTTTCGGAGCTTATCTCTATCATAAGTTCACAGAGGAAATTTTGCTACATTACAGGAGATTTCAACCTCGATCTATTAAAATCAGAAACCGACAATTCAGTATTAGACCTTCTTGCTCCCTGTCGTTCTAAGCTCTTCTTCAACACTATAACCAAACCCACTAGAGTAACTGCCACCTCTGCCACTATGATAGATCATATCTGGACTAAAAACACTCCTAACAATCTTGCAAGTGGAGTTATTTATAACAATATCTCAGATCACTTCCCAGTTTTTGCCATGTATAAGACAGCCACAAGACCTGAAAGGTCTAGTAGTGTCTCAGTACAATACAGAGACTACTGCTCCGACAACATTCTCCTTTTTTAAAACAACCTAATGGATGCAAAGTGGGATCTTGTCTATGCCTCCAACAACCCTAACGTGAACAGCTGCAACTTCTCTTGCATCTTCAATGCTTGCTTTGATAAATGCTTCCCCCTCAAGACTAATTCAGTGAAAACTGTATCCATTTCCAAACCCTATATAACAAGCGAAATTAAGATAATGATAAAAGAAAAAGACAAACTCCAAAGGAAATTTGCAAAAGAACCATAAATTTCGGTGATGCTTACCGAAGTATCAGAAATAGCGTAACTCAAGCAGTTAGAAAAGTTAGACGTAGCTATTATACAAATAAGCTCCAGTCAGCATCAGGCGACAGTAGGAAAACCTGGAATGTCATAAATTCTATTCAGAACAGGAACACTCAGCCTTACAGTCCCCCACTCAGCTTTTATGATAAATGATTCAGGTGTAACGGAACCCTCCCTCATTGCCAACCACTTCAATGAATATTTTATTAATGTTGGCAAAAATCTTGCAGAGAGCATCCCTGATCAACATGAGGAATTTAGAGCCTACCTGCAAAACAGACAGCAAAATGAGCTGTTCTTATCCCCTGTCACAGCAGATGAATTACTTGCCATCATAAAAATGTCCAAAGATGTAGCAGCAGGCGGAGACAATATATTAATGATCATCATTAAGAAAGTAGCCCACTTATTACTACCTGTTCTCCTACACATTTGTAACTCCTCCTTCACTAGTGGTGTCTTTCCGGATAAACTGAAAATTGCTAAAGTTCACCCAGCATAAAAAAAAATCTAGGGACAAAGATCTCTTCAAGAATTACTGCCCCATATCAGTCCTCCCACCCTTGAGTAAGATACTGGAGAAGCTAGCATGTAATAGACTAAATTCCTTCTGCAATGCCAATTACATCTTTACAGACTCCCAGTTTGGATTTAAAGCTAGAAGGTCGACTGAGAGTGTTCTGCTATCTTTTACTAATGACATCTAAAATTCCTTGGATGACAGTCAGTTAACAGTCGGTATATTCTTGGACCCTCTAAAGCCTTCGTTACTGTCGACCATACCATTCTCCTTTCAAAGCTTGAACACTATGGCGTTAGGGGGCCTATCCCACAATTGGTTTACCTCATATCTGTCCAACAGGAAGCAATATGTCTGCTATAATAATCACCAATGTGACTCCTCACCAATCTTGTATGGCGTCCCCCAAGGTTCCATTCTTTGTCTAGTACCGTTTTTGTTGTACATAAACGACATAGTCCACGCCAGCACACTCATAAAATACTTATTTGCAGACGATAGTAATCTCTATGCAAGCAACTCAGACCTCCATTACTTGATGAGAGCTATGAACACTGAATTGACTAAAATCAGGACCTAGGTAATACGTAATAAACTGACCTTAAACCTAGAGAAAACCAACTACCTTGGTAATACAGTCCACAAACGCGAACAAAATACTAAATTCATCTGAGTTATTGTTGAGAAATTTAACTGGAGAAACCACATACAAGCGATTCACATTAAAATCAATAAACAGTGCGGTATCATGTATCACACTCGACAGTCACTCACTCTCATAGCAATGAAAGAAATCTATCATGATCTTGTTTACCAACACCTGATGCACTGCCACACACTGTGGGGGGCCTCTGGCTCTTCAAAAACACAATTCCTGGTTACTGCACAAAAGAGAGTTGTACGGACAATGACCTACTTGGAAAAAACAGATCACACAATCGAAAAATTTGCTAAATTGAAAAAGTTAAAACTCGAAGATATTAACACCTACTGCTGAGTCCTCTTTGTTTACAAATCTATCAATCACTTGCTTGATAATAATTATTTCCAGTTCCAGAATAATCATCGATACAACTTAAGGCACCCAGAGCTACTAAGACCACCCCCCCCCCCATGCGCTTCTCTTAGTCCCAGACCTCCATAAAATATCACGGTGTGAAGGTGTGGAACAACTTACCCCCACCCATCCGAGCAACGACTACGCTCCCTTCCTATAAATCATCTCTTAAAAAATATCTATTGTCTAAGTATTAATATTTCTTGTAACACCTACTATATATACAGTACCTGCTTTTACTGTACCATCAAAACCGTTTTATCGGATATTATCATGTAAATAGATAAGTAATTACAATTGCAATAAATATATTTGCCAACTAGACATAATCCTGACAGCTCTGTCCTCTTGTTCAACCTTAATACTGTACAACCCATGTTCTACTGCTTCACCATTATATTTATGTTTTTCAATTCCACTGTAATTTATGTATAATACTTATAATATTAAAAAATAGAATAAAAAAAATAAATAAATAAAAAAAATAAATAATGAAGTGATAACCGTGGTAACATTCTGAGATGGTCTTATTACCACCATGCTATTTACTGTTCCAGATGTTATTAAATGTTACATAATACTTGCTTGAGATAAATGAACAGTATATATCAGGTGCCTTCAGGAGAGCTCAGGTTCTCAACTGGCTCAGCCAAGTTAATATTGTTATTATTATCCACTCTGTATCTGTGTTTTTCTGGCTAAATAAACTGTTTCGTTTCAATTAAATTAAATTAAATTCAATTCAATTCAATGGTCCCGCGTTTAACTCACTCACTCACTCACTCACTCACCCGTCTGAGGGATCCCAACCTACCAATTTTTAGTATGGAACTTAATTTGGCCAGTCCTCTACAAAAGTGTCAGTTATTTAACACAATTGCTTGTCTTAAACATTACATTACATAGAGCATCACATAACAATAACAGAAACAATAATATTATATAGCAGTACACTTTACATATAAAAATGCTAAAATTAAACCCAACCACCGCGGTATTTACATATACCGTGAGTACTGTGTCGGCGACCCCTAAGTGCCAGAGACAATGACTCGTGGTGTTTACGACTAGACAAATATTAACAGATGTCTACCAGTGTCAGTGGCCGTCAAAGTGTCGCCATTGAGGTTATGGACACCGAAGATAAACACTGCCGTCCGTCCACACCAGATGTCAACAGATGTCCACCAGTGACGTACTCCAGACGCGCTCTATACAATTTAAACCATAGTAACGCAGTGTTTTTGCGCGACTAAAATCACTGAACATATTTCATTCTCGCAGCCGTAGACTAGGACGTCATAAACAGAAGCCCATCAGGACCATCACCTCCACTAGAAAACCAGAGAAACCTACTCCTGACAGACAGTACAAATACACTAAAGTTCCTTGGAAATGGTGTGATCTCCCCTCCTTACTGCTCTGCAACGTCACTTCCTTAGGTAATAAATTCAATAAAAGTGATGAAATGACAACCACTGTCCGATCAGTCGCTGCCAACGTCGTTGCCATATTAGGGTGTGTCATAGGAGGGAAGATCAGCTAAAACTAATGGCCCATCACTTTTTTGGTAGATTTTAGTGTATATAAACAGAAAATAATTTCAGTTTCAATATTTTGCAACCTTTTGCTAGGTAAATTTTAGCGTGAAATTTATCGAAAATCTAACGTACAGCTGCATTAGTGCATTACAATTAAATAGTGAACATTGCTTTCTGACTTCATTCTTTAACAACCCAACTAACAATATTTTTTCTGTTTCAGATTCTGATGCATTTAGAAGTTGATAATATTTGCGATGGCTGCTTGTTCAGGACGAGGAACCAAAAATCCAGCCATCTCAGTCACTATCTTGGGTCTGGGAGAGAGCTCCTGAAGTCGGAGTTGCCTACATTGAGATGCTTTGAGATACGGTGTTTTAATCAGGCAAATCAGTGAAAAGAACCAAAGAACTTACACACAAACAAAGACATTGCCAGTGATATGACCAAAGCTGTCTTGGCACAGTACACTCTGGCTAACGCTCAGTTCAAGCCTCCAGTCATAACAAGTCAGAAGAAGATTAGTGAGAGACTGCTAGCCAGTTGGGAAAAGGCAAGAGATATCTCTCTTGGGAGAGGAAAACTTGCAGTTAAGGACAGCTTTGCCAAGCAACTGGACCAGTTATTTGACATAATTACTTGCAAGTGCCCAATTGTTCTCTGTCCTGAGTTTGGATGCGATCGTGACTGTAAATCCGAGGCCCACATCTCCTGTATTTGCAAGCGTGAACTGAAGATTCCTGTGATCGAACTGGCATTTGTCAAAGCACAGAGAGAGAAGACTGGCAGTATAGGGGCTCTCATGATTTCTAGCCAAGATATTCCGGAGTCCAAGAGACAGGAGGCTGCCACAGAGAGACAGAAGAGGAGAAGAGTTGCCGAGGAAAAGAGACTTGAGAAGGCCCAGGGTGAGGTAAAAAAGGCCGATGATTGGAGTCAAGCTGATTCAGAGTTTAATGACTTCCCCATGGCTGATCCGAGTGCTGACCAGGAGAATGGTGACTTTGTCCCTAACCCAGAAAATAATGATCCCAAACCTTCCAGGCATAAGATTCGAAATAGGAAAGATATCCTGAGCATAGCTCTGGCCAGCATGCGACACCACACTGGTCTCAGAGAAACTGCAGAGATAGCAACAGCTGCCTGGATTGACGGTGGTTTGATAACACCTGATGATGTTCACCTGGTGATAGATCATAACAAAGTAAGGAGAGCTCAGGAGAAACTTGTCAGTAACCTAGAAGAGGAGTTTGATAAGGGGACAAGAGAAAATGGAATCAATTGTTTGTTCTTTGATGGGAGAAGGGATGACACTAAAGTGTTCATGAAAGTTGGAGATTCTGACAAGTTGTTCCCTGCCATGGTGAAGGAGGAACACTACTCCTGCTGCAGTGAACCAGGAGGGAAGTATTTGTGGCATTTCACTCCAGAGAAAGATGACATCAGGAAACCAGCTGAGATAGTGGCAGATAACATTGTGAACTGGCTCAGAGAGAGGAACGTAGACCAGACCCTGCAGGCCATTGGAGGGGACAGCACCAACACGAACACAGGGTGGCAAGGGGCCAATACAGTGGATAGAGCGGAAGATTGGGAGGAAGCTGGTCTGGATTGTTTGTGACCTCCACACCAACGAGTTGCCACTCAGACATCTGATCCAGGAGCTGGATGGCAAGACTCTTCAAACAACAGATGGTCTGGTCCTCTTGGCAAGATGCTGGACTCTGCCACTGAGTTAGAAATAAATCCGAGCTTTGAAAAAATCACAGTTGGCCCTCCACTCGTTGAGCTTGCACATACTGTCATTGACGACCTGAGTACTGACCAGTACTATGGTTACATGATTTGCAGTGCCATCAAAACTGGGGTCATGCCTTATAGACTTGCTTACCTGCAGATAGGTCCAGTCTCACATTCTAGGTGGCTCACAACGGCTCTCAGGTTCTGCAGAATTTGGGTCGCTCATCATAAACTGAAAGGGAACCAGCTTCACAACCTGAAACTTATTGTCCAATTCATCGTGAGTGTCTACTTGCCAAATTGGTTCAACACCAAGGTCAAGTCATCGTTCTCCGAAGGTCCGAGGCATGTTCTCTTCCAGCTTGAGCTTCTGAGGAGTCAGCCAAGGAAGGTTGTTCAGATTGTGGAGCAGACTGTGAGGAGATCTTCCTGGTATGCTCATCCCGAGGCAGTTCTGCAGACAATGCTCTACAGTAAGGATGAGGAGGAGAGAAGAGTGGCAGTCAAAAAGATCTTGGATATGAGACTTATGAGAGGATCTGGGCATGACGAATCAGTTGGTGACGATTCCTTCAGGGTCAGGAAGACTCCTGAAGTCAATCTAGGTGCCAAGACCCTCACTGATCTCATTGATCTGGATAACATCCAGGCTGGCAGTGAGCTCCCTCTTACCTGCAGCCTCACCAATGTTCAAGTCAGAGCTTTCCTGGACAACCCCATGCATGTCCCTGCCTGGCCCTAGCACACCCAGAGTATAGAGCGTTGTGTACAGCAAGTGAGCGAGGCCAACAGTCACGTGTACAGCCAGGAGAGGAGGGAAGGCTACATCCGAGCTCAGGTGGTCAGCAGGGAGGTGATGAGTAGAAACAGAAGCAAGACAGACATGTTCTTTATGGTGTGCAGCAACACCGGGTCGTAGTAGTAAAACCGGTTTTTGTATTTGATGATTTTGTTTTCTAAAGGAATATTAAATTTAATAAATGTGTCAAGATCATTCGTTTCACTATTCTGGATCATTTTCATCCTAATAAATTAACCTGATACATTTACTTTACTTTAAATAAGCTATTTAGTGGTGTTGGCAAAAGGGTGGGAATACTGAATTTTCATAAGATTTCAAGTAAAAATTTACCTAGCAAAAAATGAAAACTTTTCAAATCTGAAGATATCACATGATTCTGCACATAGAACTACATCATTAATACCATGGGCCGATTTTTCAAACTCAAAAAAAAAAAATTCGCCTCCGTATGACACACCCTAGTGTAGCAGTGTTCTGGTCTCCAGCTCCCAGAAACTGCCAAGTGAAGAGACCCTACATCAAGACCTGCAGGCCGATTACTGACTCTTGCAGTGTCTCTCTTCGGGCAGTGGATTGTTCTCCATCCCTGGACTGAAGTACTAACTGTAGTGTGGATGACGTGGATACCAAATGGATAGCTTATACCAACACCACCACGGAAGCTCACCACCACTTCCTTCCCGAGAACTCCGTCAGATCACACCCAGCTGACTTGCTCTGGTTCATACCTCGGATCAAAAGACTTATGCAATAGAAAGACAGCACCTTTTATCTCAATGACCACAACCGCTACAGGTCCCTTCGCAAGCAAGTCATTCAAGAAATACGCACTGTGAAGAAGTCCCACTACCTAACCAAGTTGCAACACCTGAAGCAGGCCAACATCAGTCAGTGGTATGGTAAGCTTAAAGAACTCTGTGGGCTAAACAACAAGACACACCCCTTCCCCTTCCTTAGCCTTATCACTAATGGTGACGCAGCTGAGCAATCAAACAGTCATTTCGGAACTGACTTAATGGAATAATTTGTAGTAGCAAAACGTCTGGACAAACTAAAGTTAAAGCGCTCCACCACCCTCATTGACTTACCAGTGAAATTCAACAAGGAGCTCTCCCTGGAACTAGCTAAACCCCTCTGCTCCATCATCAATGCTTCCTTCAGCCAAGCAAGATGCCCAGCTGACTGGAAGACTAAGTCACCAGCCCACAATCCTTGAATGAGCTTCGAACCATTGCCAGCACCCCAATACCCTGCTTAATCTGCAAAAGTGTCGTGTTTGACTGGGCCTATGCTTATATTGCAGAAATTTGGCAATATTGAAACTTCTTCCACCACTCACTGTCCTGTCAGCTTTCTCGACTACATATACCACCATCTGGAAAAACGAAAGACGTCTGTGGCTGTCGCCTTCATTGACTTTATCAAAGCATTTGACCTAGTCGACCACAATTTAATCATCAACAAAGCTATCGACCTCGGGTTTCGACAACTCTTATGCCATGGTTTACAGACTTTCTTAGCGACCGACGCCAAGCCTTATGCTTCCGAGGAGCTGGCTTCACTTTTCAATCACTCATCTGTGGCAATCCCCAAGGCACCAGTATGGGACCGCTCTGCTTTCTTAGTCTTATCAATGATGCTCTAAGAGAAATCTCTGCTCGCTGGAAATATGTCGACGACTCCACCATTGGGATCAGTGTCAACAACTCGGCTCCCGACTACACCGCCCTCCAGGATTTATTGAAGATTCTCCAAAAATGGGCCACGAGCAACCACGTCACCATCAGCCATACCAAGACCATGGTTAATGGTTATGCACATCAACCTCTCCTCTGACCATATCCCACCTCCCTCAATTACTGTGGGCCCCAACACACTCCTCGGCTTCACCTTAGATAACAAACTAAGTTGGAAACCACACGTCAGTACAGTTGTTAAATCCTCCAGTTTTCGTTTCCACCTCCTCTGCCGACTCAAGTCCCTGGAAGTTCCTGCGCCCGAGCTCCTCAGTGTTTATTCAACATTCATACTTCCTAAGCTCACCTATGCCTCCCCTGCCTGACCTTCCTCCCAAAATGCCATACAACGGAAACACCGAGAAAAAGTGCAAAGGAGGGCATGCAAGATTATTCTCCCCCTCCTCCCACTCCACATAACGAGAAGCACTGAATACACTGACCCTCTAGGCTCTCTCTGATTAATCACCACGACATCATCCAAAAGTTTGGTGAGAAGCATCTGCACTATCCTCAACACCGGCTCCTTCTTCCACCCGAGATCCCTCGTCCGCGAATTGCTGTTTGACACCTCAACAGCATCCAGCCCATACCGGCACGAACTGATCACTATAAGAACAGCCCAGTCCCAACAATTGTAAAAATTATCAACAACTCGTAATCAACCAGTGTATCCACTCCCAGTCAATCTTATCTTTTTTGCACTGTCACTATGTTGAAATGCCCTACAGTATAACCTTCTCCACATTTAGTTATTATATATCATATTTGTATGACTTATGTTACTTGTGTATAATTAGTCAATCAAGTGACCCATTCCCCATTTATGTAACTGTAAGAGTATATTTTCAGCGGCATCACATCACAGCGGTGTCCCACCACAGCAGTATCACACCACAACAGTATCACACCACAGCAGCATCACAAAACAGAAGCATCATACCTCAACGGCATCACACCACAGCGGCATCACACCACAGCGGCAGCACATCACAGCAGCATCAAACAATAGAAGCATCACACCTCAGCGGCATCACACCACAGCAGCATCATACGACAGAAGCATTAAACCTCAACGGCATCATACCACAACGGCATCACACAACAGAGGCATCACACAAAAAAAGCATCACACCACAACAGCATCATACCACAACAGCATCACACCACAGCAGCATCACACCACGGCGGCATCACCACAGCAGCATCACACCACGGCAGCATCACACCACAGCGGCATCACACCAGAGCAGCATCACACCACAGCAGCATCACACCACAACAGCATCACACCACAACAGCATCACACCACAGCAGCATCACCCCACAGCAGCATCACCCCACAGCGGCATCACCCCACAGCGGCATCACACCACAGCAGCATCACACAACAGAAGCATCACACCACAGCAGCATCACACCGCGACGGCATCACACCATAGCAGCATCAAACCTCAGTGCCATCACATAACAGCAGCATCACACCGCAACATCACACCACAGCAGCATCACAGAACAGAAGCATGAAACATCAACGGCATCACGCCACAGCGGCACCACACAACAGAAACATCACACAACAGCAGCATCGCACCACAGCAGCAGCAACAAACAACAAAAGCATGACACCTCAACGGCATCACACCACAGCAGCATCAAACAATAGAAGCATCACACCACAGCAGCATCACACCACAGCAGCATCACACCACAGCAGCATCACACCACAGCAGCATCACACCTCAACAGCATCACACCGCAGCAGCATCACACCGCAGCAGCAGCATCACACCCACAGCAGCATCACACCACAACAGCATCACACCACAACAGCATCACACCACAACAGCATCACACCACAACAGCATCACACCGCAGCAGCATCACACCACAACAGCATCACACCACAACAGCATCACACCACAGCATCATCACACCACAGCAGCATCACACCACAACAGCATCACACCGCAGCAGCACCACACCAACATCACCACAAAACACAGTATCTGGCATCATCAGGATCAACACCCGGGTTATGGAGGAGCATTCGGGTTCACCTGCTCTCCGCTGTGTTATTACGCGCTGTTAACATTATTCAACCGTGTTATCATCTTCTATTGTGGAATACGGAACCAGTTTTATAGAGCTGGTGCTGATCTTATAAGGCACGAGAGAAGTTGTGGTAATTTTTCTATTATTAAATTCCTTGAAATTTATTAATGGTAAAAAAAAGTATTAATGAAACTAATATAAATAAACAATCTAAAAAAAAACACGCTAGCATATTGGTCCACACACACACACACACACACACACACGAAAACGCAGGTGAGACATACATCTGGATGAAGGATACGACCTTAACACCTAATATCTTATTTACAGTAAGACTACAGTTTGTTAATATCACGCAAACAATGGAGCCAGTGATGTAGATGATTTGCAATTTGTGTAGATCGTTGACTCGGGTATCTACCACACGCCACATCATTATATCAACCTAAAACTTTAACTCACCGAGAACAACACTATCACTACACACGGGCGTCCCTTGTTAACCGTACTCCTGATTCGTTTTACAAATTATCGGTTGAATGTAACGGTCAGGTCACTATAAAAAGAAAGCATACCAAGGGGTCAAGTCAGAGATCAGCCAGAGCCAAGATCTGCTTCAGACGGAGGAGTAAAACCAACGGTCTACGTCAACTCTGTGAATGTAAACCAAAAGATCTATCCTAGACCGATGTATAAAAGCCAATATTTGCCACAGCCGGATCATTATAAAGAAAGATCTATGTCAGTCAGATAAAAGAGTCAAGACTGATACTGAACGTGTGGTATTAATTCAGATAGATATACAAGAAACGTAACGTAGTCATCTAAGCATCTAACTAATTAAAAACTTAAGCATTTCTCTCACTCCTTCACTCAACATAGCTGGGATATAAAATTTTTATTCTATTTATAGGATGGGGAAGAATATTTGTGTGTATTCCAGTATATTGTCAGGGTTACGGTTATCCTCTTCTGAATTACAATGTAACCTATTCACTGTATTGTCATATTTATTGCTATCCTCGCAGGAGTTTATTCTTTGACAAAACAAACAAGTAGAATTGTATATTTGAGTAGAGTAACAAGTAGTGAAATCATCGCCTTGTTTCCAGTGTTCGAATAGAGGTTTTTTAATTTATTCTGTTAACATAATTATTTAATATTAGTCAAGCATGCACTCTGACGGAGGTGAGGCGGCGTGCTTGGTATAGGACACGGGTGGGAGGGGGGGGGTGGACAATGAGGTCCCGGTGCTGGACTCAGGTGTGCCGGGAGGTTCGACAAGTGGACTGGACAAGATTATTACATTTCGATATGAAGATGTTCCAGAGTGGCTTAAGTGACGAATTGCATTGATTGGTGAAGCTGCACTGCATATAATAAAATTAAAACTCTGCGTACAAATGTTTTCTCTCTCACGTTAATGGTAAAGTAATATCAAATACACTCCATGCAGATGATACTGCTCTTATCACACATAGTGAAGAGCCATTACAAAATATCGTTAAAAGTGTAATGGAAAAGTTGAAAAATATGGTTTATGAGTTAATGCTGTAAAGACGAAAGTAATGGTTGCTTCAAAATTGGAAATAAATCTTAAAATAAAAATTATGGTAGGCAACAGGGAACTTAGACAAGTGGAAATTTTGTGTATTTGGGAAGTAACATTACCTGTGATGGTAGATGTACGGAAGATATAAAAACAAGAATAGCGCAAGCAAAAAGGAATTTAATAATCTAAAAGTCCTAATGAAATGGGACATTAACTTAAATATGAGAAAAAAATTGCCGAAAAGCTTTTCAAAAGTATATGGCAAGGACTGATGTAAGGGTCAGAGGCGTGGACACTTTCAACAGACACCAGAAAGAGGTTGGAGGCCTTTGAAATGAGGTGTCAGGCGAATGCTAAGAATACGTTACACTGACAGGAAAACAAATGAATAAGTACTAAGATTAGCAAAAACTTCAAGATAAATACTTGAAATATACAGATAAAGAAAAATTAGATACTTTGGTTATATAATTAGGGAGAGGCATTAATAACTAAACTATTAATAGGCAAAGTTGTGGGTAGGAGGGCCAGGGGAAGGCAGAAACTGGGATGGATGAATTAAATTAAAAACTGGGTTCCCAGAGAGATACAAGACTTGAGAGGTTAGGCAAAAACAGCCAGAAAACGTTTAAAGTGGAGGACTGTGGTCGCCAACCCTCAGATATGAGCACGGTTCTTATTGTATATTACCTGTAATCTTTAAAATGTTTTATGTTTTCTAGGCTCTGAAGATGGAAAATGATTTTCCGAAACGTTAGTAATTAAAGAAACGTAACTTAGTCAAAATGTTTGTGTTTTCCCTGTTTCTAAAAGTACTCTTTCCACCGTAACCATTCCATTGCTGAAGTTTTATTATATATATATATATATATATATATATATATATATATATATATATATATATATATATATATATATATATATATATATATATATATTATTTACGTTTCAGGAAGAGGTATGGATGAAAATATTAAGTCATCCAGTTTCCTCCTAGTTTCAACATCCCATTGGTCTACAAACCATCCCAGTGCCTGCCAAGGCTAAGCTAGTTAGTAAGAATCGTTGGCATCTATTACTTCCCTCTCCATTTATTCAATTTCTATTTAATTTTTTCGTCTCTAAATTATATACTTTCTTCCCCGGTTCTTCTGTTCTCCCCCAAAAAAAAATCACCCATGGGCCAGCAGCCTCACACCTTCCCGCACTCCCGCCCAGCCATCTACTCTCCCCCACTCTACCTCTGTCATCACGCCACTCACATAACGCAAAACAGCGGTAATGTTCATTCTAAAAAAATATATAAAAAATAATACTACCTTTAGAATTAAGATATCCTTGCCACGCCCATCGTACGATAAAGATGAATATCCCAGTCTAGCTTTGGTCTGGCGCGTCACCTCATGCCTACTGCCTACCAAACAGTCAGGCCTCGTTTAACCAAACGTTGGAAAAAAAAAACTCCAAGATTAACTGAAAAACTTGCACCATTCGCAAACGCAGTGACTGGCATGGCGAGCGGAAGCCTCCGGCAGAGAGAACCGTCCAACACCCTCTCCAAGACCCTGATTGTTCCGCCATGCTGACCCTACAACCGTTAGAAATCAAATGGAGGCGATCAAAACAACTAATACCACCATCTTACTTCACATCCCGAAAGCAACTCGCCCACATGCAGCCTTTAAATTTATTGAACTTCCTAAAAATGAACGAAGGCTCGACAAATCTTGCTGCTGAAGACAGTCTTCAACGTGGCGTTACCTATAATTATTTGGTAAAGTGTGTCTTGCCACGCCAACGCGTGAGGGCAAAACACTAGCATCGACAGTTATCAGGATGATTAACGCTTTTCCTAGAGCTGACAACTACATTGGACACCCACGCCAAGGAATATCCAGAATTGATTCTCTCAAATATCTCAACTGAGGGCAGGAAACCGAACAAAATATTGAGGAGTAAAACACGGGAGGCATCCACTACAAACAACCAATGAGCAGCCTGAGGACTTTACTATCGAGAACCTTTTATTGCTGCAAGAATGAAAAGTGTACAAAGTTCCCGCCAGACTTAGGGATTATACAGGCTTAAAGCTCCAGCATTTAAAAGAAATGATCAACCCGTCTCCTGGCTGACATGACGAGGTTTGTGAATAACTGTCTTTAGGACTTAACACCAAACACCGCTACTGCCCGCTTCATAATGTTCTGACTTCACAATGAGGAAGGACTTGCTGGCATTTGGGTGGTACCCTACTTGTGGACCACGTGATGTTAACAGGTCCCACCACTATTTGATGTCCTCCCCTTTTCAAAAATCCCAAATTCTTGTAAAGATACATGATTCAATTGTAGTTTTCCTCAGCTATTCAAAAAAAGTATGTATATCTTTGGTGAAATTATAAGAAAGTATAAAAAATAAGTTTAAAAGCTACTCAGGGAAGTTTTTCAATAGAATATAAACGACTTCTTATCTCATGCAAAGCCCCCAAAATGGGATGGAATATTTTTTTCGTAATATTAGTTTTTACGATTTTATCCACAACGAATTAATAAATTTTCATAAAGAAGCCTGGAATCTTCTTTGCTTGATGTACTATTTAATCAGCGCCAATAAGTACAGCAGATTCATGCATTTCTACTAAAATAACATTTCACCAATTGGTAGTTAGGTAGTAGAAAGCTATCAAACAAGGAGGTACTACCGCCTGGGAAGATATTGGAAGCATAATGTATTCTCTAATGGTAGACCCTGCTCCCATATGGCATCACAAAAATTGTGACCAAGTCCCAGGCTGCTGATCTAACTTTCTGCCTCATTTACACACAATTGCAGGGTCTCAATTGTTTCTCTTACTATTGACAGCACAAAATATATCTTGTTTCTCACTTTTGATCTTTTTTTTTCATTTTCGTATTTCTTTATTATAATTATTATTACTACTACATTTTCACCCCCCAGGCACCGATGTGGATCAGTGACCTGTGCCCAGGTGACAATCCCCGTAAAAAACAGATTGTAGTCAATTTGTTAATTTGTCAGTAAAGAATTATATATATATATATATATATATATATATATATATATATATATATATATATATATTATATATATATATATATATATATATATATATATATATATATATATGCTGATAACCACACTGAAACAAGAAAACACGAAGTTCCCAAGCGCTTTCGTGTAATTCACATCTTCAGGGGTGAGTACAGACTAAGGAGAAGTACAAAACAGGATGTATACCTGGATCAGCGCACCCACAGTGATTTACTTGCATATATATATATATATTTATATATATATATATATATATTTATATATATATACATATATGAATACTCGCTTCACATATAAATATGAGACACATATACACATATACATATATATATTTATGCATATGCATGTATATAAAATAGCATATGTATATGTATGTGTATGTAAATATATGAATATAAATATGTATATGTGTGTGTGTGTGTGTGTGTGTGGAAATAGTGTGTGTGTGTATTATATATATATATATATATATATATATATAGTGTTTAAAAAAAATTCATAAACAGGTTTGAAAATTAAGCTCTCTTAATGCGAATTTCTCAAATCTAAAGTTCAATTCCTTGGACACGTAGTTGATGGGAACGGCATCCATACTATGGACTGCAAGGTTAAAGCAGTTGAACGATTTCCCTGTCCTACAAATGTAGACAAAGTGCGTAGTTTCCTCGGACTTTCCGGCTACTATCGCTCATTCATTCACGGGTATGCTAAGTTAGCCACCCCGCTGACAAAATTACTAAAAATAGATGCAACATTTGTTTGGAACAATGAACAGGAAAACAGCTTTAATGCATTAAAGGAAGCATTGACCAATGCACCAGTATTGGCATTCCCTGATTACACTCAACCTTTCACCCTGTGCACCGACTTCTCCGGACAAGGGCTAGGAGCTGTTCTCATGCAGCTAGACACTAGAGGGAAAAATAGAGTAATTGCTTATGCAAGCCGTAAACTTAATGATGCAGAAACACGCTATTCAGTAACTCATCTAGAGGTGTTAGCTGTTGTCTGGTCTTTAAAGAAGTTCAAAGATGTGATATTTGGTTATCAAATAACAGTCTATACGGATCATGCAGCAGTAACGGAGTTATTCCATGGAAAGAACCTCTCTGGCAGACTTAAACGTTGGTACTTGACCATTCAAGAATTCGAACCCGTCTTTAAACACTTACCAGGACGCGCGAATGTGGTTGCCGACACACTGTCTAGACACATAGCTCCAGTCATACCAATGCCCTTGTTCACTCCACAAAAATTAAGAGAGGAACCACGGCAAGATCCAATGTGGTCTAAAGTAATTTATGCTCTAGAATCAGGTGAGGAGTACAATCTACCAAAGTTACCTCTTCCGTTCAAACAGTTTGAACTGCAACAAGACATACTGCACCGTACAACAAAAACAGTGCAGGATACTGTCACACAAATTGTCGTACCTGACAACCTACGAGACACGGTACTCACTCTTTACCACAATACACCTCAAGCAGGCCATCCAGGGCGTGACAAATGCCTTGCAGAAATAAGAAAATCTTACTATTGGTACGCCTTAGTGACGCATCTCATATGTCCGTTCACTACACCTAAGGTTATTCTATCCGACAACGGATCAGAATTTAAGAATCATCTTCTTGCAACCATATACCAACAATACGGCATTCAACAAAGCTTCACAGCAGCTTATCACCCACAATCAAATGGCCTAGTTGAGCGGACCAACCGCAAAATCCTAGAGATTCTCAGACATATAGTGAATCCAATGCAGGTAGCATGGGAGGATTGGTTACCTCAAGTAGCAGCGTCAATAAATGGGTCAATAAATAGCTTCACAGGCAAAGCACCTTACTATATCATATATGGGACCGATAAAAGGTTACCCTATGACATACTTACAGGACCTAAACAACCTGTATATAACATGGATGATTATGGAAAGAAGCAAATCAATACCTTCACTGACATCAATGGAAAAGTGCGTAAAGAATTAGCAGCATCGCGCGCTGAAATGATTTACACACAACATAAACATGCTAAGCCTATCAAGCTTCAAATAGGCGACGCTGTCATGATAAGAGAACCTGAAAGAATCTCTAAACTTTCGCCAACATTTTCAAGACCCTTCCCGATAATTGCCAGATACTCAAATTACCGACGTAGTACACGTGGATAGATTAAAAAAGGGTAGCTCTGACTTGCTTCCCACCATTGTACGCGACGTTCTACAATGAACTCAACGTCTTTAAAATAAAGCAAAACGCCCAAGACGCCCAGTCACGTTCAAGATTCTTCGAACACTGCTGGAGACCTTTGGCAACTCGAACCGCAATCTGTAAAGCCAATGACCAATTGTGAAGGTATCGGACTCTACGGTAAGAAATAAGAAATACGACATATTATTATCTTTATATAATATAATCCACTCCTACTACCACCGATCCACCCCAAAACCATGACAATTGGCGCCCGAACAGGGACACAGACCGCGGATAATTGCACTCTTGTCAGCAGTTTGTGCAAACGCGTATATTGTACTACGAAATGATTACTAGTACATTTGAGGGGACTCTAAGAAATTTTGAATGTGAAGTTAAAGGTGGAAAATAAAGAAACAGAAGAGGACTTGTGATGTTTGCCAGAACCAGCGACGGAGGGCGAGTTCTACCTGCACCCCTGTGGCCTCTCACAGTGATCCCCGAACCCTTGAGAGGGTGGCGGCGGACGCTGTGGTCAGCAAACCCAGTTCCACATCAGCCAGCTGATTCAGTACGAGGCGGTGGACTGCACACCCAAGGGTGAGTGACGGGAAGAGTACCTCCACACCTTTGGGGGTCCTCATCAACGGAGGGACCCAGTTCCACCTCAGCCTCCCGATTCACTACGAGGCGGTGGACAGTAAACCCAAGGGCGAGTGACGGACAGATTTACATCTTCATTTTGGTGGACTTCAGCTTGAGGCGGTGGACAGTAGACCCAATGGTGAGTGATGGGCAGAGTACACCCTCACCTTGGGGGCCCTCAGCGAAAGAGGGACCCAGTTCCACATCAGCCGGCTGGAGGAGTCCTTCTCTTCACCACCGGGAAAGTTCATTCGACATTGCAGAGCGTGTCTAGGACCTGACCTATGTGTGGGAGTGTCCATATGTTCCGGTCAACTCGAACCTCCACGCATCTGACGACTCTTCAAATGTTATGTAAACCTTTTCACACCTCTCTACATTTAAGAACATAACACGACACCTGTACCACCTAAACAATGTCTACATACCCTACACTACACAACACGTTGCTGTAACATAAATGTAGCGTGTTTACGCTTAGCATGAACTATTGCTCGGGAATTGTCACCCTCACCTCGGAGTTTTCCTCCAGCCTGAAAATCTAAAGTAAATGTTGAGGTTTTCCCTCAGTGGCGATTGGCGACTACATCCCGTTGCAGTGTTAGTGTCACACACACACCACAGTGTGAATGTTGAATTGTGTGTCTGGGCTAGGCATTCTCTTGATTGTATACAGGTGCTGAAATTTTTATTCTCCGAAGAAAAATTTTTCTTAGTAGGGGCGATTGTCATGGGTTGCGTTAGGCTTACCCACGCAACCAACTCCAAAGTTTGTTTTACCAGAGATAAGACGCCCGGCGAGGCATAACTGGGACATGTATTTTTCCATTAGTGTATGTTAGCCAGCCTTTAGGGGGGTGGGCAGTGAAACAGTGTTGTACTGTTCATCGCTTCACACCCAAAAACCTCATTTTAAGTAGTATCCCCTGAGCCATGGGTTAGTGAAGAAGTCGTCTTGACTCTCTCCCTCCTGAAAGGGAGCGGGGCACCACACCACACAGAGTCCTCCACCGCACTCCGTCCTGTGAACCGTCGTCGACACGAGACTAAGTGTGTTAACCTAGGTTGTTATCCCCGTGGAAATATCACGTGTGGATGCCTGGTTGCGACAAGAGCAATCCAGGCTGGCCTATCAAACCTACAGTAAATGGTTAATTAATTCACGCTTACAGAGTTCTCCTGCACGACACCCGTCTACCGTGACCGTGATCGACACGAGACTAAGTGTGTTAACCTAGGTTTGTTATCCCCGTGGAAATATCACGTGTGGAAGCCTGGTTGCGACAAAAGCAATCCAGGCTGGTCTATTGCACCTAAATGGTTAATTCAAGTCACGCTTACCAGTTCTACTTGCCGCGATAACCGTCCACAGTGATTGTCAGTGACGCGAGACTATGTGTGGTACACCAAGAGTACCTTTTGTTGTTATGGCCGTGGAAGGTCGACACGAGACTAAGCGTGTTAACCTAGGTTTGTTATCCCCGTGGAAATATCACGTGTGGAAGCCTGGTTGCGACAAAAGCAATCCAGGCTGGTCTATTGCACCTAGATGGTTAATTCAAGTCACGCTTACAGAGTTCTCCTGCACGACACCATGTGTGGTAACCCAAGAGTACTTTTTGTTGCTGTGGCCCGTGGAAAGAAGTCCTTGTGCGGAAGCCTGGTTGCAACAAAAGCAATCCAGGCTGGCAGTAAATGTATCACTTGAAGAATTAAGGCTCTGTTAAGTTATACCCATAGTAGAGTAATCACATGTGTCCCCAAGTTAAAATTCTCTTTTAGAAGATTAATTTTATTGCAGCGTGAACATGAGTGAATCATATATCCATGCAAATTGTAAATCATTGTATGGAAGCTTGACAAATAAATGTAAGTGCAATTATCTGCCCGTATCTGTGATCCTATCTTATTATTACTAAAGGTAATGACTGATTGGTTATGACAAAGTATAACCAGTAACTTAGATGGAAGTGAAAATTTAATGAATTCATTAAATCATCATTTATCAAGTATAAATCATGGAATGTCGAGTGGTGGAGTGAACTTCTACGTAGATACGCCATAATCTCCTCCGTAAGTAATCAGTGTGAAGGTATCGGACCTCATTGCAAGAAATAAGAAATACGACATATTATTATCTTTATATAATATAATCCACCCTACTACACCGATTCATACCAAAACCATGACAGTTAGCATTCATGTTCCATTGAAATGGTTTATAACTACATATCAGCGGTATATAGTATTATTCAGCTATTTATGCCTATTATTCGATGGTGTATTACTTTATACTAAATATCGACCACATGATGTTAGCTAACACGAGGCGAGCTTATTTGGGCGAGTGTCATTCGTGTGGAAAACGTATTTGTATACGCTTATATTTCAGACAATGACTCATTCTCGAGAGAACCTCGACCAGGATGAGATTGATAATGAGCTTAGAAGGCTTGAGGAAGAAGATTCAGGAGGATAACCTGAAGGTAGAGGAACAGTACGATAGTGAGGAGGGTGAGGTGAACTCATCGTGTCCAGCGATGATGACAACGAAGTGAGTGAGTAAGCTGATGACCCAAGACCTCCACCACCACACCAGCTAATAAGAGGCGCCGCATCACTTTCTTGCTGCTACTTCTCCTGCTACTTCAGTTTCAGGCACCTCTGTTTGATAACACTGGTACTGCTGCCACCGCTCCTGCTACTTCTGCACTTGTTACATTCTCCAATACATATTAACATGGACGTAATGGTCACCGATGGAGTGCTATTCCTGCTGCTAGGAGAAATGCCAAGACGCTCAGCAGAAACATAAGTCACTGAGGGTAAACCGGCTCATAGGACGTGCCACTCTTGCTGACACCCAGTGTCTGGAACTATTCATAGACGAGGAGATGATCCAGAAATTGTGTCATATACAAAACGTAATCTCATCCAGGTTCCTGTCAACTAAGTTCAGAAAAAAGACGGCAACTACTGGGGAGACATGTATCGAGGAGATAAGAGCCTTGTTTGGAATCCTTATCTTCAGCGGCTGCAGGCGCGACAACCACCTGTCATCGGCAGAAATGTGGCACCATCACTGTAAAAGGCTGCCACGAGCGAAAGATGCTTCGCTTTTCGCTGAGGTGACTTCGTTTTGATGATACAGCTACAAGACGTGAGCGGAGGTTGACTGATAGGTTGGCTCCCATCCGGAAATTTCTGATGAGTTTGTCAGCAAGTGCCATACACATTATATAACTGATGATACACTCACTGTTGATGAGCAGCTTCTCGCTTTTCGTGGAGATGCAGTTTCGCACGTATATACCCAACAAGCCTGCAAAGTAAGGGATCAAACTTATCATGGTGTGTGACGTTGACAAAAAATATTGCCGAATGCCATTCCATACTTGGGCAAACAATCCGGCAACTTATAGTCTTGTAAAGGGCTTCACCAGGCACACTTATTTTACCAAAGAGCTTACCAAACCCTACGGGGAATGGGTGAATATTACTACTGATAACTGGTTTTCATCAGTTGAATTGTCAAAGGACATGCTCACGCTGGCACTTTGCGTCTCAATAAGCCACATATTCCAACTGAGATGAGGTGAAACCAGGACGAGAGGCAGGAGCAGCACATTCTGCTTCGACAACAACATGACAATGGTATCCTACATGCCTCGACCAAGAAGGCTAGCTCGCCATCCCTCTCTACCATGCACAGCCAGCTCACTATTGATAGTAATGGGAAACCAGAAATCATCAATTATAACATCAAAACTAAGGGCAGTGGATCCATTTGACCAGATGTAGCTTGTATCTCGCAGCCGCAAAACCAGGAGATAGCAGCACATATGTCTCTTCTAGGATAGTCACTGCTGCAACAATCAATGCACAGATTATCTACTCAAAGAAATGGAATAGCAGCAGGAGTGTGCAAGAGCGGCGCTTGTTCATGCAGGACCTAGTTTTGCAGCTGGTGACACCTGGACCCAGAAACTCAACACACCACACTTAAAACGGAATACCACAGGCCATAGCAAATATGCTGCAGGTCATCGTCCCAATGCCAACCCTTACACCTGCCCACCTGTAAAGAAAAGGTGTTTAAAGTGCACAAGAATGAAGATAGGAAAACCAAGAGTGTATGCAACAGTTGCAGGCAGCCTGAGTGTGTAATGTCTGCATCGCCTGTGTGTAAACTGAACATTGTGTGTCTGTAGTATAGTGCCAAATTCCATCTTCTGGCCTGGCCAGACCACTGGCCCTATGATGCTGTCACTGGTAAAATATTGAGTATCACCCTTTACCTGTATGCTACTATATAATATCCATGATAGCAATAATGTTTTTTGTCTATTGTATCATATTGTACGTGTATTTTGTCGTTTTTTCATGATATTTTTTTTAATTTGATATGAAAGGTGGTAAATATTTTCATACTTTCCTACTGTTTATTGGAAAACTCCCAAAGAGGTTCCATTTTCAAAGGAAGATAAATGTCAGTTTTAAAATGGTAGTTTTTATTATATTTATTAGTGGGTCCGTAAGACCCACTCATTACCTATTGTAACTTCAAATAAGATTACCTATCTAGGTTTTTCTCAGGGAAAGAGTTGAATGTTTCTAACTTCTTAAAGAACATTTCAAGAGAAGATATCGCCCTAAATTCGATCTCATCACAATTAATAGGAAATTAAACCTTTAGCCAATATGGATTTTCAGTGGGGACAACGTTTTATCAGTCTTGATAGTTCAGGTCTGTGTGTATTTAGTGTTTTATCAGATATCTAGTTCATTTGATTTCATACAGTATTGTCTTTAAGTTAGACTTGTTTAATTTTATGTTTATTAGTGTCTTGCCGGAAGAATAATTAGAAGGTGGTTATTAGAGAATCACTAACAATCGTAAATGAAATTTATCCAAATACTCTATCTGGATACATTATATCTTGAACTTAATTCATTCATAAAACTAATCTGATTTTCCAAGAACATTAGTTATCCATTTGATTTTTATAACTCTTAGAATGTCAGCTTCAAATGCCAAATCGTTTACGACTTTCTCAAAGAGGGTAATATGTGAAAGGAAAAATCTTGAGTTGTGTAGTTGCACTCTGGTGATCCGTAACCTGTAATGGTCTTTTTTTTAATAAAATTATTTTTGGTTGGTGACTTTAGTTTTTTTGTAGCAAGTGAATCAAAACATTGTTGGGTAAATGCTAGGACGTTCGGCGTTATAATGACTGCACAACATTATATGAAAATGAGAGAGCTGTATAACACTGTAGCGTTACTTTGTGGATTTACAGGTGCCTGTTGGTTGAATAATTAATGTTCGACTTTCTCCGTTCGCGAGGTCAAGCAGTGCAGGTGATGTGAACAGTAGTTTGTAACTTCCGTAATTTGAACATGTCCGACCTTCAGGCTCAGACCTGAGCTACATTACTAAGACCATTGAGCTGACTTACCCACAACATTACCTAAACAGCTACTCTCCCATAATAAGATCAGCGAGATGGTTTAATCAAGGCTAATATAGAGACCACAGGGTTGGCGCTCTCTGGTCAATGGGGAAAGGAAGAGGGTATACTGTCGATGCTTGAGGAAGAATTCAAATATTAAATAGCCTCGTAGTCAGTTAAATTTCTCGACAATAAAAGTGCGAAAATACGTCAGTGAAATGCTAAGTTTACCGACACTTAAAAACGGCAATAGTAATATGTGAATTAGATATCTAGTTAAGAGGTAAATAACAAACTTCCACAAATTGGATAATAACAGATGTAAGGTCAGTGACTTGGGAATGGTAGAGGAAACCTGAAAGTTCTGGATATGAAAAGTGTTTGATACAAGTCAAGACGATGGCAGGAAAAGGAGGGTGAATGAGGCAAGTTAGATTGGGAGAGGTGACGTATTACATCAATTAACGACTGGACGATGGCAGAGTGAGACGCACTTCTGTGACAACTACGAACACACAGATGACGACAGGCTGGGGGCTCTACTGATCCACTATTTATATTACGTGTAGTGGATCTCGATGATCCACCAGTTATAACGAGATGCTAGTAGTTCTAGTGATCCACCAGTTATAACGAGATGCTAGTAGTTCTAGTGATCCACCAGCTATATCGAGATGCTAGTAGTTCTAGTGATCCACCAGTTATATCGAGATACTAGGAGTTCTAGTTACCACCATTTATAATCAGAGGCTGGGCATTACCTGTATAACAAGAGGTTGGTGGGTCTAACGATCCATCACTTACAAAAAACAAAACAATGATCCAACAGTTAGAAAAAGAAGGTGGTCCTCAAGTGATATGCTGCTTATAACAACAAACTTTAAAACCCACGAGCCAAAGAGAATAGTGGCATCAGTTATACACGAGGCAAGGGACAAGCTCTAGTAGTTCAGTCCATGTAACCTAACCTAACCTAACCTAACCTAACCTGAAATTGGTGGTTTTAGATATTAACTAACTTCAAGAGAAGAAAACTCGTTATAGTGATTTAGGACGTTCTAAGGCATTGGGTGAGCCTTTTAATCGTACATTGTAAGTTGGCGTGGTGACCTGTGGTGCACGTTCAGCATGCTCGCCTCGCAAGCTAGTGAACCCAAGTTCGATTCCTGGCAGGAAACTATCAGCAAGTATCTTTACGCCATTTGCCTCGTCTACCCAGCAGTTATTGGGAACCTGCATGTTAATCGATTTGCGGATCGCCTGGGGTAAGGTCAACCAGTGTTGCCGAATTGTCCGGTCTTCTCGGACTATTCCTGACATGCAGCGCGTTAACTTAGGGTGTGGTTGTTGTGTTGGTGACAGCTTCAACGCCTTAAACAAATTCACCTAGGTGACCTGAGGGCCGGCCATCTCGTTACACGAGGGGTAACATTAATTGTTTGACAAGTTACAAATTAGCAACAGGATAGAGACTCCCTGTCAATAATTAGTTCTTGATATATTACAACATGGGATCTCATTTCACCCCAATGATTAGGTAAATTCGGTTATGTTAGGTTAGGTTAGGTTAGTTAGGTTAGGGTTTTGGACAAGAATGATACTGAAGAAATATTGAAAAAGAGAGAAGTGATTACTTAACATGCTATAAAGATGTTGGGTTGTTGTAAACTTTGAGGACCGAAACTCATGAAAGGACGCGCCCAGCACAGTACTAAACTATAGGCAAAATACATTAAAAGAGAAACTTCACTTTTTGGTCACTAACAAGATCGTCCAAGAAGTTGGGAGACCTGGCTGACCCTTAAACTGGTCCTCTCACAATTTTCGTCCATTGTTATGATCCCCACCTGAAAAGAAAAGGAAGAATATTATTGTTTCTAAGATGAGTGACCTATCGTGACCTATGAGAAACCTTGCACAAAAGCAATTACCTTGATACCACTCAATCTACTCATTTTATGTACTTGTTTTTACCTTATTTCAGCTCATATGGAAATTTTTCACTGAAGATGGAAGTGTTAGATCCCGAGTAAATTTATATATAATGTTCATAGGTGTACACACTATTATGACATGCGTTCGAAAGTAGTTAACTTGTAGACTAATAAATTATTATATAATTTGTAAGTAAAGAGCAAATCTAAAATATCAGTACAGAAATTCACTGGTTTCAATATGCTGTTGTGACCGTTAACATTTATCAGAGCAGCTTTAGATGACAAAGTTATCCAACAATCTCAAAACTTATTACAGATGAATGACACTGAATGACGATAACGCGGTCCTCGGTATCAGCACGCGCTACTTCTCCTGTTTACATTATTTATAATTCCCCTGCAGCTAAAGGATAACTCGGCGGTAGATGATCATCCCTGACAGTATCCCCCACAACTGAGCCAACAAGAGATGTCAATATTACCTGGTGTAAACTTTTTTAAACAAATATCTGCCAACACCAACTGCTGCTCTTTTTGTAATTGGCGAACACGCGTAACATCATGAACGTATTTTATTTCGACTTACTATAACTACGTAAAATAAATACAATACTCACATTTTTTTATGCATGAATCTATGATGCCTAATCTATATATGATGATGATAATGTCTTGCTTTAAAGGTAATATATGCCAAGATATGAGAGAGGGAAAGGGGAAGTAGAGAGCTTATGTTGTGCATCCACTGTTCTTCTGGCCAAGTGATGATGTTTCAGACACGGATCTAAGACGGTGTGAATAAGAAGATATATGAACGGTGTTTCAATACCCCTGATTTATCTGCTAGAACTCCATCAACACAAGTCCATCTGGGAACTCACATCAAACTTGAGTCGTCCAACTGTACAGTCCAACTCCAAAAGCTTAGGTAGAAAGATAAAATAAAATATCAGAGGTCCTTAGAGTGTCATTTCTGACGGAAAATAGCAGATTTGCAGCGATTTATCTCTTCTACGTATGTGATGTATTTTTCACAGATGACTATTATGAGTACAGCTTTTATGAGGTTAGGTTTGGTTAAGTGAACTATAAGCAACAATAACCTTTTTGTGGAGATAGCGTTGACAACACCAAACTTACCCATCTCATGTTCTTAGACACTCTGTGACGCACATGATCTTTTCTATATTGCCCACTTCACATTGCAATGAAAATATATACAATAGCTAAAACAACTATATGTGCAGGTGGGGGTCGATATGCTCCGAAATTTTACGTGTGACAAGTGACAGACTTCATGTACCAAAATTTATAGTCCATGGTTTCATATTGTTTCCCACAAAGTATGCACAAATAGCTGTTTTAGCTACTGTAGTGCGTACATCTGAAGGAAACGTGACTGTGCAAGTCCTTTGTGGTAATGGCATGCAGCCTACGAGAATTTTCGAGGAATATTTGTACGTGTAGAGGCACCAACGGTAGACAAGCTCTCTGACCTTGCTTCAAAAGCGACGTTAATATGATAACAATTTGGCTCCAAAAATTTAAAGCATTGCTTAAACATTATTTTTCCTGCAAAATGTGTTACGGATTTTTCCCCAGAATAGCCTTCAGAGGTATTTTCCAAGTCTAGTGATTAAAACTCATGATCCAAACAGTCCTTTCCAGGAGCCATTCTGCTCACCCCACATAGGAAGGAGTCTAGGAAGGGTGCTCTAAACATAATCTACTTGAAGAACCAACCTGACTGGGCAACTGCACCCAGTAAGGTCACCCTTATGCAGTCGAAAACAATCATAATCACAGGTCAAAGCAAAAACACATTATGCAACCTCTTTTGGTTGCTGCATGGAATGTCAGGACCCTTCTGGATTCTGGCACAATTGAGAGTCCTGAAAGGACAACTGCCGTTGAGACAAAAGAGTTGTCTAGGTATAACATCGATATAGCAGCCATTATTCAGTCCGGGCTCCGAGAGGAGCCCTCAGCTCACAGAACGGGGTCCGGCTATACCTCCTTCTGGAAGGGTAAGCCTGCTACGGAGGAAAACCTCATTTATGGAGTTGACTTTGCCATTCGCCAATCCATCCTACATAGGCTAACTGAAATTGCTGTTGGGGTCAACGAGCGCTTCTTGACGCTCAGAGTCCCACTGAATTACTCATATCATGCCTTCTTCATCAGTGCATACGCCCTAACACTGGATGCAGAGGATGATACCAAGGAGGCATTTTACGCCGACCTTGGCAGACTGCTAATCTCTATCTAAATAAAGATAAAGTTGTGCTCCTAGGTGACTTCAATGCCAGAATTAGCAGAGATGCTGACTTATGGCAGGAAACCATAAGGAAAAATGTAGTAGGCAAGTGTAATCCCAACGGCTTACTCCTCAATAAGTGTGCTGAACACAACCTCATTATCACCAACACCTTGTTTAGACAGGCCGACAAGTTCAAGAGCTCTTGGCAACACCCACGATCTAGACACTAGAGCATCTCATTGACTACATGGTTGTCAAAGAAAGAGATCGCCGGGATGTCCTCACCAACCAAGCGATGCGTGGCTCGAACCACTGTGTCACAGATCTTCGGCTCGTCAGAGCCAAACTCTCCCTTCATGTCGCCCCATAACGGAGAAGGCAACAAGCCTCCATAAGAGGTTTTAATACCAAATATCTGGAGGAACCAGCGGTAGTACAGACTTTCAGACAGCAGCTCGACGAAGGGCTGATAAGCAATCCAACAACAAACAACCTAAATCCGAGTGACGAATGGGGTATGCTCGACCCTGTCATCACAAAAACCTGCAGCGAATCCCTCGGTCGGATGAAACAATACACCAGGATTGGTTTAATGATAATAACCTAGAAATCGATGTACTCGAAATCGATGTACTCGTCAGTAGTAAACGTTATCTTTTCACTAACTGTCAGAACAATGATCAGTCTCGGACAAAAGCAGATACCTTCCACGAGAAAAAAGTGATGGCCCAGCCCGAACTTCACAATCTAAAAAACGAATGGTGGAAAAATAAAGCGTGTGAAACGCAAAAATTTACGAATCAAAACCAGATGCGTGACTTTTTCAATTCCATTAAAACAATGCATGTCCCAATTACTTATAACGCGGCCCCCCTTCGCTCATCCAAGGAAGGCAACCGTCAGTGCTGGAAAGAACAATGGTAAGCATTCGCTGCCCAAACGAAACACTCGTGTGGATATCCTGACTACCCATCAGGTCCCTCAGCACCAAGAGCTGACCCACCTTAGCTATCACCCATCCCGGGATGAGGTAGCTAATGCCATCAAGCAGATGAAAAATAACAAAGCCACAGGGCCTGATGGAATCCAAGCCTATGTGTATAAAACAGGAGGACCTCTGCTTACCAACAGTCTCCACTCTCTCCTGGAGAAAATATGGGAGAAGTTGGAATTGCCCCAAGATCTTAAAGACGCTTCAATCATCAACATTTATAAGAACAGGGGAAACCGGCCAGACTGTGGCAACTACCTAGGGATCTCGCTGTGGTCCATAGCTGGCAAGATTATCGTCCGAGTTTTCTGAAACAGACTACTTCCTGAGGTAGAAAAATTCCTCCCAGAATTTCAATGTGGCTTTAGACCATCACGTGGCACCACTGACATGATTTTAGCTGCCCCCCAGATACAGGAAAAGTGCCGAGAACAGTGTCGAAACTTGTACATAGTTTTCATCAACCTTACTAAGGCATTAGACTCGGTCAACAGGGAAGTCCTCTGGCGGACCCTCGATCATTTTGGCTGCCCATTAAAATTCAACGTCATTGTGATGCAATTTCACGATGTCATGAACGGCAGTGTCCTGCACGATGGCACCCAGTCTGAGTTCTTCCCCATCCAAACAGGGGTAAAACAAGGATGGGTACTGGCGCCAACTCTCTTTTCCATTTTCTTGTCTGCCTTCTTTACTTGTGCCAGCGCCAACTTAGCCGGCGTGGTGGACATCGGGTACCGGAAGAAGGGTCTTTTCAATATAATACGACTCCAAACAGGAACAAAGATGTTGGCCGCTTCCATCACTGAAGTTCAGTATGCAAACGACCTCACCCTGAACGCGACCTACAGGAGATCCTGAACACCTACATAGATGCGTATGCACATTTCGGACCGCCTCTGGTTCAGTCACACCTCTACCATCCATCCAATTTAACCGTACTACCCTCACTAATGTTACCCACTTTCGGTATCTTGGCTCCCACCTGTCCACCACCGCCGACATCGAAGAAGAGATTCAACATCGGATCGGATATGCATCTCAAGCCTTTGGCAGACTCCGTACCTATGTCTTCAGCTGTAGGGAGCTGAAATTATCTACCAAGCTGCAGGTCTATCGATCAGTCGTCCTCCCACCCTGCTGTATGCAGCGAGACATGTGTCACATGTGGGGAGGCACATAAAGACACTTGAAAACTTTCACCAGCGTAGTTTACGTTCCATCCCCCTAGTTCACTGGGAAGACAATAGAACAAATGCCAGTATTCTCGCTTACGCAAACTGTTGGAGCATCGAGGCAACCATTATCCATGAACAACTACGTTGGACTGGCCATGATACCCACATGGACGACAGTATAGTGCCAAAGCTACTCTTTACACACACACACACACACACACACACACACACACACACGTGTGTAACTTCCGTAACTTCCTCTGAAGACTCGCATTTAATTAGGGAATTACCAGATATTGTTAAAAAAATCGTCTGTCTTAGTTCACTTCTCAGATGGGTGGACGGATAGAAGCAGTTATATGTACAGATGTATATTTATACTTGTATCTACAGAGAGGCTGGCCACTTGATCTGGAACTGAGGACTGTGAGCTTGAGAGCAGTGTTAGAGATGCTATTTAGATCTGCTAGGACTGAGCGGGTCTCTCAGGCTACTGCTCAGTGGTAGATCCGTAATGTGTGGTGTCCAGCTCAAGACTGACTAGCTATACCTGGGCGGACCTACCCTGGCTAACTGACTAACGGCCATTTTTTTAAACATTCGGGTTACTTATTAGTAACCCGAAAGCACCCTCCGAGCCGTAATCCATTTTTAAACCAAATTTCGTCGGGTTACCATTTGATAGTCCGACAATATTATTGGAAAGTTCGGGATAAGTCCTCGGGTGTGGGTAGGCACCCGAAAGACTTATTCCGAATGTTCAAACTAGTTGTATGTGAATAGAAAACGTCTCTGAAATATAATATACGTAAATTATAAGATAATAAAGAACACAAATATTTAAATGTCCTAATAACCGGTTCCAATGGAAATGTATATATTTTTAAGAGACCGCATTGTACCCCCGTGGCGTCGTACCTTCAACTCCGAATATTTTTCATCTCCCCATTGCCCTTCTCCAATTTCATCAAGCATTGCATTCCTACCATCATCCTCTTTTATAGCTTAAAGTATGGTAAGTAACGCACTTCTGTTTGTGATAGATGTAATGCAATTTACAATTCGCCATTATATTATATAGGGAAGATATAAGATGAGCCAAATATACTAGGTACAGTAGATGCGGATGTAATAGTTTACAACAAGTGTCATCTGTGATTCATGCTGATAATTACCCTGGAAAAAAATTTCTCCTGCTATAATTCATTGTTTGTAAGTTTTGATTAGGTTACGTAAAATATATTTTTAGAAGAAATGTTCGAATTCAGGGTTAGAAAAAAGTGCCCAAATTGATTAATGATGCTTTCAATCACTCGATTTAAATCGTTTCAGTCCTATCTTACATCACTGGAACAACAATAAACAAAAGTTAAATATACTATGGACAAATTTCTTAAGGAAATTCTCTGTGATAGCAATGTGGATGACCTGTTGATTTACATTTATCTTGGATAAGGCGTACCAACCCTCTCGAGTTGCGGCCTTCGGGTTACTAAATAGTAACCCGATATTCGGGATTGATATTCGAGTTTGACGAATCCATTTGTCGGGTTACCAAACGGAAACCCGACATTCGGGATTGCTCTTCGGGCTTGCTGCCCCGAGTGTTTAATAAAATGGCAGAATGACGTCACGAAGGATGATGCATGGGTCCAAGCTTCTAGAAGCTTCTACCAGTAGGGAAGGTTGGCATGAACACCTGAATCAATGTCAGGAGCGTTAGTGAAATAGCTGTCTGGAAATGATCTCGTTAGAGCCGTGAATCATCTTTAATTGACGTTGCAAATATCTAACTAATCTGACTAATAATAATTTATATCAAATGCTTGGAAGTCTACTAGTGATAATCAATGTACCTAATCATCAAATAAGCGTCATTAATTTAATAAATAATGAGCTTCAAAGGTGATATCGTCATATTGAGACATTTCTGGTGGACACACTGTCGCCAGACCGTATACGTGACTAAAGCAGCTGCGTCGAAGCAGGCTAAATAAATGCTTATTACATGCTTGCTATGAAAACATCTCTGACCGCTGCGGGTCAATGAAAAATGCATAATGAAAACTTATTCATCCATCGTGTATAATACTTTGGTTGCTATACTGGTTAAAGACTAAACACGAATAAACTTCTTACACATGCACGCACAAGCTCGAGCTCCTCCGTGTTTACTCAACATTCATACTTCCCAAACTCACCTATGGCTCCCTGACTGGTCTACCTCACTAAATGCCACACAACGGAAACAATTAGAAAAAGTACAAGAGAGGGCATGAAAGATTATTCTCTCCTTTTCCAACTCCACATAGCAAGAAACACTCAACACACTGACAAGAGATGTGTGCGCTCGCAACGCTAATAGGGCGTCGTGAGCTTGCAATGTTAAAAGGGCGTCGTGTGCTTGTGTTGGTCACATATATATATATATATATATATATATATATATATATATATATATATATATATATATATATATATATATATATATATATATATATATATATATATATATATATATATATATTAGGGTGGTCCAAAATATCACATATTTGTATACGTTTTCTCCACAAGGTTTATTTTTGTCCATTAGGTACAAAATGCATCCCAGAAAAAAATTGGATCATTTAAAGCATATTTAGAGGTCAATCCAATGTCCTCTTTTTTTCCATTTAGTACGTAATAAGGATTTTTCGGGGCTAGATAAACACATTATAAACACATTGTCTTTATTCAGCAAAATACAATTATAAGTTTTACAAATTACAAACTAAATAACTCTAGAACACCAATACACATTCTTTATTTGTATCCCTTCATCTTAGCAGCTTTGCTTGCCGTTGGTAACTTCTTGGGATGAGCTGCAACAACCTGTAAAAGGTACTGCTTTTGGTCCTCATTTTGCGTTATAGACTCATTATAACGCTCTATGAGAGCAATTGCCCTCTCTGCGCTGTCATTCACCACCTTCATATTTATCGCACGATCTCTCATTGTGATAAACACTTCATCGTCTTTCCATGTTTTGGGATCCTTACTCAAGAACAGTTGTGCTCTTTCTTTGCCATCTAGTGTAAGAACATCAAAAATATCTAATGTACGCTCAGTAACAAATGAGGCCACATTACTGATAGGAGTTTCATCAGATAGGACAATACGCCTTGAAAAGTCCTGTTTCTTTGGGCACTGGAAGTTTTGTACCATATTCTTCTTGGTTTCAGTATCGATCCTGTCATCAAATAAGCTTAGACCGATAAGATGTTCTGATAGATACCAGAGATGTCGGCTAATTGCTGCTTGTGCTGCGTGTGCACCTTTCTCATGAGGATATTCCTTTAAAACCTTCATTTGCTGCAAATCATTGAATGGAGCTCGAACAGCCATTGGTGCTTCATGCCAGAATCTCACATACATTATGCTCACAAACAAAGCCAGTTGTGTGATATTGTTTTCTTCCTGTGTTGATAATGTGAATTGATGTTTAAACAGATAGATTTTGAGAGCATAGATTCCTTTTGCCATCCATCTTGCATGGTGTGTAGGACCAGGAACTCGAAAGGAAACCTTACTACTTGGCAGTCCACCAAGAAACAAAAGAGCTGTAACTAAGTCTAATTATTTCTCACAGGTAATAATTGCCTGCCATTCATATGCCATGACACAAGATGGAAACCTGCATAATATACTGTTTAGATTGATAATGAAATAATTGTAGAACTGATGAGATATAAATGAAATAAGTAACTTCATCTGATTAATGGTAACCCTTGTCTGTGTTTCCTGTTTCAACCTGTCATTGTCAGTCCCTATGACTCAATACTTGACTCTTTGCCCTTTCCAAATAGGCAACTAGGCTATATACATTGAAATATACCCAATATAATGTGTTGTGTATATTAAGACTGTATCATGCGGACAAGAAAATTCAGTCCTACACTACAAGTATAATATGCAAAATGGATTGACCTCTAAATGTTAATGAATATGGATAAAATTTTACAGACCTTATCTATGAACCAAATGGACAATTTTAAGGCTTGTGGAGGCAATATATTACTACTTATATTTTTTACCATATAGTTTTGGACCACCCTAATATATATATATATATATATATATATATATATATATATATATATATATATATATATATATATATATATTAGTTCTTGATTTGATAAGTGGCAGGGCTGAAGTAAACACTTTGTTGGTTTTGCTTCATTGTAGAAAAATATAGTTTCACATGTACTGAGTTCAGTGGAGAATATATTGTACCTTCTTTGCTCAGGGAAAGGTCTTAATGCACTTGTGTAGGAGAGCACTTAAGTGAGGTGTTCACTGGGTAACAAGTGATATGATAGTATCTCTCACACCAGGGAGAGGGTGGTCAGGCAGGTCTTAAAAAGTTAACGTGTCAGATGTTTGTCGCTCAGCTGCACTGACCAAGCTTGACCTCGTCCACTCCCCAGAGGAAATGTTAACTCACCAATTGATTCATACTCATGGATGAATGACTTGGTGAATATATGGGAAATATACATTTGGGTAAATATTTATATAATACAAATTGTGCTGTTACACGCTCGCAACGCTAAGGGGCGTCATACATTTGCAACACTAAAAGGGCGTCGTGCGCTCTCAATGCTAAAAGGGCGTCGTGCGCTCACAACTCTAAAAGGGCGTCGTGCGCTCGCAACGCTAAAAGGGCGTCGTGTGCTCGCAACGCTAAACGGGCGCGATGCGCTCACAACGCTAAAAGGGCGTCGTACGCTCACAACGCTAAAAGGGCGTCGAACGCTCACAGCGCTAAATGGGCGTCGTGTGCTCACAACAATAAATGAGCGACGTGCGCTCGCAACGCTAAAAGGGCATCGTGTGCTCGCAATGCTAAAAGGGCGTCGTGCGCTCGCACAGATAAATGAGTGTCATGCTCTCAGAAAACTAAAAGGGTGCCGTGCTCTCGCAACGCTAAACGGGCGTCTTGCACTCGCAACGCTAAATGGGTGTCATGCGCTCGCAACGCTAATAGGGTGCCGTGCTTTCGCAACCCTAAAAGGGAGTCGTGCCCTCGCATTGCACCAAAGAGAGGTGTATGGTTGTACCAATACAAAGAGTGTATTTCACAAAAAAATAAAATAATATAAAATGGTCATATTTTTATTAAATAATATCATAAAGGTGGCCTGTGGTCCGGTGCCCCATAATGTACAAAAGCTGCTACAGGTTGTGGCAGCTTTTGTACATTAAGGGGACTCATTTCGTTAATACTGACCCAGACTTACAGCACCCTCACTGAGGCCAATTGAAAATTTCACCATTCAGAAATATAATTAATAAAGTTGGAATTTCTAAATTTAGTAATGATGGGTGATGGATGGTGTTAAGCATAGTGATGATGGATGGTGTTATATAGAGTGATGATAGATGGTGTTATATGTAGTGATGATGGATGGTGTTATATAGTGATGATGGATACTGTTATATGTAGCAATGATGGATGGTGTTAAGAATAGTGATGATGGACAGTGTTATATAGTCAGATTCAGATTCAGATTTGCCCCCGAGGGGGCTAGTTTATTGGGCACCCCCTTACATCCTGTGCAAGGTGAAGCGCAGAAGCGTTTACAGCGCCCAACAGGGAAGTATGAAAAGTTCATACTTGCCTTTATGACTCGTACATTAAGGGTGTAAAAGCCTGAAGGGTCATAGGTTTTGTCAAGTTACATAAAGTGAGAGAATGATGAGTGTGTGGGGGCAAAGTTCCCAGTACATTTTATCTGTTTATGGCAAAGAGTGGCAGGTCCATAATAATGTCAAATGCCAGGCCTGTGACTAGGAGGAGGGGTGTTATATAGTGATGATGGATGGTGTTATATAGTGATGATGGATGGTGTTAAGTATAGTGATGATGGATGGTGTTAAATATAGTGATGATGGATGGTGTTATATAGAGTGATGATGGATGGTGTTATATAGAGTGATGATGGATGGTGTTATATAGAGTGATGATGGATGGTGTTATATAGAGTGATGATGGATGGTGTTATATAGAGTGATGATGGATGGTGTTATATGTAGTGATGATGGATGGTGTTAAGTATAGTGATGATGGATGGTGTTATATAGAGTGATGATGGATGGTGTTATATATAGTGATGATAGATGTTGTTATATATAGTGATGATGGATTGTGTTATATATGGTGATGATGGATGGCATAAATAGTGATGATGGATGGTGTTATATTTAGTGATGATGGATGGTGTTATATGTAGAGATGATGGATGGTGTTATATTTAGTGATGATGGATGGTGTTATATGTAGAGATGATGGACGGTGTTATATTTAGTGATGATGGATGGTGTTATATGTAGTGATGATCTATATCTATATAAAACAAAGAAGTCTGTCTGTGCGTCTGCACGAAAATCTCGGAAAGTACTTTACCAATCTGTAGTGATGATGGATGGCGTTTTTGTAGTTATGATGGATGGTGTTATATGTAGTGATTATGGATGGTGATATGTATAGTGATGATGGATGGTGTTATGTATAGTGATAATGGATGTTGTTATATACAGTGATGATGGGTGGTGTTATAAGTAGTGATTATGGAGGGTGTTATGTATAGTGATGATGGATGCTGTTTATATAGTGATGATTTATGGTATTATATATATAGTGATGATGGATAGTGTCATAAGTAGTGATGATGGATGGTGTTAAGTATAGTGATGATGGATGGAGTTTTATAGAGTGATGATGGATGGTGTTAAGTATTGTGATGATGGATGGTGTTAAGTATAGTGATGATGGAAAGTGTTAAGTATAGTGATGATGGATGGTGTTAAGTATAGTGATGATGGATGGTGTTAAGTATAGTGACGATGGATGGTGTTATATAGTGATGATGGATGGTGTTAAGTATAGTGATGATGGATGGTATTATAAGTAGTGATGATGGATGGTGTTATATATAGTGATGATGGATAGTGTTATAAGTAGTGATTATGGATGGTGTTAAGTATAGTGATGATGGAAAGTGTTAAGTATAGTGATGATGGATGGTGTTAAGTATAGTGATGATGGAAAGTGTTAAGTATAGTGGTGGTGGATGATGTTCTATAGTGAAGATGGATGGTGTTATATGTAGTGATGATGGATGGTGTTATATAGAGTGATGATGGATGGTGTTATGCATAGTGATGATGGATGCTCTTATATATGGTGATGATGGATGGTGTTATATATAGTGATGATGGTTGGTGTCATATATAGTGATGATGGATGGTGTTAAGTAAAGTGATGATGGATGGTGGTAAGTATAGTGATGATGGATGGTGTTAAGTATAGTGATGGTGGATGGAGTTTTATAGAGTGATGATGGATGGTGTTAAGTATTGTGATGATGGATGGTGTTAAGTATAGTGATGATGGAAAGTGTTAAGTATAGTGATGATGGATGGTGTTAAGTATAGTGATGATGGAAAGTGTTAAGTATAGTGGTGGTGGATGATGTTCTATAGTGATGATGGATGGTGTTATATGTAGTGATGATGGATGGTGTTATATAGAGTGATGATGGATGGTGTTATGCATAGTGATGATGGATGCTCTTATATATGGTGATGATGGATGGTGTTATATATAGTGATGATGATTGGTGTCATATATAGTGATGATGGATGGTGTTAAGTAAAGTGATGATGGATGGTGGTAAGTATAGTGATGAGGAATGGTGTTAAGTATAGTGATGATGGATGGTGTTAAGTATAGTGACGATGGATGGTGTTATATAGTGATGATGGATGGTGTTAAGTATAATGATGATGGATGGTATTATAAGTAGTGATGATGGATGGTGTTATATATAGTGATGATGGATAGTGTTATAAGTAGTGATTATGGATGGTGTTATATAGAGTGATGATGGATGGTGTTATATAGAGTGATGATGCATGGTGTTTTTTGTAGTGATGATGGATGGTGTTAAGAACAGTGATGATTGATGCTCTTACATATAGTGATGATGGATGGTGTTAAGTATAGTGATGATGGATGGTGTTAAGTATAGTGATGATGGATGGTGTTATATAGAGTGATGATGGATGGCGTTAAGTATAGTGACGATGTATGGTGTTATATAGAGTGATGATGGATGGTGTTAAGTACAGAGATGATGGATGGTGTTAAGTATAGTGATGATGGACGATGTTATATAGTGATGATGGATGGTGTTATTTGTAGTGATGATGGATGGTGTTAAGTATAGTGATGATGGATGGTGTTAAGTAGTGATGATGGATTGTTTTATATATAGTGATGATGGACGGTGTAAAGTATAGTGATGATGGATGGTGTTATATATGGTGATGATGGATGGTGTTATATATAGTGATGATGGATGCTGTTATATATAGTGATGTTTTATGGTGTTTTATATATAGTGATGATGGATGGTGTTATAAGTACTGATTATGGATGGTGTTATGTATAGTGATCATGGATGCGGTTTTATATAGTGATGATTTATGTTGTTTTATATATATTGATGATGGATGGTGTTATAAGTAGTGATTATGGATGGTGTTATGAATAGTGATGGATGGTGTTATGTACGGTAATGATGGATGGTGTTATATAGAGTAATGATGGACTGTGTTAAGTAGAGTGATGATGGAGGGTGTTAAGTATAGTGATGATGGAGGGTTTTAAGTATAGTGATGATGGATGGTGTTATATATAGTGATGATGGATGCTGTTATATATAGTGATGATGGATGGTGTTTATATAGTGATGATTTATGGTGTTTTAAATATATTGATGATGGATGGTGATATAAGTAGTGATTATGGATGGTGTTACAGTGATGGATGGTGTTATGTATAGTGATGATGGATGATGTTATATAGAGTAATGATGGACGGTGTTAAGTATAGTGATGATGGATTGTGTTATGTATAGCGATGATGGATGCTGTTATATGTAGTGATGATGGGTGGTGTTATTTGTAGTGATGATGGGTGGTGTTATTTGTAGTGATGATCTACATCTATATAAAACAAAGAAGTCTGTCTGTTAGTCTGTTTGTCCGCACGAAAATCTCGGAAACTACTTTACCGATCTGTAGTGATGATGGATAGTGTTATATGTAGTTATGATGGATAGTGTTATATGTAGTGATTATGGATGGTGTTATGTATAGTGATGATGGATGCTTTTATATATAGTGATGATGGATGGTGTATTATATAGTGATGATTTATTGTGTTTTATATATAGTGATGATGGATGGTGTTATAAGTAGTGATTATGGATGGTGTTATGTATAGTGATTATGGATGGTGTTATGTATAGTGATGATGGATGGTGTTATATTGAACAATGATGTACTGTGTTAAGTATAGTGATGATGGAGGGTGTTAAGTATAGTGATGATGGATGATGTTAAGTATAGTGATGATAGATGGTGTTATATAGAGTGATGATGGATGGTGTTAAGTATAGTGATGATGGATGGTGTTACAAGTAGTGATTATGGATGGGGTTATGTATAGTGATGATGGATCCTGTTTTATATAGTGATAATTTATGGTGTTTTATATATAGTGATGATGGATGGTGTTAAGTATGGTGATGATGGATGGTGTTAAGTATAGTGATGATGGATGGTGTTATATATAGCGATGATGGATGTGTAGTGATATATATAGTGATGGATGGTGTTAAGTATAGGATGTTATATATAGTATGATGATGATGATTGTGTTATATATAGTGATGATGGATGGTATTATAAATAGTGATGAGTGATGATGGATGGTGTTAAGTATAGTGATGATGGATGGTGTTATATGTAGTGATGATGGGTGGTGTTAAGTATAGTGATGATGGATGGTGTTAAGTATAGTGATGATGGATGGTGTTATATGTAGTGATGATGGATGGTGTTATATTTAGTGATGATGGATGTGTTTATATGTAGTGATGATTGATGTGATGATGGATGGTAATAACTATAGTGACGGTGAATGATGTTACAAAGTGATGATGGATGGTGTTAGATGAGGTGATGAAGGATGGTGTTATATGCAGTGATGAAGGATGGTTTTATGTGTAGTGATGATGGATGGTGCTAAGAACAGTGACGATGGATGCTGTTATATATTGTGATGATGGATGGTGTTAGGTATAGTGATGATGGATGGTGTTAAGTATAGTGATGATGGATGGTGTTAAGTATAGTGATGTTGGATGGTGTTATATATAGTGATGATGGATTGTGTTATATAGAGTGATGATGGATTGTGTTATATATAGTGATGATGGATGGTATTGTAAGTAGTGATGATGGATAGTGTTTTATTTAGTGATGATGGATGGTGTTATATGTAGTGATGATGGATGGTGTTATATGTAGTGATTATGGATGGTGTTATATGTAGTGATTATGGATGGTCTTATGTATAGTGTTGGTGGATTGTGTTGTATATAGTGATGATAGATGGTGCTTTATATAGTGATGATGGGTGGTGTTATTTGTAGTGATGATGGGTGTTGTTATTTGTAGTGATGATCTACATCTATATAAAACAAAGAAGTCTGTCTGTTAGTCTGTTTGTCCGCACGAAAATCTCGGTAACTACTTTACCGATCTGTAGTGATGATGGATAGTGTTATATGTAGTTATGATGGATGGTGTTATATGTAGTGATTATGGATGGTGTTATGTATAGTGATGATGGATGCTTTTATATATAGTGATGATGGATGGTGTATTATATAGTGATGATTTATTGTGTTTTATATATAGTGATGATGGATGGTGTTATAAGTAGTGATTATGGATGGTGTTATGTATAGTGATTATGGATGGTGTTATGTATAGTGATGATGGATGGTGTTATATTGAACAATGATGTACTGTGTTAAGTATAGTGATGATGGAGGGTGTTAAGTATAGTGATGATGGATGATGTTAAGTATAGTGATGATAGATGGTGTTATATAGAGTGATGATGGATGGTGTTAAGTATAGTGATGATGGATGGTGTTACAAGTAGTGATTATGGATGGGGTTATCCATAGTGATGATGGATCCTGTTTTATATAGTGATAATTTATGGTGTTTTATATATAGTGATGATGGATGGTGTTAAGTATGGTGATGATGGATGGTGTTAAGTATAGTGATGATGGATGGTGTTATATATAGCGATGATGGATGGTGTTATATATAGTGATGATGGATGGTGTTATATATAGTAATGATGGATTGTGTTATATATAGTGATGATGGATGGTATTATAAATAGTGATGATGGATGGTGTTATATTTTGTGATGATGGATTGTGTTATATGTAGTGATGATGGATGGTGTTATGTATAGCGATGATGGATGCTGTTATATATAATGATGGATGGTGGTAGGTATTGTGATGATGGATGGTGTTAAGTATAGTGATGATGGATGGTGTTATATAGAGTGATGATGGATGGTGTTAAGTATAGTGATGATGGATGGTGTTATATGTAGTGATGATGGATGGTGTTATATTTAGTGATGATGGATGGTGTTATATGTAGTGATGATTGATGGTGTTATATTTAGTGATGATGGATGGTAATAACTATAGTGACGGTGAATGATGTTACAAAGTGATGATGGATGGTGTTAGATGAGGTGATGAAGGATGGTGTTATATGCAGTGATGAAGGATGGTTTTATATGTAGTGATGATGGATGGTGCTAAGAACAGTGACGATGGATGCTGTTATATATTGTGATGATGGATGGTGTTAGGTGTAGTGATGATGGATGGTGTTAAGTATAGTGATGATGGATGGTGTTAAGTATAGTGATGTTGGATGGTGTTATATATAGTGATGATGGATTGTGTTATATAGAGTGATGATGGATTGTGTTATATATAGTGATGATGGATGGTATTGTAAGTAGTGATGATGGATAGTGTTTTATTTAGTGATGATGGATGGTGTTATATGTAGTGATGATGGATGGTGTTATATGTAGTGATTATGGATGGTGTTATATGTAGTGATTATGGATGGTCTTATGTATAGTGTTGGTGGATTGTGTTGTATATAGTGATGATAGATGGTGCTTTATATAGTGATGATGGATGGTGTTATATATAGTGATGGATGGTGTTATATATAGTGATGATGGATGGCGTTATAAGTAGTGATTATGGATGGTGTTATATGTAGTGATTATGGATGGTGTTATGTATAGTGATGATGGATGCTTCTATATATAGTGATGGTGGATGGTGTATTATATATCGATGATTTATTGTGTTTTATATATAGTGATGATGGATGGTGTTATAAGTAGTGATTATGGATGGTGTTATGTATAGTGATTATGGATGGTGTTATGTATAGTGATGATGGATGGTGTTATATTGAGTAATGATGTACTGTGTTAAGTATAGTGATGATGGAGGGTGTTAAGTATAGTGATGATGGATGATGTTAAGCATAGTGATGATAGATGGTGTTATATAGAGTGATGATGGATGGTGTTAAGTATAGTGATGATGGAAGGTGTTACAAGTAGTGATTATGGATGGTGTTATGTATAGTGATGATGGATGCTGTTATATATAGTGATAATTTATGGTGTTTTATATATAGTGATGATGGATGGTGTTAATTATAGTGATGATGGATGGAGTTAAGTATAGTGATGATGGATGGTGTTATATATAGTAATGATGGGTGGTGTTATATATAGTGATGATGGATTGTGTTATATATAGTGATGATGGATGGTATTATAAGTAGTGATGATGGATGGTGTTATATTTTGTGATGATGGATTGTGTTATATGTAGTGATGATGGATGGTGTTATGTATAGCGATGATGGATGCTGTTATATATAATGATGGATGGTGGTAGGTATAGTGATGATGGATGGTGTTAAGTATAGTGATGATGGATAGTGTTATATAGAGTGATGATGGATGGTGTTAAGTATAGTGATGATGGATGGTATTATAAGTAGTGATGATGGATGGTGTTATATTTAGTGATGATGGATGGTGTTATATGTAGTGATGATGGATGGTGTTATATGTAGTGATGATGGATGGTGTTATATTTAGTGATGATGGATGGTAATAACTATAGTGACGGTGGATGATGTTATAAAGTGATGATGGATGGTGTTATATGTAGTGATGAAGGATGGTGTTATATGCAGTGATGAAGGATGGTTTTATATGTAATGATGATGGATGGTGCTAAGAACAGTGATGATGGATGCTGTTATATATTGTGATGATGGATGGTGTTAGGTATAGTGATGATGGATGGTGCTAAGTATAGTGATGATGGATGGTGTTAAGTATAGTGATGTTGGATGGTGTTATATATAGTGATGATGGATTGTGTTATATAGAGTGATGATGAATTGTGTTATATATAGTGATGATGGATGGTATTGTAAGTAGTGATGATGGATAGTGTTTTATTTAGTGATGATGGATGGTGTTATATGTAGTAATGATGGATGGTGTTATATGTAGTGATGATGGATGGTGTTACATGTAGTGATGATGGATGGTGTTATGTATAGTGTTGGTGGATTGTGTTGTATATAGTGATGATAGATGGTGTTTTATATAGTGATGATGGATGGTGTTATATGAAGTGATTATGGATGGTGTTGTGTATAGTTATGATGGATGGTGTTATATATAGTGATGGATGGTGTTATATATAGTGATGATGGAGGTGTTATATATAGTTATGATGGATGCTGTTATATGAAATGATGATGGATGTCTGTTATATGTAGTGATTATGGATGGTGTTATATATAGTCATGATGGATGGTGTTATATATAGTGAACATAGATGGTGTTTTATGTAGTGATTATGGATGGTGTCATTTATAGTGATGAAGGTTGCTGTTATATACACTGATGAAGGATGGTGTTATAAGTAGTGATTATGGATGGTGTTATGTATAGTGATGATGGATGCTGTTATATATAGTGATGATGGATGCTGTTATATATAGTGATGATGGATGGTGTTATATATAGTGATGATGGATGGTGTTTTATATATAGTGATGATGGATGGTGTTTTATGTCGTGATGATGAATGGTGTTATGTACAGTGATGATGGATGCTGTTATATATAGTGATGATGAATGGTGTTATATGTGGTGACGATGAATGGTGTTATATGTAGGGATGATGGATGATGTTATATGCAGTGATGATGAATGTTGGGATATGTAGTGATTTTGGATGGTGTTATATGTAGTGATGATGAATGGTGTTATATGTAGTGATCATGAATGGTGTTATATGTAGTGATGATGCATGGTGTTATATGTGGTGACGATGAATGGTGTTATATGTGGTGACGATGAATGGTGTTATATGTAGAGATGATGGATGATGTTATATGCAGTGATGATGAATGGTGTTAAATGTAGTGATGATGGATACTGTTATATGTAGTGATGATGCATGGTGTTATATCTATTGATGATGGGTTGTGTTATATGTAGTGATGATGGATGGTGTTATATGAAGTGATGATGGATGGTGTTATATGTAGTGATGATGGGTGATATATGTAGTGATGATGGATGGTGTTATATGTAGTGGTGATGGATGATGTTATATGTAGGATTGATGGATGGTGTTATATCTATTGATGATGGGTGGTGTTATAAGTAGTGATGATCGATGGTGTTATATGAAGTGATGATGGATGGTGTTATATGTATTAATGATTGATGGTGTTATATGTACTGATCTCAAAAATACTCCAACCAACACATTCCGACACACATAACCCGACTCGCCCCGACCCGACCCGACACATCTGAGAGAACGAGAGAGAAACCAATGGTCACCCCTGACGCACATATGTAGAAAAGTGGCCTAGTGAAAGAGACGCCGGGAGGGCCGCGTTTCTGCTAGTCATTACATATAACACCATCCGTTATCACTATACCAAACACGATTCATCACTAAAATTATCCCCATCAATTATCACTGTACTTAGCACAATCCTTCATCACTACCTATAACAGCATCCATCATCACTACCTATATCACCATCCATCATCACTACCTATAGCACCATCCATCAACACTACCTATAACACCATCCATCATCACTACATATAACACCATCCATCATCACTACCTATAACACCATCCATCATCACTACCTATAACACCATCCATCATCACTACCTATAACACCATCATCATCACTTCCTATAACACCATCCATCATCAATACCAATAACACCATCCATCATCTCTACCTATAACACCATCCATCATCACTACCTATAACACCATCATCACTACCTATAACACCATCCATCATCACTACCAATAACACCATCCATCATCACTACCTTTAACGCCATCAATCATCACTACCTATAACACCATTCATCATCACTACACCACATCATTCATCATCACATACCAATAACACCATCCATCATCACTACCTATAACACCATCCATCATCACTACCTATAACACCATCCATCATCACACCTATAACACCATCCATCATCACTACCAATAACACCATCCATCATCACTACCTATAACACCATCCATCATCACTATCAATAACGCCATCCATCATCACCACCACCAATAACACCACCCATCATCACTACCTGTAACACCATCCACCATCACTACATATAACACCATCCATCCATCATCACTACCAATAACACCATCCATCATTACTACCTATAACAAAATCCATCATCAATACATATAACACCATCCATCATCACTACCTATAACACCATCCATCATCACAACCAATAACACCATCCATCATCATTACCTATAACACCATCCATCATCACTACCAATAACACCATCCATCATCACTACCAATAACGCCATCCATCACCACCACTACCAATAACACCATCCATCATCACTACCTGTAACACCATCCATCATCACTACCTTTAACACCATCAATCAACACTACCTATAACACCATCCATCATCACTACCAATAACACCATCCATCATCACTACCAATAACGCCATCCATCACCACCACTACCAATAACACCATCCATCATCACTACCTGTAACACCATCCATCATCACTACCATTAACACCATCAATCATCACTACCTATAACACCATTCATCATCACTACCTATAACACCATCCATCATCACTACCTATAACACCATCCATCATCACTACCTATAACACCATCCATCATCAATAACAACCCATCCATCATCACTACCTATAACACCATCAATCATCACTACCTATAACACCATTCATCATCACTCCCTATAACACCATCCATCATCCACCTGTAACACCATCATCATCACTACATATAACACCATCCATCATCACTACCAATAACACCATCCATCATCACTACCTATAACACCGTCCATCATCACAACCAATAACACCATCCATCATCACTACCTATAACACCATCCATCATCAATACCAATAACACCATCCATCATCACTCCCTATAACACCATCCATCATCGCTACCAATAACGCCACCCATCATCACCACCACCAATAACACCATCCATCATCACTACCTGTAACACCATCCATCATCACTACATATAACACCATCCATCATCACTACCAATAACACCATCCATCATCACTACCTATAACACCATCCATCATCACTACCTATAACACCATCCATCATCACTACCTATAACACGATCCATCATCAATACATATAACACCATCCATCATCACTACCAACAACACCATCCATCATTACTACCTATAACACCATCCATCATCACTACCAATAACACCATCCATCATCACTACCTATAACAACATCCATCATCACTACCTATAACATCATCCATCATCACTACTAATAACACCATTCATCATCACTACCTATAACACCATCCATCATCACTACCTATAACACCATCCATCATCACTACCTATAACACCATCCATCATCACTACCTATAACACCATCTATCATCACTACTTATAACACCATCTATCATCACTACCTATAACACCATCCATCATCATTACCAATAACACCGTCCATCATCACTACCTGTAACTCCATCCATCATCACTATACCAAACACCATCCTCCCATCACTTTACTAGACACCATCCATCATCACTATTTATAACACCATCCATCCATCATCACTATGTACAAAACCATCAATCATCACTATGCTGTATATAGCACCATACCATCACTATATGTAACACCATCATCACTATACCTAAACACCGTCCATCATCACTACATATAACGCCTTCAATCATCACTGTACCTAACAACATTCATCATCACTATGCTTGACACCATCTGTCATCACTATTGTTATAAACTGAACTTGATTTTCTACTAAATATAGAAATTCCAACCTCATTAATTGTATAATTCTGAATGGTCAAATTTTGAATTGGCCTCAGTGAGGGTGCTGTAAGTCTGGGTCAGTATTAATGTTATGACTTCCCATAAAGTACAAAAGATACCACAGTCTGAGGTATCTTTTGTACTTTATGGGGCCCTGGACCACAGGCCACCATTTTGATATTATATAATACAAATAGGACTTGAATCCTTATTTTGTGGCCGCGCACCTCTCTCGTGGCGTTGCGGCCGCGCACCTCTCTCGTGGCGTTGCGGCCGCGCACCTCTCTCGCAACGCGTCTATACCTACAAGATGGTGGCCCGTGCAAAGGATTATGGGAGTTGTGACGTCACTACAAGCTAGAAGTTGTGTATCACCACAGTGCTACCCGGTGAGTGAGCCTCGGTGATGATTAGTCTTTTCTTATGGGATTATCCCGTAAGAGCACAAGTCAATGACCCACATCAGGGCCTGGGGGTGAAAATATAATAATTAATAAAAATTACAGAACAAAAATATAAAAATATTAAGTAATAATAATAATAATAATAATGATAATATTATTATTATTATTGATAATAGATGATAATAGTAGTAATAAAAATATTAATACTAATAAAGGACCATACATAAATACATATATTAAAAAACAGATCAGTAGTGAGAAACAATATATGTATGTTGTGTTGTCAGAGTAAGAAACAATTGAGACCCTGCAATTGTGTGTAAATGTGGCAGAAAATCAGATGAGCAACCTGGGACTTGGTCACAATTTTCGTGATGCCATATGGCAGCAGGGTCTACCATTAGACAACACATTATGCTTCCAATATCTTCCCAGGCGGTAGTACCTCCCTGTTTGATACCTGCCTACTACCTAACTACCCCATAGTGATGATGGGTGGTGTTCCATGTAGTTATGTACAGTTTTATATATAGTGATAATGGATGATGTTATATGTAGTGATGATGGATGGCGTTATATGTAGTGATGTTGGATGGTGTTATATGAAGTGATGATGGATGGCGTTATATGTAGTGATGATTGATGGTGTTATATGTAGTGATTATGGTATGCATGTGTGCACACAGGGTGGTGTAATGCATCTAGTCTGGCAGCATTATTTTAGTGTTACGTCGCAGGCACTGCATTTACCCCGCGTTGTGGCTGTTTTTCGGTCTTGAGCCAAACAAACATATAATACAGTGTGACCTATAACACAGCTTATCACCTTTATATAATAACTGTCACAACTCTCCTGGTTTAGTTAGAACAGTAAATTGGCATAAATCAATACACTGCACAGTATATTATTTACCGTGAAATGTAAAACGGTCAATTCACACTATGAACTAAGTGTCTATCCGTTGTTGGGATGGAGTTAACTTTTAGTTCAAGTATAGATGGTGGTCGGCCACACGTCTCAAGACAATTATCATAATACAACTGTTTTTCATGGGTATGTCATCAGGTAACAGGTGGATCAAAATAAGATCACGTTATTACTTCACCCCTTAGTTAAACTGGGGTTAAATTTAAATAATTCCCCTCGTAGCATGATGGGGGATATACGCTGCACAGATTTACAGTGTGTTGTCCTCAATCGCACCAGTATAATTAACAACCATGATCAACTCATCTGATAATTATGTACCCGTATGTTAGAAAATGAAATAAAAGACTCCTGGCCCCGAACTGGTATACTAAAACTGTTCTCTCTCCATGCCAGTCAGTAAATTTGTTACATAATCTATTTTGTTTTGCTCAGCTATAACTGCCGAACAACTAAGTTTAAATTCATATTGACTATTCATTTTTTTTACCGTAAGTGTTTAGAGTCTTACCATCCTCTGCTCTAATGCTCAAAGCTTCGTCTCGGGTTCGAAACATTCATAACACCCAGCAGCAGACCCAACCACCCCAGAGAGTAACACCTCGAAAATATTGTGTTTGTACTGTACTGTACTGTACTGTACAGTACAGAACGGGTGTAGTACTTGTTCAACATGTCCTTAAAAACGGGTGTAGTACCAGAATTCTGGAGGATAGCAAATGTAATACCGATTTTCCAGAAGGGAGAGAGATCACTATCCTCTAAATACTGTCCAAATCAGTCTAAAATCAATTGTGGGCAAATTACTGGAAGCAATCATTTCAAATTCTCTTCGAAATCACCTGGAGAAGCACAAGTTAATCAATGATTCCCAACATGGCTTCACAAGCGGGCGTTCATGTCTAACTAATCTATTAAGATTCTTTTCATTAGTTTTCGAATCAGTGGACGAGGGGCACAATTATGATGTGGTATATCTCGACTATAGAATAGCCTTCGACAGAGTCCACCACGAAAGACAAACAAGAAAAGTGGAGGCTCATGGCATTAAAGGAGATATTCTAAAATGGATTCGGGCGTAGTTACAGAACAGGAAACAGAGAGTGAGCATTAACGGCACTAAATCCGATTGAAGCAACGTCACTAGTGGAGTTCCCCAAGGCTCAGTACTTGGACCATTATTATTTATTATATACATAAACGACATAGGTATCGGCGTAGACAGAAGATAAGTAAATTTGCTGATGACACTAAAATAGGACGTGTAATTAAATTTGACGAGGACTCCGCAAAACTACAGGAAGATCTAAAATAAAAATTCGAATGGTCTGAAAAATGGCAGATGAATTCAATGTAGACAAATGTAAAGTACTCAGTAATGGAGATGTAAACAGGGAAACCAGATACCAGATGAACAACGATGTTATTGAGAAATCCGACTGCGAGAAAGATATAGGGGTAATGATAAGTAGGAATCTTAAGCCAAGTAAACAATGTGTATTTACTCGAAACAAAGCTAATAAAGTACTTGAGTTTATACAAAGGAGTGTTAGTTACAAGACTAGCGAGGTCATGCTAAAACTATATCTTGCGCTTATGAGACCTCACTTGGATTACGCGGTTCAATTCTGGTCACCGTATTACATAATGGATGTAGAATCATTGGAAAGAATTCAGAGGAGAATGACAAGGATAATCCCGGGCATTAGGAACCTTGAGTAGAGAGACAGGTTAAAGCATCTTAATTTGCACTCCCTCGTGAGATGTACAGTGAGGGGCGATATGAAAGAGGTGTATAAATGGAAGTCAGGGCTGAACAAAGGGGACATTACAAAGGTACTCAAACTATCCAACCAGGAGCGAAGTCGTAACAATGGTTTTAGGTTAGACAAATTTAGATTTAGGCGCTAAATAGGTAAACATTGGTTTGGAAATAGAGTAGTGAACGAGTGGAACAAGTTGCCAAATATCATCATTAACTCTAAAACGCTGGATTGCTTCAAACATAGGGGATGGGTGTAAATGGGACTACCCAACATGGACCAATAGGCCCGCTGCAGTTTCCTCCATTCTTATGTTCTTATGTACTGTTCTGTACTGTACATGATTTAGACATTATCAGTTCAAATACAGAGCGGAACACACGTAAGCAAACTCGATCATTAGCAATATTAAAGCAAATGTGGCGCTGGCAAGTTGTAAATGCATATATGTGTATGTGTGTGCTCTTCCTACCAGGTTGTTTCAGAGGTCGCGCCTGGCCTGAGGTGAGTGGGCGTGTGCCTGTGTTTACATGGCAGGCTGCCAACACCCACGTTATTGACAACACCCACGTTACTGACAACACATACGTCACCCCCACCACATACGTTACTGTAAACATCCACGTTACTGGCTACACCCACGTTACTGACAACTCATACGTCATTTCCAACATCCACGTCACTATAAACACCCACGTTACTGACAACACATACGTCACTCCCAACATCCACGTCACTATAAACACCCACGTTACTGACAACACATACGTCACCCCTATCACATACGTTACTATAAACATCCACGTTACTGGCTACACCCACGTTACTGACAACACATACGTAACTCCCAATACCCACGTCACCATAAACACCCACGTTACAGGCTACACCCACGTTACTGACAACAGATACGTCATTCCCAATACCCACGTCACTCCCAACACCCAACTGAAGGGAGGCAAATCCTGCTATGAATCACAGCGAAATCCATTAATGGTTGATAATTATTTTCGAAGTTGTTTGAGATTTTATTGAGATATATTTACATACCAGTTTAATTAAAACTTCCTGTATTTCTTATCATTTCCACAGCACCCAGATAGACTGACGGGTAGGCGGAAAAGATGTACAGTATTTCCGAGTCCCCTATCGAGACAGCGGGAGAAATTGAATATATTTATTTTTTATTGTACAATATAAAGAATCTCTTAAGGCATCGAAAGGCTAGTTTAAGACATAATATAACGGCTCCTATAAAGTTGAAATGATCCCAATAACAACTAATAATACAAGGTTACAGGGAAATAGTGCTAGGAATTATGACAAAACTAAATTAGGCAGGGAGTTGAAACCTAAATGCGACAAAGAGAGGACTCAGAACACGACTAACTTAAATGTCTACTACACAAACAGTAGAAGTATGAGAAACAAAATGGATGATATTAGGGCCTTGGTATGAACCGAAAAAAACGATATAATAACATTCACCAAAACATGGATAAACCTAGACTCATGTGAGTTACCTGTCTAATACCAAATTGCAGATTACAAATTATTCCATACCGATAGGCAGATTAGGAGAGGAGGCAAAGTAGCAATCTATGTCAGGGATAATCTGAAGTGTGAAATGAATAAGGAAATCAAAACTGAGCGGAATACAGAAACAATTTGGATAGAATTAATCGATGGTAGGGAAAAATTAATCACAGGAGTAATATATAGACCTCCTAATCTTGATAGTTAATGAGCGACTTATCTGGGACGAAATGCGCAGGGCTTCTATTCATAGCAAAGTCTGCATAGTAGGCGACTTTAATTTTAGCCAAGTAGATTGGACTGACCTTAAGGGAAACTCAGAATCAGAGGATTTTCTTGAAACGATCCAGGATTGTTTCCTAAGTCAACATATAACCGAACCCAGCTCGTGTAAACCTCTGACCCAGCTTGGAGAAGGTCGTGCCCGATCGCGCTCCCGTTAGAGACCAAGGAAAATGGCCGCTTTGGATCGTTGTGTCGTGGGGGAAGAGGAGGGGAGTGTGGGGAAAGACGACCTCCTTGCCACGCTGTTAAGGCGGCTGGGGCAGTTGAGGAGTGAGGTTGACACTCTAAAGGGGGAAAATGAAGCCCTCAGGACGGAACTCCTTCAGGTAGGTGTCCAGCCTAGCAGGACACCTGCGAAGGAGGAGCAGGCGTGGAGAGTGGTTGTCTCCAAGGGGACTAGGGTCAGGCTTAGGAAAGCTGACCAGGGTGTGGAGTGCAGTAACCCTTACCAGGTGCTGCAGGAAGCTGGAGAGGAAGAGAAGAGGCAGGACGGTATGGATCAAGGAGAGGAAAGGGCAGTTGTACAAACCCTGCCCACAGGTAAGGTCGTGGTAGTTGGTGACAGCCAGGTGAGGTTTATGGATAGGGCTTTTTGTGCGAGAGATAGGAAACGTAGGACTAGGGTGTGTTTTCCTGGGGCTGGGATAGGGCATGTAGCCGAGAGGTTAGACAGAGTTTTGTCAGGGGAGGGTACCAATCCAGTAGTGTGTCTTAGTGTGGGAGGAAACGACATAGGTAAGGTTAGGAGTGAGGAACTTTTCAAGAGGTATAGGGAGGCGCTGGGGAAGATTAGAGATAGGGGAGGGATCCCGATAGTATGTGGTGTCTTGCCTAGAAGAGGGGTTGGTCGTGAATGGCTGTCCAGGGCAATTGCTATAAATTGCCGACTGGAAAAACATTGTGCAAACAATGGTTGGGCATTCATTGATAACTGGCAACGATTCTATGGCAACGACTACCTGTACTGTCGCGACGGAGTACACTTGTCTCGTGAGGGGGTAAAGACGTTGTCTGCATCCCTGGAGCGTGAAATTGTCACTCCGAAGGGGGGGTTTCGCCAGTAGAGAGGGGTCGGGGAAAGTGGGAATCAAAAAACAAGCAGGTCCTGGGAAGTAAAATTAGTTGCTCAGGACAAGGGGTAAAACAGGACCAGGGAAGAGTAGGTTTAAATGTATACTATACAAACAGTAGGAGCGTTAGAAATAAAATAGACTTGCTGAGAGCGGTTGTATGTACCGAGAATGTAGACGTCATAGCAATCACCGAAACTTGGATGAATCTGGCGAGCAAAAATTTTTTATCAGAGTACCACATAGAAGGGTACAACCTTTTTCACAAGGACAGGGAAGGTAGGAAGGGGGGAGGGGTCGCACTCTTCGTCAAGGATACATTAAAATGTTGTACAAATAATTCAATAAAGGGTGAAATAGGAACCGAGTCTGTGTGGGTAGAAATCACGGAAGGAAGAGAAAAACTAATTATGGGAGTGATTTACAGGCCCCCAAGTCTTAGCAAAGAAGCAGCTCAGCCCATATGGCAGGAAATGAGTAGGGCAGCAAAATATAACAACCTATGCATTATGGGGGATTTCAACTTCAGAAATATTGACTGGGGACAACATTGTAGGCGACTATGAATCTGAAGACTTCCTAGACGCAGTACAGGACAATTTTTTGAAACAACTAATTACAGAACCTACTAGAGGTGACAATATATTAGACCTAGTATTAACAAATAAAGAAAATATTATCAGAGATATCACAGTAGGGGAAGAACTAGGTAACAGTGATCACAGAGAAATCAGGTTCACCCTAAATTGGGAAACGAAAAACAATGACAATATGGTCAGAGTCCCAAACTTTCGGTTGGCGGATTATCAGGGGTTAAGAAGGTACCTAGGTGAGGTCACCTGGGAACAGTCACGTCAGTTCCCAGTAGGAAGTGGTGAGGTCATAGATGACACAATATTTGATCATGACTATAATATATTCACCAGTATACTACATAAAGCACAAGAACAAAATATACCATACAGAAAAATTAGGTCAAATAAGAATGAGCCAAGGTGGATGATCAGAAAACTTAAACATGACATAGGAATAAAGAAAGGAATATATAAGAAATTAAAGGGAGGGGATGAGCAGCTCAGAAACAGGTATAATGAACTATCTAGGAAAGTTAAGAAAAATGTAAGGAAAGCAAAGAGAGACTATGAAATCAAAATAGCAAGAGAATCCAAGGCGAATCCCAAGGGATTTTTCCAGGTATATAGGACAAAGGTCAAGGACAAAGTTGGGCCTTTAAAGTCAGGGAGGGGAGAATTGATAAATGGCAGTGAAGACATGAGCAAAGCATTGAACAGCTACTTCTTATCAGTTTTCACAGAAGAAATTTGCGATGAAATTCCGGAGGTGGAACTGATATTTAAGGGAAAGGAAGAAGAGAAATTAAAGAATATCACCATCAGAAAAGAGGATGTTCTTAAGAAGATAAATAAACTAAAGAACACAAAATCCCCAGGGCCGGATGAAATTTTTCCTCGAGTCTTAAAAGAGTGTAGGGAACAGATTAGCGGACCCCTCGTAAATTTATTTACAAAATCATTAGACACTGGAGTTGTGCCAGAGTTGTGGAAACAGGCGAATGTAGTACCCATATTTAAAAAGGGAGACAGAGCATCAGCGTCAAATTACCGGCCGATCAGTTTGACGTCAGTAGTGGGGAAATTTCTCGAATCAATTATAGCAGATAGCATCCGATCGCATCTAGAGAAAAGCAAATTAATCTACGACTCTCAACATGGGTTTACAAAGGGAAAATCTTGTCTAACAAATCTGCTAACGTTTTTTAGGAAAGTCTTCGAGGTAGTAGATAATGACGAAAATTACGATGTTATTTACTTAGACTTTAGCAAAGCATTTGACAGTACCGCATCAGAGGCTTCTGAGAAAAATTAAGGCTCATGGTATCGAGGGGAAAGTTTTAAATTGGATAAAATCATGGCTCACCGATAAAACGCAGAGGTTCAGCGTAGATGGTGTTAAATCTGAGTGGGGCCGTGTAACCAGTGGGGTTCCTCAGGGGTCAGTACTAGGCCCACTCTTGTTCATAATCTACATAAACGATTTAGATACTGGGATCAGCAGTGACATAAGCAAGTTTGCGGATGACACCAAAATAGGGCGGCAAATTAATTCAGGGCAGGATGCAAATGCATTACAGGAGGATCTAAATAAACTGCAGGGGTGGTCTGAAAAATGGCAAATGAAATTCAACACCAGCAAGTGCAGCGTACTTAATATTGGAAGAACAAATACTTATAATGTATACAGCCTGAACAACATCAACCTAGAGAAGTCGACTTGTGAAAGAGACCTAGGGGTACTTGTAAGCCCGGACCTACGGCCTAGAAAACAGTGCGTTAATGTTCGAAATAAGGCAAACAGAGTATTGGGTTTTATATCTAGAAGTGTAAGTAACAAGAGTGCAGAGGTCTTATTGCAACTATATCTTGCGCTAGTTAGGCCGCACCTCGATTATGCGGTTCAGTTCTGGTGCCCCTATTATAGAATGGATATAAATTCACTAGAGTCGGTGCAGCGAAGAATGACAAAAATGATTCAGGGACTTAGAAACCTTCCATATCAGGATAGGTTAAAGAAACTTAACTTGCATTCCCTAGAAAGACGAAGAGTGCGGGGAGATATGATAGAAGTATTTAAGTGGGTGAAAGGAATCAATAAAGGGGATATAGATAAAGTTCTTATAATATCCGAGCAGGATAGGACTCGGAGCAACGGATTCAAGTTGGATAAGTTTAGGTTTAGGAGGGAGATAGGAAGAAACTGGTTCACAAATAGGGTGGTGGACGAGTGGAACAAGCTTAGCAACTTTGTAGTAAGTGCGGGAACTCTGGAAAGTTTCAAAAGGAGGCTAGATAGATTCATGGATGATAGAGAGTGGTAGTAACTCTCGACAGGAGCTGCCATGCACAGGCCAACCGGCCTATTGCAGACTCCTTATTTTCTTATGTTCTTATGTAATAAAATACCCGATCTAGTTCTGTCAAACAGAGAAAACCTGATTAGCGTTCACAAAGAAATTAGATTCCAGTTAGAATTTCAGGTCAGTTGTAAGGAAAATCCCGCTAAGTCCCAGATTTCAGAAAGGCAAACTTTAATAGTTTGAAGAGGCAGTTGAGAGAAGGGGTATAACGCTTGGGGGTGAAATACATGACCTCACATGAGTTGACCTCACTTAATGTACCCAGAGAGGGCAACCTCACCCTACCTAGAGACCTGACGATTGAGATTGACTTAATAACGAGATCTGAGGTTGCCGAGTTTTTCGACAATTTAAATAATGAGTTACTTAATGCACAAAGGCAGAACATACCATGCAAAAAACTCAGATCAAGCAACAATGACCCCAAATGGATAAATAATTATTTAAAGAACATTATTGGACAAAGAAAGGCGAAAGGTAGGAGAATAAATCGTGGTGAAGTTTAACTCCGAGATTACTACAAGGTATTGGCCGGTAGGGTTAAGACTGAGATAAGAAAGGTCAAGAGGAATAATGAGCTGAAGATAGCAAGGGAGGCAAAGTCAAACCCCAAGGGATTCTATCAAATGTATCAAGGTAAACACGAGAAAAGATTGGACCAATACAGTCAGATACCGGCGAGCTAACATACAATCTGAATAAATATTTTTCAACAGTTTTCACCACCGAAAATTTAAACATGACACCTGGAGCTCCGACTCTATACAGAGATAGTGAAGAAAATAAATTAAGCGAGATAGTAGTGACTAGTAACGATGTTAATAAGCAAATAGATAAACTTAAGCTTAATAAGTCACCAGATCCCGATGAGATATTTGCCATAGTATGAATGGAATGTAAGGAAGAGCTTAGTATGCCCTTAGCAAAGTTGTTTAACATGTCCTTAAAAGCAGGTGTAGTACCAGAATCCTGGAGAATAGCAAATGTAATACCGATTTTCAAGAAGGGAGAGAGATCATTATCCTCTAAATACAGTCCAATCAGTCTAATGTCAATTGTAGACAAATTACTGGAAGCATTCATTTCAAACTCTATTCGAAATCACCTGGAGAAGCACAAGTTGATCAATGATTCCCAACATGGCTTCACAAGCCAGCGTTCATGTCTAACTAATCTATTAACATTCTTTTCATTAGTTTTCGAATCAGTCGACGAGGGGCACAATTATGATATGGTATATCTCGGCTTTAGCAAAGCCTTCGACAGAGTCCACCACGAAAGACAAACAAGAAAAGTGGAGGCTCATGGCATTGAATGCGATATTCTAAAATGGATTAGGGCGTGGTTACAGGACAGAAAACAGCGAATGAATATTAAGGGCACTAAATCCCATTGGAGCAACGTCACTAGTGGAATTCCACATGCCTCAGTACTTGGACATTGATATCGCGTAGACAGCAACATAAGTAAATTTGCTGATGACACTAAAATAGGACTTGTAATTAAATCTGACGTGGACTCCGCAAAACTACAGGAAGATCTAAACAAATTTTTCGAATGGTCTGAAAAATGGCAGATGACATTCAATGTGGACAAATGTAAAGTACTCAGTATAGGAGATGTAAACAGGGAAACCAGATACCAGATGAACAACGATGTTATTGAGAAATCCGACTGCGAGAGAGATTTAGGAGTAATGATAAGTAGGAATCTTAAGCCAAGTAAACATTGTGTATTTACTCGAAACAAAGCTAATAAAGTGCTTGGGTTCATACAAAGGAGTGTTAGTTACAAGACCAGCGAGGTCATTCTTAAATTATATCTTGCGCTTGTGAGACCTCATTTGGATTACGCAGTTCAAGTCAGGTCACCGTATTACAGAATGGATATAGAATCCTTGGAAAGAATACAGAGGAAAATGACAAGACTAATCCCGGGCATTAGGAACCTTGAGTACAGGGACAGGTTAAAGCATCTTAATTTGCACTCCCTCGAGAGACGTAGAGTGAGGGGCGACATGATCGAGGTGTATAAATGGAAGTCAGGGCTGAACAAAGGGGACATTACAAAGGTACTCAAACTATCCAAGCAGGAGCGAACTCGTAACAATGGTTTTAAATTAGACAAATTTTGATTTAGGCGCGAAATAGGTAAACATTGGTTTGGAAATAGAGTAGTAGACGACTGCAGCAAGTTACCAAATACCATCATTAACTCGAATACGCTGGATAGCTTCAAACATAGGTTGGATGGATATATGAGCAATAGGGGTTGGGTGTAAATGGGACTGCCCAGTATGGGCCAATATGCCCACTGCAGTTTCTTCCATTCTTATGTAACCCCGTAGGAGTCAGGGACGGGATGAAGAGGTTGTTTTCCTCGGGTGTTCAGGCAAACTGGGGAACATCTATACTATAGTAAACCTTTCTTTGATACAGAATAACCGCCGATCTTGATACACCAATATTATCGTCCATAGAAAAATATTAGATAAATAATAAAATGGTGTAGTGTAGTGGTAGAGACCGTGTTACTCTTCCTCCAGTGCTCCAGCAGCTGTAAACTGTCTTATTATATAGATTATTCAATTCTTTAGACTTGGTTAATTTATGATATTGATGAACTAGTATGATTTACTGACTAATGAAACAAAATAAGTAATTACCATTGCAATAAACATATTTGTCAACTAGACATAATCCTGACAGCTCTGTCCTCTTGTTCAACCTTAATACTGTACAACCCATGTTGTACTGCTCCCCCATTATACTTGTTTTCAATTCAACTGTAATATATATATATATATATATATATATATATATATATATATATATATATATATATATATATATATATATATATATATATATATATATATATATATATATATATATATATATATATATATATATATATATATATATATATATATATATATATATATATATATATATATATATATATATATATATATATAAAGATAAATAATTAAAATTAATAAATATTGAAGTGATAACCGTGATAACATTATGAGATGTTCTTATTACCACCATGCTATTGTACTATTCCAAATTATACTAAATGTTACATAATACTTCCTTGAGATAAATGTATAGTATATATCAGGTGCCTCAAAGAGAGCTCACGTTCTCAACTGGCTCAGCCATGTTAATATTGTTATTATTATCCACTCTGTATCTGTATTTTTCTGGCTAAATAAACTTTCAATTCAATTCAATTCAACACACACACACACACACGTAACCAGTATAATTTACATACTGTGTAATTTAGAGTAAGTAATTAATAGCTTACAACCATGGATGTATAATTATGAACATTCATTATTCAATGACCTGTAGAGGGCAGACGTTGTTCACAGGTTAAGGCGCTTGACATACGATTAAACATCCCGTTGATGTTTTGTCTAGTCCGAGTGTCGCAGTATGATGCAACTCTCTCTCTCTCTCAGTAGTAGGTAATTCTTTAAACACTGAATAGATTGCTCATATGTGGTAATTGAATACTTTGCTTCACACTTGCAACGCATTATGTATGTTAGATAGCTAAAGTTTGTTAAGTAATATATAGATAATGGGACTGCCAGTTAAGAGTGATTCAAGGGTCAAAGGGATCATTTACCAGCCGATTATTTATACACGTAATGTGAACACCGCTGGCTGTTGTTCGGCTTGACATTCCATGGAAGTTACTACTTCCTTCTTCGAGAACCTTCAAGAAGCTTGACTCATAGATCGCTCTGGTGGCGAGTGCAGGAATTACTCTCTACGGGCGTGCCATAGCCAAGCCCCTTGGTAGTCTTGAGCTGGACCCCTTAGAGTAAAGATCTACATATGAAGAAAGACTGAAAAGCTTAGGCTTACATTCATTAGAGAGGCGTAGAGTTAGGGGAGATATGATAGAGGTGTACAAGTGGGTAAGTGGGATTAACAAGGGTAAAATGGAAGATGTTCTGAAGCTCAGTAATAACGAAATAACTAGAACAAATGGCTTTAAATTAGATAAATTCCGATTCAGAAAGGATATAGGCAAGCACTGGTTTGGTAATAGAGTTGTGGATATGTGGAATAGGCTACCGAGTGCTATAGTAGGATCGGGGACGCTAGGGAGCTTCAAGACGAAGTTGGATAGGCACATGGAAGTGCTGGGATGGGTGTGAAAGGGATCTGCCCTGTATGGGCCAGTCGGCCTCCTGCAGTATCCCACTTTCTTATGTTCTTATGTTCTTATGTTCTTATCTGAACCACCTCATTACGAGCTCGCCTAACACAAGAGCCTGCCTCAATACTAGCGCGACTCACAACGAGAGGTGTACAAGTGGGTAAGTGGGATTAACAAGGGTAAAATGGAAGATGTTCTGAAGCTCAGTAATAACGAAATAACTAGAACAAATGGCTTTAAATTAGATAAATTTCGATTCAGAAAGGATATAGGCAAGCACTGGTTTGGTAATAGAGTTGTGCATATGTGGAATAGGCTACCGAGTGCTATAGTAGGATCGGGGACGCTAGGGAGCTTCAAGACGAAGTTGGATAGGCACATGGAAGTGCTGGGATGGGTGTGAAAGGGATCTGCCCTGTATGGGCCAGTCGGCCTCCTGCAGTATCCCACTTTCTTATGTTCTTATGTTATTAGATCACGGGGCCAGTCTAATTAACTGTACAGTATTTAGATTGTAAATATCACACTGCACATATACACTAGTCTTGAGTTTGTTTAACCACCTTTATGGAAGAAGTTAACACCCAGTTGGACTACAATCATCGACAGTCTCAGGCATCCTACTGATATCAACGGGACTTTAAATAACTACAAGCAAATTACATTTAAGTGGGACTGTATACTGACAAGTCTCACTCCTCACAGGGCTTACAAGTAACAGGCACACACACACACACACATCAGTCTGTCCACAGAGACACAAGACGTATCCTGTAGGCACTCCTGATTGGCAGCCAAGCCACGTCTGTTTGACCCTGCCCCCTGCTACATCCAAACTCCCTACCAACTTCACTACACCTGGATTTATCAGCAAAGCATTCAAGAGATCAGTGGATTCCAAGGAAAAAACAAAAGCAAGTGTAATTCACAGCAGTGTAATACCAGACCGTGGGCACTTTGTCGGTTACCTTCAAAGTACCAGTGACAAGGACCAACGCAGTGTTTACATATGCCGTGGGTACTGTGTCGGCGACCCCTAAGTGCCAGAGACAAGGACTCGTGGTGTTTACGACTAGACAAATATTAACAGATGTCTACCAGTGTCAGTGGCCGTCAAAGTGCCGCCATTGAGGTCATGGACACCGTGGATAAACACTTCCGTTCGTCCACAACAACAGGTATCAACAAATGTCCACCAGTGACATACTCCGGACGCACTCTGTACAATTTATGGTAAGGTCGTGGTAGTTGGGGACAGCCAGGTGAGGTTCTTACATAGGACTTTTTGTACAAGAGATAGGAAACGTAGGACTTGGGGGTCTTTCTCTTGGGCTGGGATAGGGCATGTAGCTGAGAGGATAGATAGGGTTTTGTCAGGGGAGGGTACCAAGCCAATAGTGTTTCTTAGTGTAGGGGGTAACGACATAAGAAAGGTTAGGAGTGAGGAACTTTTCAAGTGGCATAGGGAGGCGCTGGGGAAGGTTAGAGACAGGGGAGGGATCCCGATAGTATGTGGTGTCTTGCCTAGAAGAGGAGTTGGCGGTGAATGGCTGTCCAGGGCAATTGCTATAAATTGCCGACTGGAAAAAACATTGTGCAAACAGTGGTTGGGCGTTCATTGATAACTGGCAACCATTCTATGGCAACGACTACCTGTACAGTCGTGACGGAGTACAGTTGTCTCGCGCGGGGGTAAAGACGTTGTCTGCATCCCTGGAGCATGAAATTGTCACTCCAAAGGGGGGTTTCGCCAGTAGAGAGAGGTCAGGGTAAGTGGGAGTCAAAAAACAAGCAGGTCCTGGGGAGTAAAATTGGTTACTCAGGACAAGTGGTAAAACAGGACCAGGGAAGGGTAGGTTTAAATGTATACTATACAAACAGTAGGAGCGATAGAAATAAAATAGACTTGCTGAGAGCGGAGTTGTGCTTTCATTAGACACTGGAGTTGTGCCAGAGTTGTGGAAACAGGCAAATGTAATACCCATATTCAAAAAGGGAGACAGAGCACCAGCGTCAAATTACCGGCCGATCAGTTTGACGTCAGTAGTGGGGAAATTTCTTGAATCAATTATAGCAGATAGCATCCGATCGCATCTAGAGAAAAGCAAATTAATCTACGACTCTCAACATGGGTTTACAAAGGGAAAATCTTGTCTAACAAATCTGCTAACGTTTTTTAGGAAAGTCTTCGAGGTAGTAGATAATGACGAAAATTACGATGTTATTACTTAGACTTTAGCAAAGCATTTGACAGAGTACCGCATCAGAGGCTTCTGAAAAATTAAGGCTCATGGTATCGAGGGGAAATTTTAATTGGATAAATCATGGCTCACTGATAGAACGCAGAGGGTCAGCGTAGATGGTGTTAAATCTGAGTGGGGCCGTGTAACCAGTGGGGTTCCCCAGGGGTCAGTACTAGGCCCACTCTTGTTCATAATCTACATAAACGATTTTGATACTGGGATCAGCAGTGACATAAGCAAGTTTGCGGATGACACCAAAATTGGGCGGCAAATTAATTCAGGGCAGGATGCAAATGCATTACAGGAGGATCTAAATAAACTGCAGGGGTGGTCTGAAAAATGGCAAATGAAATTCAACACCAGCAAGTGCAGCGTACTTAATATTGGAAGAATAAATACTTATAATGTATACAGCCTTAACAACATCAACCTAGAGAAGTCGACTTGTGAAAGAGACCTAGGGGTACTTGTAAGCCCGGACCTACGGCCTAAAAAACAATGCGTTAATGTTCGAAATAAGGCAAACAGAGTATTGGGTTTATATCTAGAAGTGTAAGTAACAAGAGCGGTGAGGTTCCACGCAAACTATCTGCTGGGGTTAGGCCGCACCTCGATTATGCGGTTCAGTTCTGGTGCCCCTATTATAGAATGGATATAAATTCACTAGAGTCGGTGCAGCGAAGAATGACAAAATGATTCCGGGACTTAGAAACCTTCCATATCAGGATAGGTTAAAGAAACTTAACTTGCATTCCCTAGAAAGACGAAGAGTGCGGGGAGATATGATAGAAGTATTTAAGTGGGTGAAAGGAATCAATAAAAGGGATATAGATAAAGTTCTTATAATATCCGGAGCAGGATAGACTCCGGTTAACTGATTCAAGCGATAAGTTTAGGTTTAGGAGGGAGATAGGAAGAAACTGGTTCACAAATAGGGTGGTGGACGAGTGGAACAAGCTTAGCAACTTTGCAGTAAGTGCGGGAACTCTGGAAAGTTTCAAAAGGAGGCTAGATAGATTCATGGATGATAGAGAGTGGTAATAACTCTCGACAGGAGCTGCCATGCACAGGCCAACCGGCCTATTGCAGACTCCTTATTTTCTTATGTTCTTATGTTCTTATGTACCGAGAATGTCGACGTCATAGCAATCACAGAAACTTGGATGAATTTGGCGAGCAAGAACTTTTTATCAGAGTACCACATAGAAGGGTACAACATTTTTCACAAGGACAGGGAAGGTAGGAAGAGGGGAGGGGTCGCACTCTTCGTCAGGGATACATTAAAATGTTGTATTACTAATTCAATAAAGGGTAAAATAGGAACCGAGTCTGTATGGGTAGAAATTGCGGAAGGAAGAGAAAAACTAATTATGAGAGTGATTTACAGGCCCCCCCAAGTCTTGGGGAAGAAGTAGCTCAGCCCATATGACAGGAAATGAGTAGGGCAGAAAAATACGACAACGTGTGCATTATGGGGGATTTCAACTTCAGAAACATTGACTGTGACAACATTGTAGGTGATTATGAATCTGAAGACTTCCTAGATGCAGTACAGGACAATTTTTTTAAACAAATACTTTCAGAACCTGTTATAGATAACAATATATTAGACCCTAGTATTAACAAATAGAGAAAATATTATCAGAGATATCACAATAGGGGAAGAACTCGGGAACAGTGATCCAGAGAAATCATGTTCACCCTAAATTGAGAAACCAAAAACAATGACAATATGGTCAGAGTCCCAGACTTTCGATGAGCGGATTATGAGGGGTTAAGAAAGTACTTAAGTAAGGTCACCTGGGAACAGTCAGGTCAGTCCCAGGTAGGAACGGGTGAGGTCACAGATGACACAACAATTGATCATGGCTATAATATATTCACTAGTATACTACGTAAAGCACAAGAACAAATTATACCATACAAAACAATTAGGTCAAATAAGAATGAGTCAAGGTGGATGACCAAACAACTTAAACATGACATGGAAATAAAGAAAGGAATTTATAAGAAATTAAAGGGAGGGGAGGAGCATCTCAGAAATAGGTATAATGAACAATCTAGCAATGTTAAGAAACATGTAAGGAAGGTAAAGAGGGACTGCGAAATCAGGATAGCAAGAGAATCAAAAGCGAATCCCAAGGGATTTTTCCAGGTATATAGGACAAAGGTCAAGGAAAAAGTGGACCTTTAAATTCAGAGAGGGGAAGTGATCTATGATAGTGAGAATATAAGCAAAGCATTAAACAGCTACTTCTTCTCAGTTTTCACAGAAGAAATTCACGAGGAAATGCCAGTGGTGGAACTGATATTTAGGGGAAATAAAGAAGAGAAATTAAAGAATATCACTATTAGAAAAGAGGATGTTTTAAAAGAATGTAAGGAACAGATTATCAGACCCGTCGAAAATATATTTACAAAATCATTAGACACGGGAGTTGTGCCAGACTTGTGGAAACAGGCAAATGTAGTACCCATATTCAAAAAGGGAGACAGAGCATCAGCGTCAAATTACCGGCCGACTAGTTTGACGTCAGTAGCGGGGAAATTTCTTGAATCAATTATAGCAAATGGCATCCGATCGCATTTAGAGAAAAACAAATTAATCTACGACTCTCAACATGGGTTTACAAAGGGAAAATCTTGTATAACAAATCTGCTGAATTTTTTTAGGAAAGTCTTCGAGGTAGTAGATAATGACGAAAATTACGATGTTATTTACTTAGACTTTTGCAAAGCATTTGACAGAGTACCGCATCAGAGGCTTCTGAGAAAAGTTAAGGCTCATGGTATCGAGGGGAAAGTTTTAAATTGGATAAAATCATGGCTCACCGATAAAACACAAAGGGTCAGTGTAGACGGTGTTAAATCCGAGTGGGGCTGTGTAACCAGTGGGGTTCCCCAGGGGTCAGTACTGATCCCACTCTTGTTCACAATCTACATAAACGATCTAGATACTGGGATCAGCAGTGACATAAGCAAATTTGCGGATGACACCAAAAAAAACCGGCAGATTAATTCAGGGCAGGATGCAAATGCACTACAGGAGGATTTAAATAAACTGCAGGGGTGGTCAGAAAATGGCAAATGAAATTCAACACCAGCAAGTGCAGCGTACTTACTATTGGAAGAACACATACTGCCAATGTATACAGCCTTAACAACATCAACCGAGAGAAGTCGACTTGTGAAAGAGACTTAGGGGTACTTGTAAGCCCGGACCTACGGCCTAGAAAACAATGCGTTAATGTTGGAAATAAGACAAACAGAGTATTAGGTTTTATATCTAGAAGTGTAAGTAATAAGAGTGCGTAGTTCATATCGCAACTATATCTTGCGCTAGTCAAGCCGCACCTTTCATTATGCTGTTCAGTTCTGGTGCCCTTATTATAAAATTGATATCAATTCACTGGTGTCGGTGCAGCTAAGAATGACGAAAATGATTCCGGGACTTAAAAACCTTCCATATCAAGATAGATTAAAGAAACTAAACTTGCATTCCCTAGAAAGACGAAGAGTACCGGGAGATATGATAGAAGTATTTAAGTGGGTGTAAGGAATCAATAAAGGAGATATAGATGAAGTTCATATAATACCCGAGCAGGATAGGACTCGTAGCAACGGATTTTAGTTGGATAAGTTTAAGTTTAGAAGGGAAATAGGAAGGAACTGGTTCATAAATAGGGTGGTAGACGAGTGCAACAAGCTTAGCTACTTTGTAGTAAGTGCTGGAACGCTGGAAAGATTTATAAGCAGGCTAGATACATTCATGGATGATAGGGATTGGTAGTAATTCTCGACAGGAGCTGCTATGCGCAGGCGAACCGGCCTATTGCAGACTTCTTATTTCTAATGTTCTTAATTTAAAATGTGGCAACGAATATCCTGATGGCAGTGTTCTTGCACGACGAAAATTACTGAACATATTCCATGCTCGCAGTCGTAGACAAGAACGTCATAAACAGCAGCTCATGTTTCCCGCCTCTGCTGACGGCCGTGTAAATATTTCAATGTGATTCTGATATTTTAAAATATTAGTTTTTGCATTATGTAGTATTAAAGTTACGTAATTTGTCCTAGTATGCCTTATTGTGGGTAAAAATAGGTATATATTAAATGCATCCTCCGAGAGCGTGAATTTGCTACCAGAGTTTAACAGTTAATTCATGTATAACTGATAAACTTCCTACTTACTTATGTTTGAAATAATGAATGTATGTATCTTTATATAATTTAGCTAAATATCTTTCTCGTCAGAAACGGTCATCCCAACGATTATGAATAAACTCATTTAGAAATGTATCATTACTTCAGGACGAAATCGGACCGGTTTGAAACAGCCAATCAGCTGTAACTCTTGAGCAGGACAGTTTTCAGCTGGGAAAAAACGCACTATAAAAAGCCAGAGAAACCTACTTCTGACAGCCCGGCTCCATTAAGAACCTGGCAGGCCTCTCCATACAGTGTACCTTTAGACTAACATAACTAATATTTAACAATTAACATTTAACATTGAACTAACATCTTAGCAAAAAAAAAAAATGTGATTATCCTCCCAGCTACACAAGGACCTGGGCGGGCTCACTAACTCCGAAAAAAATAAAATAAATAATAATAATAATAATAATAATGTGATTACCCTCCCAGCTACATTAGCCAGGAAGAAGTAATTGAACCATCTCCTGCCCCAATATACACATTTACACATAAAACATTAATAGGGGAATAAAGATGAGAGTGACCTACCAGCTCCACTAAGAACCTGGCAGGCCTCTCCATACAGTGTACCTTTAGACTAACACAACTAACACTTAACTAACACCTCAAAAAAAATAAAAAATAAAAAAAAAATAAATAAATAAATAAGTAATGTGACTACCCTCCCAGTTACACAAGGACCTGGGCGAGCTCACTAACTCCAACAATAATAAAAATAATAATAATAAGCAGCATTATATAAATAAACCAATATTAATACAAAGGTCTGACGACCCAAGGGAGCAGAACAAAGATAAAACACCAATAAGAAAGATGAAGCTATCTGGTTGAGCCCAGATTCTTTCTACTCCTGCTGTATTTCAGTTTCACCACTTTTCCCTCAACCCCTAATAATCTTCTTTCACCTCTTAACTAAAGAGTTACTGTACCTGCACTAATACACTGAAGTTCCCCGAAAATGGTGTAATATCCACACCCTTACTGTTCTCCAACATCACTTCCTTAGCTAATAAATTTGAAGAACTGGCAATCCAGTCCGATCAGCCGCTGCCAACATCGTTGCCAAATGTGAAGCTTGGCAAATTGATCCTGAAACGCACCACATTGAGGAATATCAACTCTTTCATTAGCTTCGTTTACATGGACGTGGAGGGGGCGTTGCCCTCTTTTGTCAAGATGAACTACGTCCGTCACACGTGGATATTTTAGTACCAGGTGATGTGGAGGCATTATGGGTACGTGTTGTGCCACGCGCCTACCCACGCCACACTTTTTATCATACACTGTGTGACATACCATCCATCCACCTTGCTCACTCACCAGAGACACACTTATCAATCATCTCATTACCACCTTAGACTACCTCAGAGTTAGGTACTCGTGTGCCAAGCTAGTACTATGCGTGGATTATAACGAAATTGACTCCACTGGTATCCAGCACAAGCAGCTACTATCACAAGTGAAGAACTTCCCTACAAACGATCAAAATACCTTCGACCTTATTTTAACTGACTTAGCGGACCAGTACCAACCATCTCAACCAATGCCTCCTATCGAGTGTAGCACTCGCCTGTCAGTGCTCTGGTCTCCCGCTACCACTACCGGCCAAGTGCAGAGACCCTACATCAAAACCTACAGGCCGATTACTGACTTTGCAGTGTGTCTCTTCGGGCAGTGGATAGTTCATCATCCCTGGACTGAAGTACATAGTGTGGATGACGTGGACACCAAATTGATAACTTATGCCAACACCACCGCAGAAGCTCACCACCGCTTCTGCCCCAAGAACTCCGTCAGATCACATCCAGCTGACTTGCCCTGGATCACACCTCGGATCAAAAAGACTTCAACAGGGAGACAGCACCTTTTATCTCAATGTCCACAACCGCTACAGGTCCCTTCCCAACCAAGTCATCCTTGAAATACGCACTGCAAAGAAGTCCCACTGCCCAACTAAGTTGCAACACCTGAAGCAGACCAATATCAGTTAGTTGTACGGTAATCTTAAAGAACTCTGTGGACTACAGTAAACAATAAGACACACCCCTCCCCTTCCTTAGCCATCTCACTAATGGTAACGCAGCTGAGCAATCAAACAATCATTTCGTAACTATATGCCAGGCGCTCCCCCGGCTTGACGCAGCCAGTCTCCCTGCTTATCTACCAGCCCCCTTTCCCACTGACTTACTGTAGGTGAAGAATTTGAAGTAGCAAAACGTCTGGACAAACTGAAGTTAAAGCGCTCCACCACCCCCATTGACTTACCAATGAAACTCTACAAGGAATTCTCCCCCCCCAAATTAGGTAAACCCCTCCGCTCCATCAGCAATGCTTCCCTCAGCCAAGCAAGATGCCCAGCTGACTGGAGGAGCTCATATGTGTCACCAGTGCCCAAGTCAACCAGCCCACAATCCTTAAATGAGCTACGACCCATTGCCATCACTCCAATACCCAGCTTAATCTGCTTAAGTTTCGTGTTTGACTGGGATTATGCTGATATTGCAGGCACCATAGATCCTCAGCAGTTTGGCAATATCAAAACTTTCTCCACCACTCACTGTCTTGCCATGTTTCTCGACTACATATACCGCCATCTGGAAAAAGAAAACGAAAGATGTCTGTGGCTGTCGTTTTCATTGACTTCACCAAAGCATTTGACCAAGTCGATCACAATTTAATCATTAACAAAGCTATCGACCTCGGGCTTCGAAGAAGTCTTATACCATGGCTTACAGACTTTCTTAGTGACCGACGCCATGCCGTATGCATCCGAGGAGTTGTCTCCACTTTTCAGTCACTCACCTGTGGCGTTACCCAAGGCATCGCTTTGTTTCCTTATGCATATCAATGATGCCCTAAGAGAAACATCTGCTTGCTGGATATATGTCGACGACTCCACCATTGGATCAGTGTCAACAACTCGGCTCCCGACTACACCTCCCTCCAGAATTTATTGAACAGTCTCCAAAATTGGGCCACGAAAAACCACGTCACCATCAACCATACCAAGACCATAGTTATGCACATCAACCTCTCACCTCCGACCCTGGCCCACCTCCCTCCATTACTTTGGGCCCCAACGCACTCCAGGTTGTAGACTCCACTAAGCTCCTCGACGTCACTATAGACAAACTAAATTGGAAACCACACTTCAGTACAGTTGTTAAATCCTACAGTTTTCAACTCCACCTCCTTCGTCGACTCAAGTCCCTCGGAGTTCCTGCGCCCAAGCTCCTCAGTGTTTACTCAACATTCATACATCCCAAACATCCAGCCCATACGAGCACGTACTGATCGCTATAAGAACAGCCCAGGCCAAAACATTGCAAAAATTATCAGCAACTCGCAATCAACCAGTGTATCCACTCCCAGCTGATCTTACCTTTTTTTGCACTGTCACTATGTTGAAATGCCCTGTAGTATGACCTTCTCCTCACCTAGTTATTGTATATGATATTTATAACACTTAAGTTACTTGTATATTATTTGTCAATCAAGTGACTTATTCCCCAATTATGTACTGTATATTGTCAGCCTACCGGCTGCCATGCTCTTTCAAAGAACCGTAACATTATACACACTATATCATATACATATATATATATATATATATATATATATATATATATATAACAAATAAATAACAAATATATATATATATATATATATATATATATATATATATATATATATATATATATATATATATATATATATATATATATATATATATATATATATATATATATATATATATATATATATATATATAGTGTGTGTGTGTGTATGCGTGTGAGCTTTATAACTGTGTAAAGTAGGATCAAAAGATCATAAAAACTTGAGAAACTGGTTCAGTGATCGGCAGCGAATCTGTTCTTCTGCCAATAAAATTGATTGAAGGAGACTGAAAGAGAGGTATATACACATCCACATACCCATATATATCCAAACACACTCCCACACACATCAACACATACATTTCTAACATCGCCAACTTACCAAAAAAGATTTACGACCAAAACAACTCGACGAACCACAACGAGCCACTTTTTGCTAATATATCAGGAGAGTCGTTTCATAATTCAATTTCCAGCAACATGAAAACGTTAAAACTGGTTCTTCCTTCTGGTGATGATTTTTTTACTACAGCTGTGAAGGACGCGCGCCAGTATCTCCTCGCCCACACTTTTTGATGCTGGTACCCCCAACCACTCTACAAGGACCCCCTCTACGCTACCTGGACTACCCCCCACTCAGGTGTCCCCCGACGCTATATGAGGACCACCTTCACACCAGTAGTCAGTTTCCATACCGTGGTCGAGGCTAAGTTGTACCCATGCTCCCACGAGGTCGTCCCCTACCACTCAACCAGGGCTCCCTCCCCACACACCTCAATCTGGCCAGAATAACAAACCTTAGCCAGACCCCTCCTCCCTTAATTACACCTCCGACAGACCACTAAACACACTTTTCCAGCAACCCTAACTCACCCTAGACAGGCTCCCCCAACAACCTCAGGCCAAAACGCCGCTACACAACTTTACTTGGGTTCCCCCCCAGACATACTGGCCAGAACCTCCCCGCCCAATCACTCTATCAGTACCCCTCACCCTGGCCAAGTCTACCCTAACCAATTTAACAGTATCCCTCACCCTGGCCAGGCCGCCTAACCACACTGCCAGCACCCCTCACCCTGACCAGGCTGCCCATCCACACTATCAGCACCCATGACACTGGCCTAGACGTCCTTGTACACCTTAGTCAAACCTGCCACACATCTCAGATAATTGGTCTGGAAAAAAATAAAAAACAAAGTTGAATTTGTCTCGTAAAATTAAGGAAATTTATTTTCGTGTCGGTAAGTTGTCACGAGAAATAGTTTGACCTCGTTGTTATAGGTCACAATAATCTCATCAAAACTACTTGTTAGTTCGCTTAGTGAACGTGAAGAAATGCATGCTCCTAGAAGGGGTTCAGAACAACACTGTTTTGTTGAAAGAACTCAAATATCTGTGAGGGGCATCGTCCTCAGGGCTGTTTAGACCTCAGAGACTCACGCACATAAGTGACATGATAACCATTCATACATTTTCTATGAGTTTGCAGACACCTGATCAGAATCTTCTACTCGTTGTCAAGGTTTACAACACTGTCAAGAAAGTCATTAAAAAAAACATATCTAACTGCAGTTAAAAAGTCGATCCCGTTGATCAGGAGATACGACACATATAAGACTTGTCAAGCACATTGTTCTGTACTGACAGGAGAGCAGATCTCCAGCTAGCTTCGCCAGTCATTTCTTATCGTCGGCCCTTCATGAGAGCATTATAAAACAAAAGATAAATTTTAAGTAGCGATGTCAGCATTGTCAAACAAATAAATTAGTTTTTTTGGGGTAATATTAACTTTTAATTCCAACGAATCGTCCACTTTTGGTATTCTATATTCAATAAATTCACAAAACGACCTTTCTACATGCACTAGTTCTCCAGGTTATCCAATGTGCAGTCGCTAATATCCGCCATCCTGGCAAACGGAAGCTACAAAATTTTTGCCCTGAATTGAAATGTCAAACGAATTGAATTTTGTAGCTAATTAACCCCGACACGAACTTAAATCAAATTATTTGTACGGATAATAATTTGGGGGTTATATAAGGTGCAGTCCAGATAGGAACACTACACTAGCGTGGGAGAGCGTGCTGTATAGGGGGTACTGTACTGTGTGTTCGTGATGGCAATTGGAGTAGTGGGAGGGAGGTTGCTTGTGGGACGGGTATATTTACAGTACACAATGCATGTAGGAGAGATAAATAGCGTATGTGGAAGGGAAGGTAGTTAAAGGAAGAAAACATAATGTGCAGAAGTGATGAGCATAGTGTGTGTGAAGGAAGGAGTATATGTGTGTAGTGAAGGGGAACAGTATGTAGTGGAAGGGAAACATAGAGGTGTGTGTGTGTGTGTGTGTGTGTGTGTGTGTGTGTGTGTGTGTGTGTGTGTGTGTGTGTGTAGCGGAAGCGAAGATAGTAGGTGTGTGGAAGTGAAGGAGGATAATGTGTGTGTGTAGCGGAAGCGAAGCTAGTATGTGTGTAGTGAAGGAAGATAGTATGTGTGTAGCGAAGGGAAGATAGTATGTGTGTGTAGTGATGAGGATAGTGTGTGTGTAGCTTAAAGATATATGTGTGTAGCGAAGGAGGATAGTGTGTGTGTAGCGGAAGGAAGATATGTGTGTAGCGAAGGAGGATAGTGTGTGTGTGTGAAGTGGAAGAGATAGTGTGTGTGCGTAGCGGAAGCTTAGTTGATAGTATGTGTGGAAGCGTGAAGATAGCAGTGTGTAAAGTGAATGAAGATAGTGTGTGTGTAGCGAAGGGAGTGATAGTGTGTGTGTGTAGCGGAAGCGAAGATAGTAGGTGTGTGTAGCGGAAGGGAGATAGTGTGTGTAGCGAAGCTTAAAGATAGTAGGTGTGTAAGTAGCTGAAGATAGGCATGTGTGTATGAAGGGAAGATAGCATGTGTGTGTAGCGGAAGCGATGATAGTGTGTGTGTGTGTGTAGCGGAAGCGAAGATAGTAGGTGTGTGTGAAGTGAAGGGAAGATAGTATGTGTGTGTAGCGGAAGGAAGATAGTATGTGTGTGTAGCGGAAGGAGTGATAGTGTGTGTGTGTAAGTGAAGGAGGATAGTGTGTGTGTGTGTGTGTAGAAGTGAAGGAAGATAGTATGTGTGTGCAGTGAAATGATGATTAGCGTGTGCGTGTGTGCAGCGGAAAATGAATACAGTGTGTGTGTGTGCAGAAATGCATGAATGAAGATTAGTGTGTGGCGGAATAACAAGAGATGAATGAAATCATAAAGTGTGTATGAATGAACATGTGTGTATGAGGGCCGGAACGATTAGCGTGTGTATGGGAATGAACGACAGTGTATGAATGAATAAGTAGCTGCGTGTATGAAGGAATACAGCGCAGTATGAATGAACAAGAAGGTGTGTATGAATGAACAAGAAGGTGTATGAATAGTCACAGAGCGTGGCGGAATGAATAAGAAAAAAGTATGAATGGAACAGTAGTGTGTATGGATGAATACAGTGTGTGTATGAATGAACAGAAAGTATGAGGCCGAACAGAATAAGTATGGAAAACAAGAGTGATGAATGAACAGAAATGCATGAATGTGAACAAGAATGCAAGTATGAATGGAACAAGAGTGCGTATGGGAATGAACAAGAAATGCGATGAATGAACAAGTACGTGCAAGTATGAATGAATGTCATAGTGTGTGTATGATGAATGAGCGTGCATGAATGAACAGAAAGGTGTGATGAATGAATGCGGTGATGCGGAATGAATGCAGCTGCAGTGATGAATGAACAAGAAAAGAGCTGAATGAAAGCATGAGTGTGTGATGAATGAACATATGCGTGCATGAATGAAACGACAGTGTATGAATGAAACCGACAGCGTCAGTATAATGAACAAGAAAGGCAAGTATGAATGGTAACAAGGAAAGCGTATGAATGAATGTACGCAAGTATGAATGGAACAGCATGCAGTATGAAATGGAATAGTAGCGTGCGATGAATGAACAGAGTCGTGATGAATGGAAGAAATGTGTGTATGGGAATGAATATGCGTGCGTATGAATGAAGTAGTGCGTGTGTGATGAATGAACAGTGTGTATGAATGAATGTTAATGTGTATGAATGAATAAGAAGGTGTATGAATGAATGCATGGTGTGGCGTGAATGGAACAAGAAAGTGTGCGTAAGAATGAATGAGCGCTAGTGCAGTGTGTATGAATGAACAAAGAGGTGTGTATGAATGAAATGGGCAGTGTGTGCGTATGATGAATGCAGTGTGTGTATGAATGGTTATGTGTGTGCATAGGTCGAACAGTAGTGTGTATGAATGAATACAGTGTGTGGCGAATGAACAGTGTGTGTGTGTGTGTGTGTGGCGGAATGAAGATAGTGTGTGTGTGTGTGTGTGCGTGGAGTGGCTCAGTGTATGAATGTGAAGATAGTGTGTGTGTGTGTGCGTGTATGGAAAGGGAAGATATGTGTGTGTGTGTGGCGGAAGGAAGGTAGTGTGTGTGTGTGTGTGTATGAAGGAAGATAGTGTGTGTGTGTGTATGGCGGAAGGAAGATAGTGTGTGTGTGTATGAAGGGAAGATAGTGTGTGTGTGTGTGTGTGTGGCGAAGGGAAGATAGTGTGTGTGGCGTGAAGGGAAATAGTGTGTGTGGCGGAAGGAAGCTGCAGTGTGTGTGTGTGTGTGTGTGTGTGTGTAGCGTGAAGGGAAGGGCTGCAGTGCGTGTAGCGGAAGGTGTGTATGGAAGGAAGGTAGTGTGTGTAGCGGAAGGGAAGGTAGTGTGTGTGTGTGTGTGTGTGTGTGTGTGTAGCGGAAGGGAATACAGGTGAAGTGGAAGGAAGATAGTGCGTAGAAGTGAAGGGAAGGTGTGTGTGTAGCGAAGGAAGATAGTGTGTGTAGCGTGAAGGGAAGATAGTGCGTGTAGCGTGTGGAAGCGAAGATAGTGCGGTGGAAAGTGAAGGAAGATAATGTGTGTGTGTAGCGAAGGGAAGGTAGTGTAGCGAAGGGAAGGTAGTGTAGCGGAAGGAAGAGGTGTGTAGTGGAAGGGAAGATAGTGCGTAGCGGAAGGAAGATAGTGTGTGTAGTGAAGGAAGATGGTGTGTGTGTGTAGCGGAAGGTAAGATAGTGCGTGTGGCGGAAGGGAAGATAGTGTGTGTAGTGGAAGGGAAGATAGTGCGTGTAGCGGAAGGGAAGATAGTGCGTGTAAGTGAAGGGAAGGTAGTGTGTGTGTGTGTAGCGGAAGGGAAGATAGTGTGTGTGTGTGTGTGTAGCGGAAGGGAAGATAGCGTATCTTGGCCTGGGCACTGTGCGTGGATGTCTCAGTTCCAGTTCAGTAATGGCCAAAGAACTCGTGGTGAACAAAGAAAACACTGCTGAGACATCCACCAAGTATATCTGAAGGAAGGGGACAAGAACCTTAACCATTTACCGTTTAGAAGAAGAAATTTATCTTATCTCATGAAGTTGTAAAGGTACAGTCATTTCAAAAGTTCTGTTGCGGAACTGGCGAACTTCCGAGCATTCAGATTCTAAATCTGGCGCCATTTATGGACAGAATAATGTATCAGTGCTCAATAAGCCGGGTTCACGAGTTCGAATTCCGGGTTCGTGGTTCACGACAGGACTTATGTTTCAGCACTGTACAAGAAGGCGAGAGTCAGTCAAACCCAGATTGCTTGACTTGAGCTAGACGTTTGAAGCTAAGGTAGAGAATTAGGGATTAGGATTGGAAGTACGAAGGGAGGGGTTTGGCATATCAATTCTTTTTTTAGGTCACAAGACAGAACTGTTTGTGGATGGAGATATAGTATGAACGGAGGGGTGTAGCAGATGGGCTTGAAAAGGTGGATGGGAGGGAGGAGGGTGGTGGTGAAGGGGGTTTAATGTGTGGAGGAGAGTATAGTGGTGGTGAAAGGGCTTACAGGAGTGGGAGGAGGATAGTGGTGGTGGAAGGAGGGTTTAATGTGGAGGAGGAGGTGGTGGTGGGAAAGGGGTTGACAGGGAGGGGAGGGGAGGATAGTGGTGGTGGGAAGGGGCTTAATGTGTGGAGGAGGAGAGTAGTGGTGGAAGGGTTTAATGTGGAGGGGAGTGGTGGTGAAAGGGGTTTAATGTGGGAGGAGGAGAGTAGTTGTGGTGGAAGGGGGTTTAATGTGTGGAGGAGGAGAATAGTGGTGGTGGAAGGGGGTTTAATGTGGGAGGGAGGAGAGTAGTGGTGGTGGAAGGGGGTTTAATGTGGGAGGGAGGAGAGTAGTGGTGGTGGAAGGGGGTTTAATGTGGGAGGGAGGAGGGTAGTGTGGGAAGGAAGGGGGAAGTAGTGTGGGTGGGAAGGAGAGATACTGTGTATGGGAGGGAGTAATACTGTGGATGGGGGGGAGGTAGTGTGGGTGGGAAGGGGGTGTAGTTTGGGCAAGAGGGGGATTTAGTAATGATTTCAGAATTGTTGAAAGTAATTAAAAAATAAAATAAAACCACCCAATAGTGTTCCCGCCCCCAAATATAATATTCCTGGCCCCACCATCACGAAGAAAAAGAAGAAACAGTGTCGCCCGCCATCATAATTCTGCCAGTAGAGTGATGCTTTGATGTGATAGACCGTAAGCAGTGTAGTGCTTGGTGCACGCACCTTCCTGGTCACTTTTGTCTGGACTCTTGGAGACAAAGTTCAAGTAAGGGTGCGTTCACACCAAGCCTGGAACGGACATGTTCTGACGTAAATTGTCTGGAGAAAGACGATATGCGACGCCGTGATGGGTGTTATAATTTTATCAGCTTAGCTAATACCTGTCACACGTCTCGCTGTCTTTTTAAGGAGAGGAAAACTAGTTTTTCTTCTAGGATAAAATTTGAAAGATTCGAATATAGGTTGTGCAACGGGTGCCGGAGCGTGGTGGTTCGACATCCCACATGTGGAAGGGGGCAAGTGGATAGAGGAACGTGGATCAAGTTCGTGTGAAAACTGTAGGCTATATGTCAGCCGGAATTTGTTGAAAGCAGTGTAGGCTCAGGTTTAGTTTATAGAATAGGCTTAAACAGTTATAAAAATGTCATTCCTAAGTCTTAATGAACTATGCCTTGCGTTAGAAAGCCATCTCAGTTATTCCCCATCTGTTTTTGACAACTAATATAATATAAAGGATTTCTTGAATGTACTGCACTGTACATGGATCAAATCAGAAATATAATGATCAATACTCTATTTAATTATATATAGAATAACAGTTGTGTTTCTCAAGTTACAGTACCTCTAATATGTGTTTCTAATCATACAGTCAACTCTGTGAAATACATCTAAGAATATAGGTGGTTTATCCCTCTCCTCCCCCGTTACCAGGCCTGCTTCCCAGGCACCCGGGGTCCCCGGGTGCCTGGGACAAGTCCTCACAGTTCTTCCCGCGCCACCCTCTGCCTCCCTCACTCTCCCTTCCTCATTCCCAGTCATTTATCTCTAAAAATGAACATAAACCCCTTAAAACAACCCTCAATATGTTGGATGGTAGTGCGTGTGTATTGCCCCCCCACCCCCTGCCCTCCGACCAACCAGACCGATCTCAGAAGACCATGTTGTCAACCCTGCTAGCTTAGGGCGGTGAAGGAACTTATGAGGGTCTAGATCGGGTGTGAGATAGAGTGGTGAGAGAGATGGATGTGAAATGGAGCTGTGAGAGGGGATGTGGGATGGGGAGGCGAGACGGAAAAATTAAAAAATGGAAAGGTGAGAAGGATTAATGAAGGATATGAGATGGAGGGGTGAGAAAGAAATATGAAGCAATTTAGGTTGGTTCACCGGATGCCCAGAGCGGCAAAGGTGGTGGCTTTGTTCACGTTATGAGGAAAGCATCACATTTGGTGGAAATATAGTTGAAAATTTGTGGATTAATTTAAAAGTTGGACCCATCTAAGATTTACGCTCGAAAGAGGTTGAGTATGCAGTACATAGTAAAGTGACCACAGTAGTCGTGACGGAAACGTATTGAACGAATGGTCATGATGTGTGTGTCATTGTCCTAGTTCAGTTTTATATAGTACAATTATAGTTTGTCTCTCAAAAGCGATCATCGACCCAATGAGATTTTTATTAATTTGATGAGCTTTAGATAATAACCCAGCTAATGTTCTGAGACCAATGTACTATCGTGCACCAAAGTCGTGTCCACTACCCAGGCACAGTGAGGTTTCGAATAGCCTTGAGTCTGAAGTGTGTCGGGGGGGTTAGTCTTGTAACAGGCTGTGTTTAAATAGAGCATAACATCGTGAATTCCGCAATCACTGATAACAATAAGAATGTCATGAAGATAGTTAATATTATTAAGCATGGTGAGAGATGTGTAAAGGTAAATAATAGCACTACAACGACCATATCTCTGCCGTTCATGACTACGATGGTGAGACTGATGGGAACACCAGTAATTAATTCTCCGTGACTACCAGTAATGGTAGTCACGGAGAATACACACGTTGTTACCAAGGTTGGCGCTACCCACACCAGGGGAAGGAGATGATGTCGAACACTAAAACATGCCGAGGTCTCATTCCTACCATCGTCGTCACCAACAGGTAAGTCACATTAATTTGTCAGCATTGCCCATGTCGTCCTTATACTATTGCAGGGTGTCCCATGAGTGACAGCAGATATTTGTAGAGGTGAAAGAATATGTGATATTGAGCCACCATGTCTCTATCTCCATCCGCTTCCCTCTATCTATAATAAGAAGTGTAACCCTACTCAGAAAAAATAATGAATGGGCCCTCCAAACAAATTAAAGATGAGGTGCACCCCACCCAAATAGGGATGGGCCCTCCATTTCCTTTCGCCTTCTTTTCTCCACATCCTTTCCTCCCTCCCATCGCCCCAGTCACCCCAACCTACCACCCAATACCATGCAGTGGGCAGAAGGCCACACACTCTCTCTCTCTCCTCCTAAAAGTCTGTTCCGTTTAACCCACATTCTTTCACTACTAAACCTTCTTCCCCCTTTCCTATATTTCGCTATCGCTATCGGTATCTCCCGCCTCGACTCCGCCATTAGTAACGGTTGCCTTGCGTAATTTGTAAAATCCATCTAACGGCTAAACGTAAACCGAAAAATCCATATATGTATAGAAGTTTTATACTCTGAATCACATATTCTTTCACCTCTACAAATATCTGCTGTAATTAGTGGGACACCCTATTATAATTATATGACAGTTGTTATATGAGCTCCTTAGTTAACTTCACCATAAAATATGGTGTTTGATGTGCTATGCGTTTGCCGCACGTTACCTTACTCGGTTATGTTACACCCCCTTTTGCAACCTGGGATTTTGGGTTGGGTAATGTATTTTGAGCAGAAATGGAATTCAGAACGACTCAATGAACATGAAGAAAAACGTTTTTATATAACGAACCCTAACGTAATGTAACCTATTACAGTTATATGTAATCTGGGACGAACATGTCATAGCTGAAAATTGTCAAAGAAATATGTAAAGCAGTGGAAAACCATACATTTTGATTATCGGCGAGGCTAACTACCTATAAACTGTATAGATATATACATACCAAGATATGTGAACACGCCTGACACCAGGACTCTTGTTACCATTCATTGTACCATTTATTCACATGTCTGTATTACTACATATTATTATAGCATGTCTGATGTCCATGCTTATGTCTAATGCCTATGTTCATTTACTATGTCTCGATGTACTATGTCTGTACCGCGCTAGTCGAGTAATTAGAAGACCTCATTTATTGTCCTAGGAATGTCTAGCAACTCCCCTTGCCTGGCTAGCTAATTTCCCTCAGATCGGCCTCGGCCTACCTACGGTCCGGGGTCCCTAGTAATCGCTCCTGTATCGGTTGGCTATCACGCCCAGCCTTGTACACTTATTGAATATATCTACTGCTCGTGCCCTGGAGTTTCAAGAACCTTGTCTAGGATTACATCCACCACACCACATGGCGCAGTTTGAGTAGCTCCAACACGACAGTTTACAAGCCTCAAGAGCCGGCCCCGTCTGTTTCCGGCCTCGTCTGTTTCCCGCCCAGAAGATATACTCCACAGTGCCCCTGGATTTAAAGTGCTTTGTGACCTTGTGAAGTGCCCTAAGTGAAGTGCAGTGCCTTTCATGTCTCTTTGCTATGTTTCTGCGGCCCTACAGGTAGCAGACACGCCTTCAGCCCAGTTTCCAAGACAGCACTTCCGGCATACACCCCCCATCCACGGAGGCTCGCAAGCCACTGCCCGCGTCCCCTCCACTGATCACCAGCATCTCGCCCGGGCGCGCGGAGGAATACACCGCCGCTAGCCGCCTCCTCTCACTTCACAAATATTACAGTCAGTACTCTTTTACTTGCCAGCCAGTTCCTGCACTTAAGCAAATCCATTGGCGAAAATATAGCACTTCACCTTATTCTCCTTGTCTTTCCCATCGCAACAATACCAAGCACGAGATGTCTGACCACGACGATTTGCTGGGAAATTTATATGAGGATTATGAGGAAGACGACGCCTCACAGACCCTCCCACCCCCCCTCACGCCTCACACGCCGGGCGCGCCAAATTCAAAGGATGGGAGCCAGGATATACGTCAGTTAATCCACTTCCTACAAGTTTCTCAAGAGAAGGAAGCCCAAAGACGTCAATTAGAGGAGGAAAAACGACGTCAAGAGGAATTGTCAAGACAGTCAGAGGAATCAGCTTACCGCCTTCAACTTCAACAACAACACCAAGCTGATAACCGCAAATTCCTGGACCTATTGGAATTGCTGGCAACGAGGACGACTTCACCAGCTGCCACAACCAATTCGCCAGCTTCAGCCTCTTCATCTATCCTTCAGACAACGCCTCCTCACACGTCACCTATCTCCCCTAGGTATGCCTCAGTGTCTTCTCAACCACCTGTTCCAGTCTCAACTCTCGTCGACCTCTCCGTGCCTCCTCCACCGCCTGCCGTCTCGAGTACACCCCTGCACAGCAAGTCTTCAGTTCCCAGTCCCCCACCTCTTCAATCTGATGCAACATATCAAGTATACCGTCAATGGCGACGTCGTTTCGAAGACTTTGCTGTTATGTCTGACCTCTACCGAATGCCCCCTCATAAACAACTCATCCAATTAAGATCGTGCATTTCCCTCGATGTTCAACGCCTCCTAGAGCACACGCTAGCCATCCCCCCTGACTCCCCCAGGTCAGTGACAGAGGTTTTAAACGCCTTGCAGAGTCATTTCCGTGGCCTCCGCAATGAAGCTTTGCGTCGTAGGGAACTGCTATCCTGCAAACAAGCTTCTGGGGAATCATTCTCAGACTTCTATGCACGACTTAAGGACCTAGCAACCGAGGTGGACCTATGTACAGGCGATCCTGTAACCTGTGCTGAGATCCAGCTCAAGATGATCTTGCTGATGGGTGTACGTGACGAGGACCTGCTTCAGAAACTCCTCACCCTCGACGCCGCCTCTTCCCTCACCGACTTCGTCACCTGTTGCAGGTCGTATGAGGCCACAAGAGAGGCTGCCTCAGCTATACACTCATCGCCATCTCAAGTCCACGCCGTCTCCACCTACAAGAGGAATCAACGCCAGATGCAGACGACGTCCTCTCCACAGCCCCCGTCACAGTCACCAGTTTCTTCTCCCGAATCCTGCAGAAACTGTCAGCACCAGCATGGTCCAGGAAAGTGCCCTGCGGCTGATAGTACATGTCGAAACTGTGGGTTTCAAGGCCATTGGCCCCGCACACCTCGATGTCCTGCCAACAAGGCCTCATGCAACGCTTGCAACAAGCAAGGACACTTCGCCAAGTGTTGCAGGTCCACCAAGAAGCCTCCATCTCCAGGTCAAAACGTCTCTTCACAGCCCGACAGAACGTCCACACCACCGTCTCCCAAGAACAACAAAGGATGCCGACGCGTGGATGATACCTCGAGTGACAGGTCCCCCAAGCCCGTCAATGTTCGTCTGTCCTACGGTACCAACTCTTCCAACCTCCTGATGATACCTGACACGGGCGCGGACATCACGGTGATTGGACCAACACACCTGGACGCCCTCAACATCCCCAGGAGTAGCCTGTCACCCACAGCCATGAACGACGTGCTCACAGCGGACGGGTCCCCGATGTCTCCACCTTTGGGTTGCTTCAAGGCAACACTACAGCTTGGTCCCAAGTCTTGCCTTGCCACAGTCCACGTCCATGAGGGCATCCAAACCCTCTCTTGTCATGTGGCCATTGTCAGGACTTGGCCATCGTCTCATCCGAGTTCCCAAAGCCCATCCTCGCTGTGACACACCTCAACAGGTGTGCAGAGATACCTGTTTCAGCCATGACCACACCTGCTGCCGCCCGGGAGTTCTTTTTTCGTCAGTTCAGCGACGTCCTTGTCTCCAAGCCCGACCTCCAGAAGACGCCGCTCAAGAAGATGACAGGCCCCCGATGAGAATCCACCTCAAGCCTGGCGCGACGCCTTTCGCCATCCACACACCCAGGCCTATCCCCTTTGCCATACGGGACAAGGTGAAGGCAGAGCTCGATTCTCTGGTGCAGCAGGGGATCATCAGACACGCCGGTGAGGAGCCCTCCGAGTGGTGCCACCCTATGGTCTTGGCACCCAAGCCTGTAGGTGTTCGCATCACAGTGGACCTCACCCATCTCAACTCGCAGGTCTCCCGTCCCGCCCATCCATCGCCTACGCCCATCCAAGCAGTCCGCAGCGTCACCCCGTCTGCAAAGTTCTTTACCACGGCGGATGCACTACATGGGTACTGGCAAGTCGACCTGGCGGAAGAAGATCGCCACCTCACTACATTCATCACGCCCTACGGCCGCTTCCAACACTGCCGCGGACCCATGGGCTTGTATACCGCCTCGTGGAGGATGGCTCTGCAGGGTGCCACTAACCTGCGGAAGGTCAGACATATCCCCTGCTCTTTCGACGATGATCTCCGCCCACTTGAACCGAGAGTTCATCTGATGCTCACAAGATGTCAGCGCCCACGGTATCACCTCGAACAAAGATAAATTTGTGGTCGCTGCCCCCTGCTAACTACTGCGGCTACAACATCTCGCCAGAGGGGATCTCAGCTGATGAGGAGAAGGTCAGCTGCCATCAGGACTTCCCTACTCCAGCGAACCTTGACGATCTTTCGCTCATTTATATAGGCCTGGTAAATCAGCTGGCCGACTTTCTCCCCTAAATCGCCACATCAGCCCAACCCCTACGCCCCCTCATGAGCCCAAGCGCTCGTTCCTTCTGGACTCCTGGACCACGACCTAGCGTTCAGAATGCTAAGAAGGCGTTGCTGTCACCCCAGCCTTGGCACCCTCAACGGTTCCAACAGGTCCTCCCAGACTGACGCTCTCTGGGTCTGAATAGCCCGGATATGCTCCTTCACATCACGCAGGGATCATGCTTAGTTCAGTGTGTGGCTCCAGGTTTTTGACACAGACACGGAGACCAGATACGCCACCATTGAATCAGAGATGCTGGCAGTCGCCTGGCTATGGCCAAGTGCCGCCTTTACCTGTTCGGCCTTGGGCATTAATTCTCATGACGGACCATCGCCCGCTCATACCCATTTCATCACTACACGTTGGACGCCATCGAAAATCCTTCGCCTCCAACGTCTCTGCTAAAAGAGAAGACCGCCCTTACGTCTTTATAGCTGTATGCTACTGAAGCTTTGTGCATACTCAGACGCCCTCTCTCCCGAGCTCCCCCGTTAGTCGCCCCACACCCGAAGATAAAGTCGACCGTACCATGGCCGCTGCTCACGTTCGGTCTTTTTTAGTGACACACACAGCCACTCTCTTGCTGACAAGACGACGACGACGCCCTCCATCGGCACGATAGGACTTCTCCAGGAGTTGCAGATCGCCGGCCAAGACCCGCATACGCCCAACTCTCGACCACGCTCTCCGCTGGATTCCCACCAACTGGCTACGATGATTCACGCCTCCGCCTTGGAAGCTAAGGGATAGCCCCTATGCGGACGGCGGAGAGCTGGTGTTGTACGGCCCCAGGATCGCGCCGTTCCCGGCCAGTCTCCGCCGGCGCACCCATTCCGCCCATGACAGCCACCGCGGCGTTGAGCTTTAATTAGGGCGCAGAGCCCGGCCAGGACCGTCTTCTGGCCTGGTATTGACGCCGATATTAAGAGCACGGCGAGGCTCAGAGCCTTGCCAGCAACTCCAACCCAGCCAGCAACAAGAGCCGCATTCTGCGCAATGACCTCCCAAAGCGCCTTTGAGTCCGTGCGTCCGCCGACTTTTAATGTGGCCGGAAAGTTTTTCCTGGTGGTCGCCGACAGGCTCTCTGATGGCCCGTGGTAGTTCCCCTGTGGTCGGGACACCAATTCTTCCAGGTCAGCCCGACGTTTTGGTTGCCGGAAGTCGGAGTGCCTCCGCCTGAACCGGACGAGGGCCCCGTTCAATAGCCACGAGTTCAAGAGTTTCGTCAACGCTGGGGCGTCACCACACGCCACTTCCCCTCGGTTACTCCGCAGGCGAATGGCCACGCCGAGGCAGCGGTAAGTCCGGTGAAAATACCCTCATCCTCAAGACAGCACTGACGGGGAACCTGGGACGCGAGGAGTCTGGACAGGGGCCTACTGGAACCTGTAACACCCCTACCCCCTGCGCCCGACGCTCTCCTGCCCAGGTGTTGTATGCGGCTGCCCCTTCGTACTTGTGTGTGCCCGCTCAACTTCAGTCCTTCTTAGATGAATGGCAGATCAAGGCGGACGAGTGTGACCGCACTGAGGCTGCCTGGATGGCCTGGGCGACAAGCCACTGAGGACGCCCCGCTTCCTGCCTCTTCCAGGCTTAGCCGCCGCCAGCAAGTATAACCAGGACCCGACGTCACACCGCTGGGACAAGGTTGGGGCCATGGCCGTATAGCCTCGTTCGTATTTCCAAGTCCGCCTTGCGGGTCGTGGTGGCAAACAGACGCCACCTCCGCCCAGTGCACCACCTCTAGTGACAGATGTCTCCCGTCCCCTGTGTCCCTTGCCCAGACCAGGAACGAAGGTCGTCAGTTAATCCTCCATTGTCCCTCGCACTCCCCCGACTCATGGAAAAAAAGAGTCACGCGCCGCTTTCGAGATTGCACTCTGAGCGTAAAGGGGGAGGGAGGTGTATAGATATGTACATACCAAGATATGTGAACACGCCTGACACCAGGACTCTTGTTACCATTCATTGTACCATTTATTCACATGTCTGTATTACTACATATTATTATATCATGTCTGATGTCTATGCTTATGTCTAATGCCTATGTTCATTTACTATGTCCCGATGTACTATGTCTGTACCGCGCTAGTCGAGTAATTAGAAGACCTCATTTATTGTCCTAGGAATGTCTAGCAACTCCCCTTGCCTAACTAGCTAATTTCCCTCAGATCGGCCTCGGCCTACCTACGGTCCGGGGTCCCTAGTAATCGCTCCTGTATCGGTTGGCTATCACGCCCAGTCTTGTACACTTATTGAATATATCTACTGCTCGTGCCCTGGAGTTTCAAGAACCTTGTCTAGGATTACATCCACCACACCACATAAACAATTAATATTTGACGATTGGCAAAAGTCCTGGGAAAATGAACCAACAAGTCATAAGCTAAAAATGATGAAATCATCAGTTTATCCTTGGTCATCATCAAAACAATCCTCTCGACATCACGAAACTATTCTGAATCGTCTAAGAATTGGGCATACGCGATTGACGCATGGCCAACTCTTGTCTTCCCCTAATGGAGCCCCACCTATATGCTCCAACTGCCGAACACAAATAACAGTCCAACATATTCTCATTGAATGCCCTATTTATAATCGGTATCGAACAATGTGCTTCACTAACCCTACAATGTAAGATATTTTAGCAGAGACCCCAAAATTTTCGCTAAGTTCAGTTTTGACCTTTTTGAAATACTGTAATCTCCTCCAAACAATATAACACTAAATTATAGAAACACAAATATGTTAACTAATCCCTCTGGCCAGCCCTAGGAGAGACTCAAATGGGTGTCAGTGGTCTGGTTAAACTAAATCTTGATGATGATGATGATTATCGGCGAATGTTCACTTTACAGTCGCTGTTGTGGTGGTGGAGGTTTGGGGGGGGGGGGGAGGATCCACTTGCAGTTCACTATGAATACATGAAATAGGAAGGGTTTCTTGGGCAGTTGATCCAAAAAGATTTTCCAAAACGTTATGTCAGAGTAATAATACTTAACCTAGGTGTTACTAATACCATAAATTTACTCAGTGTATAAAAGCCTACATCAGACACCACAACATAATATTACTCTGCAATTTCAGATATGGCTGCAGGACGAGCAAATTCGTCGGCAGTGATTGCTGAGCGAGGCCAAATCATCGGGATGTGGAGAGCCAGGGCAACTGCGCGGAACAATGCTGTCGAAGTGGGGAGGAGCACCAAAACGATTAGGAGGTGGATCCGCCGGTGGGAGGAAGAGGGCTCAGTGGAGACGAAACCTCGAAGCGGGAGGCCACGAGTAACGTCGGCAAGGATGGACGCCATGATCGTGGCAGCTGCAACGGCATATCCAATGCGAGCATCAGTGGAGCATACAAGAAATCTGGGCCTCAACTGCCATCACATGACGACGAGACGCCGACTTCATGAAGCCGGGATCGACTGCCATATTCCAGCTCGCAAAGGGTGGCTAACACCTACTCACAAGGAGTGTCGACTCGGCTTTGCATTGGAACACCTTCCACATAGAGAAGAATACTGGAGAACCATTATATTTACCGATGAAACGGTATTCAGGTCAGTGGGAGCCGAAGCAAGGCAGTGCTGGCGGCCCCCCAACACACGCTACCATGAGAAACACATTCAACATCGCGCAGTGAGTGGTAGGGTGTCAGTGTCATTCTGGGGGTGGATGTGGGCACATGGGCCAGGTGAACTGGTCAAGATCAATGTTGAGCAGTATGTAGACATCCTGGAGCAAGTGCTAATTCCTACAGTCCGGGCTATGGCAGTTCTAGCCCCCCACACTATCAGGCTGGTTCATGACAACAGTCCCATTCATACCAGCAACATAGTGAAGGACTACCTCCAGGATCACCCTGAAATTGAGGTCATCGACTGGCCAACACTAGGATGTGATAATAATCTGATTGAACATATTTGGGCCATGATGAAACGTGATTGGGATATTGGGGAGCAGCAAACCTGCGCAGCAATAGAGGCCAAAGCTTACGACGTGTGGGAGAGTATACGTTGACGACCAGGGGTGTGCCTGAAGCTGGTAGACTTCATCCCTAATCACCTTGATGAAGTCCTGAATGCAATGTGTGGCTGGACCAAATACTAAGATTGGTATTGTTTTGATTTTAGTATGGTATTTAAATACAATTAATATATATTAACTCACCCACAGTGTTATCTTAAATCCATGTCCTTAATGATGTCTTAAACTATATCGCATGAAAATTCATAACAAAGTAACTTAACAGCCACAAATTATGTATTGTGTGGTATACAATGATCTGTATGACACGACGTGGAATGTGTTGTCTTATAACACAATATAATTATATAGTTACAATTGCTACCATCATTGAAATGCTCATGATGTTCAGCACACAATATTAACGGTAACTGAGCACACTCCAAAATACATGAAGCTTGCATATTGTGGTGGGGTGTTTAAACACTGGAACTTGGAACAATTGGAACTAGATTAAGACTGAATACTATTTTACAATACTGATAACTTTTTCACTCCACTCTTTTTAACATAAGTATATAATTATATAATATTGCATATTATCACAAATATTTATTAAGCAAAGGATGGGTGGAATATAAATAAATATTGCCATAATCTCTTTGTCGGAATAACAACAAAATTGTGACGTGGTCGCTGAGTAAAACTAGCCGATCCTTGCATATTTCACTTTTATCCTTAATATATTCCATTCTGTAAAGTATCATTGTGTGACCTGAGCGGCAATAAGCACCCAGGACACTGCACCTCTTCCATGAATTCGTAACCATAAAGAAACAACTGTAAGACAAAACGTAGTTAAAAAGGCAGCTTGAAATTATGGTGGTATAAATAATAAATAAACCTGCCTCACATCCCCCCCCCCCACACTACAGTGGGCGACATCTGTTGGCCGACCATAGCATTTCGCCCAGCTGTTTCGAAACTTCAGACTCAAGGCTATTCGAAACCTCACTGTTAGCGGATAGTGGACACGACTTTAATGCACGATAGTACGTACAGTACAGTATATTCAAGTCTTTGGCCAACTGGTACCATGATGTTCGCCGTGGATCGACATCATTATCTTCGAGACATGGAAAATATGTTGTGCAAAAGTCCGCCAAGTAACTGGCAGTCTTGATAAACGATATCCTGGCCATGATTGTAACGTGAAAGTTTGAGTAAGAGATGGGATAACTGCACTCATACCACCCAGTATAACCCTAGCAATATTGTCAGCACATCCCGAGGCATCCCAAATGGAAAGGCAACATTCATCCCATGGAAAGAAGAAGAATTCTCGCAAGGATTATCAGTGTTTCCTCTAATAGTGCCATAGTTGGCGTTTAGAGGGGGTTGAGGGAGGTAGTTGCGCCCAGTTTGATTTAGAAATAAAATTGTTTGAAAAATGTAGTGTGAAACCGCGGTAACGTTAATTGAGGCCCCAGTAGTTTGATGACGGTCGGGTCGGGTCGGGTCGGCCCTGGGGTCCACAACCTTCCTGTCCGGTGGGACCCATCCGAGAAGGCCACAATGACATAAATCTATTCCTGTTTATTTATGTTAACATGATATATGTATTATATTGGTTAATGTGTTAATTTAGTTTGTGAAGTTTTTTATTTGTACTTTCATATATGTTGTGAAAGGAGTTAAATTAAGCTTGTTTAATTAGCAGACAAGTTTGTTTATCTCACATCAGTTTATTCAACTTATCTTCAAGGCGCTATCAGCCATCATGGAGAAGCTACTCAAACCAGCTCGTCTAGATCTGGACCCTAATTCTCCCACGGCTGCCAAGGAGTGGACACACTGGCTTCGCACTTTTGACAATTTTATTGAGTGCAGTGATAATGCCCCAGATAAATTCGTACGCTTATTAACTCTTTTCTCATAATGTGTTTTATATCAAAGAGTGTACGAACTTCGATACTGCAATCCAAACACTTCAAGATCTGTATGTAAAAGCCCTAAATGAATTATTGGCTCATGAAATATTTCCCAATATTAGAGTACAATACTGCTCGCAGAATCTTAACGTATCATCTAAATTCCAAAACATCCACATGACAGGAATACCATAATGGACGGAGATGCCAAATTCGTGTTTTTGTTCAATGTTCGTGAGGTGTAATTAAACGTGATTAGTCTAAACAAAATCGCTGAGCCGCAAAATACGCTCTTTTAAGTGCGTTGTTAATGTCACAGAATGTGGTTTATGTCACCAGGGATAAAAAACACTATTTTGAGTATGTTATTGAAGGGACAATGGGCAAGACTCATCATTTCTTACCTCATTCCTGTTTGATAGCTATGTCACAGCAGAACTTAAGAAAACTTGGACCTTGAATTTTCTTTACCAAGACCCGCGAGGTTACAACAAGATGCAAAGTCCAGAGAATAACTGAACCGAGCATAAACCTGCAACTGAGAGTTCACCTCACGGTAAACACGAACGCCATCTATATAATGACAACCAGAAAGGAAACAATCACCATACATAGTATACGTATATAAAATTCACACGCATACAATTCACACTACAAGAGGGCAGCACTCTTTCTACAGGATAAATGCTATTCCCACCACAAGAGGGCAGCACTCTCTCTACAGGATAAATGCCATTCACACCATAAGAGGACAGCACTCCTACATAGATTCAGATTTGCCCCCGAGGGGGCTAGTTTATTGGGCACCCCCTTACATCCTGTGCAAGGTGAAGAGCAGAAGCGTTTACAGCGCCCAACAGGGAAGTATGAAAAGTTCATACTTGCCTTTATGACTCGTACTTTAAGGGCGTAAAAGCCTGAAGGGTCATAGGTTTTGTCAAGTTACATAAAGTGAGAGAATGATGAGTGTGTGGGGGGAAAGTTCCCGGTACATTTCATCTGTTTATGGCAAAGAGTGGCAGGTCCCTAATAATGTCAAATGCCAGGCCTGTGACTAGGAGGAGTGATATCTGGTCTGGGAGGGAAGAGGTGTTGGTAACGGCTGGGGACCTATAGGAGGAGGTTATAGGGCAAGTGAGGATGTAGTGAGAGAGGGTGTGAGAGTCGGGTTGGCCACAAAGTGTACAAACAGTGCGGTGAGGCTCAGGGTTGCCAATGTACTCCCATAGGTACCTGTACCCTAGGCGCAGTCTCATGTATATAAGCTGTTGAGATCGAGTCAATGTCAATGATGTCGCTGTCATTTCAGATTCCATGTCAGCTCTTAAAGCAATTCAAAGTGGTGATACTACCAGCAATGAGATACAGGGCAACATTATTAATAAATTACATGAGTGTGCCAAGAATATTGTGCTGGTGTGGGTGCCTGGGCATTGCAACATTTGGGGCAATGAACGGGCAGACAGATTAGCAAGAGCGACTGTGGGTCTCGGGGAGACAACTAATGTACCCTGGGAGCCTCAGTCGTGTCTCTCCTTGGGGAAGACATATACAATTGGAAAGTGGCAACTTGAATGGACGAGGTTAAATCTTCACAACAACTGGAAGCCTAACATAGGAAACTGGCCTTCAGCATATAGAAAGAATAGGAGGGAAGAGGTCGTTCTCGCCAGACTAAGGCTGAACTGTACCTATCTGACCCACCTAGAGGCCTATCTTGACAATTCCTTCCCACCTATCTGTGCCACTTGTAACAAAATTCTCTCCATCAGACATATTCTGACTGAGTGCAGCCAGTACGAACCAGAGCGCCGGCAGCTGGTGATCCTAGCTGCCGAGCAAGGCTTCGTGCTGACTGTACCCAACCTATTGCAAGATAATGTCACCATAAGTGACGCAGTAATAACCTTCCTCAAGGAGACCCATCTTATCGGCATGTTATGATTGACACACGCATGAACTCTTTTTATATCTATTATATGTATGTAACCATGCCTTAAAAAATAAAAATAAAAAAATAAAAATGAATAAAACAAAAATTAAAACATACAACATGAGAAACACATCACAAACCTTATCATTACATACAACACTCACATTTATCAAGCTAAACTGACACCCACCAACACATATTCAAACAAAAAGACACGGGCTACAAAAGACAAAATAAAAAATAAAAAAAAAAAAAAATCACAGAGAAACTAGTCACCTGACAAGCCATTTCATCTGGTCTGTCACTAACTCACCATCATATCACTCATGCATACCATAATTCATCCCAAATAAAACAACAAGAAGAAAGAAGTAACCAAAATACCAAGAACAAGAAGAACACAAGAATAACAAGAAAAGAAGAAACAAGAACATCAGATTAGTTGTAGCAAGAAAGAAGACCAAGATTAGAAGAAGAAAGAAGACATCAGCTTCGGCCGAAATAGCCTAATGGCGAAGAGGCCAGTAATCCCCAACATCAGTCAGTCAGGGATTGATATTCTTTGTAGTGGCGGTTGTCGTTACCGGTTACAGCGTCATAGTGGCATAGTGTGATGCTACCCCGTTGTTTCAGGTGTGTCCAATTTTCGTTGAATGCCTCTCGTTGTGTGGCGTGTATGCGAGATTTGAGATGATTCAGGGAGAGGGCGAGAGTGGCTTCAATATCTTCTTCTTGTGTAGCTTCTTTGGCAAGCCGATCAACAGTGTCACAGGCCACTCCTACATAAATAAGTTGAGCACCTGACCTACACTCGACTCATATACCAGGGAGGAAAAAAAATCATCATTATTTTACGCCTTGAAAATGAATAAATAAAAAAAACGGCTCCTGACCCTGGAAAACTTTTTCATAATCATCCTTCCTAACAGCAGAGGAGGTTACTAGGACATATAAATATATAATATGAGACTGAGGGTTGAATTAATGCCTTGGCGTTTTTTTATTCATATTTTTTCCATTACATTTTCCATTACATTTTTTCCATTACTAGTTGTTCTGGTGGGATAAATAATTTACCTTACGTGCCTAAACACTTTAGTTATTTATGTTCAGAAATATATAAATACAACAACAACAATCACGAGCCGTTATTAGTCAGACATGTGTGTGTGTAACCGTTTAACCACAAATAGGGTTCAGGTCTGCAATACCGTCGCGTGACAAGGACAGTGACACCACACAATACTCAGTCACTTGGAATAATAATTGATTCCATCACAGTAGTGTCCAAGAAAACCTCCTTATATCGTATGTCAAGTCTCCCTTCGGCCATCTCCAGCAGGATGGGCTCAGTGTTCACAACCTCGTCTGAACACCTGAACAAACTTCATTATTTATATTGATGATGTTGTTGTAACAACAACTTGTTACATGTTTGCGTACTGTAACTTAATTTCCATACAATGGTATTTCAAAAGGTAAATAGAACCTAGGGAAGAGAAGTTCGCCAATGACTTTAGAGCCTATAAGGTTTGGGTCAAAATGTACACTTTTGGTATCAACACTATAGTTCGAGTTTATACACATCGATGAACATAATAAATTACTTGACTCTAATGATCCAGTGGTACTTGGTCATGGTAAAGATCACTGTTTACTGAAAATGCGGTTCCGGCTTCCCAACGTAAACACAAATTACTTTGCGTCGATGAACTTGAAACCTGAGTGTCACCTCGTCATGAGATCACGGGGTAACAAGTCAAGGTCAAGATCATTGTTACTAATTACAGACATTCTGTTTCTATCTTCAACTTCAAGCACCGATAATCATCATAGTCTATAGGTACAGCTTCGTGGCTTTTTATATAAAATATTCTTTATTGACCATACTGTAGAGTCATTCAGTCAATGTGAGGGTCATTATGTACAAAATTTTATTATAGATTTTTTCTGCTAATACTTTTTCAAAAAAATTCTTATATTTTTTTCTCATACGGTAGGGAATCTTGGAGAGGAATGAGAGTGGACATTTTAGGAGATGTGGTTATTGAGATTTTAGGGAAGTTGTGAAAATGTTTAAAAAATTATTGTAAGGAATTTTAAGGAGAATTGATGGTGATCTTCGTATAGTGTGGAGATATAAGGATAATTGAAGGTGATTTTATGAGAATATGATGAAGATGTGAAGTAAATATTTATGGGGAAATTAAAGGGTAATATATATGGGGGCAGATTGAGGCAAAGATATTTTTAGGGAAATTTCAAAAGGTTATTGACATTAGGAGGGAAATTTAAAGAGGGCATATACAATAGGTAGGGAATCTAAGGTGGGGGAATTTAAAGGTAAGGATGCCCTTGGTTGGGGACTTTAGTAGATGGAGGCTTGGGAGAATTAAAGGGTGAGGGATTTGGGATTAAATATTTAAGAAATTTAGGATTTAGGGTTGGATGGGTTTGAGAGACTGGGATTCGAGGCTAGGAGTTGAGAGAGTGAAAATCGGAGTTGGAGGAGTTAGAGTTGGAGGAGTTAGAGTTGGAGGAGTTAGTGTTAGAGGAGTTAGTGTTAGAGGAGTTAGTGTTGGAGGAGTTGTGCTAGAGGAGTTAGTGTTGGAGGAGTTGTGTTAGAGGAGTTAGTGTTGGAGGAGTTAGAGGAGTTAGAGTTGGAGGAGTTAGTGTTGGAGGAGTTAGAGTTAGAGGAGTTAGTGTTGGAGGAGTTAGTGTTAGAGGAGTTAGTGTTGGAGGAGTTGTGTTAGAGGAGTTAGTGTTGGAGGAGTTAGAGTTAGAGGAGTTAGAGTTGGAGGAGTTAGTGTTGGAGGAGTTAGAGTTAGAGGAGTTAGAGTTGGAGGAGTTAGTGTTGGAGGAGTTAGAGTTGGAGGAGTTAGTGTTAGAGTCAGTATTGCTTTTGACAATATTCCTGAAGCATTTTTTGGTCTCTCCTTTTATAGTGTGATTACAAGTGATAGTAACGCTCATCTAGTTAACACTGATATTAGGAAACGGATAGACGATTAAGTTTTTAAAATCTAAAAACAACTGGTTTATGTTTAAACTAAAATAAAGAACGTAGTACTAAAATGTTCTTAGTAAACATTAATAAAAAAATATTTAGTTTCGAATGAAAATATAACGCAAATATTTTTAACCTTATTTCTAGTAGTAACTTTACAGGGTACCTATTGGCGCACGGGAACTTTTCAAAATTGATATCCCACAGATGGGATATCAGCAGTCAAATAGCTAAAGATAAGTTAGACTTATAGAAAAATACATGAAGAAGTACTATGGTTGACTGGAGCAACTGAAAATTTCATAGGATAAGGAGATAATGGTGATGTTAATACACTATCTCCACTAACCCTTGACTACTGGACGTCACTTCTAATATTTTACTAACGCCAGACAGTTTTATTCAGTACAGAGACCCTAGTACCGAAGGGGAAGACAGAGACTGGAATGGATGCAGGAAATTAAAAGCTGGGCTCCAAAATATGTAAGAAAGATGGGAGGATTGGTAAAGGCAGCATGAAGACGTTAGGGAGGGAGAGCCGTAGTCACCAACCCTTAGACAGGAGGAAGGCTCTTCGATTGATTGACGTCTATTCACTTAATCACTCAGACATATTTCATCTTGTTTATTCCCTGTTATTATGTTACAGAGACTGCTATAAATGATATAGATGTTACATGAAAATAAAGCTATTATTAAAAAAAAAGTATATGTAGTATAATATACTATACTATATATGGTCCGGCATTTACAGTCAATATGCAAACAACCAAGTTTCTGGCCTGTTTGCAAATTGGCCTATCCTTTTTTTCTTTTAAAGACCGAATTCACAAAAAGACCGTAATATAAAGTATATGAATTCCACGATTCCAATGGTTTTGAAAAAGAAAAAAATAGAAAAAAAATTGTATCAGATGAACCTCAAAGCCCTGCAATTTCTTCAGGAAATATAATTTAAATCATAGGTTCACCTATCTACAGTATACCTCAGCAATATGGCTTAAAACATCTCTGTTACCATTTTTTACATCTGTGCATAAAAAAAATGCTCCAGCAGTCTTTCTCAGGCTGGGGTGATAATGCTCACAGAGAAAGTGTATTGTATGTGTAGCCAATTGGCGAGAAGACCTACTAAAACGGGATATCATCCATGTCGAAACGCACACACACACAAAAAAAATACTGTTTCTCGGGAATCCCGGCCACACACTATAATTGGCATTGATGCTTTTTAATGCACAATTAATAAGTCAATTGCTATCAAATCATTAAGAAAAAAATCCGTCATGCTTTCATTACTTCATTTCATTAATCACAATTCTTAATATTTCCCGTAGACTATTCCTTGTTCCTACTGTAACAGGTTATAAAGTAATACTGTATCGTGTTATCATCATCGTCATATGTTTCCAATGTGTTTGAAAACGGTTCAAGTAAGATTTGATCTACGACCCCGCACTACAGAGTAACATGCAACCTATTAATGGTGGTGTGTTGGGTCTTGAGACAAACAAATATGAACTGTATGAACAAGACATTTTACGTGTTGCCAGTGCAGGTGGAGGTGGAGCAGGTTGGTCAATTGTCCCGATTGTTTCATTTAAATGATCCACACCACATTATTTTAATATTCCTGAATTTCTAAGTATGAAATGTTACATAAAAAAATAAGAGAATCAATGATCGTTCGTCTAGCACCTGTGACTTTTACTGACAAATATATTTCATTCACGCTTGATTTCTCAATCTTGTGGCCTTAGTAACTTGTGGTAAGCCTGGCATTACAAAGCTTGCCTAGTCTGCGATTCTTGTTTAATAATAATTTTAATCACACTTTGAAGAATAAAGTTAAGTGAGGGTCTCTAGTAAAAGTAATTATTTAAAGGATATTTGCATATAATACTTAATTCATCATAAATTGTATTTACCGACATATATACGGGCAAACATACGTTAACCAATCAATTGCATCTTCCGTTAACAGTGCAAACAGTTCTCATTTGTTGCTCAGGTCCTACAGAAATGCAACAAAGTTTTCACTTTGCATGGATTAATTTTTCTTCAGGGAACGCTTTTGTCATGAATCCCTTCCCTCTCTTCTCGCGTGTGGCCTCATTCAGTGCACCCATTCATTTAGAGCAATAAGGTTCTTAGCACTATGATTACCAAATGTTCCAGCATCACCACCGTGAAGTTTATGTTCTATAACTGGGGCCATTGAATATTTTGGCTTCTGGCAGGAAAGTATGCAGGTTGACAGGCGATATTTTTCATGGTGATTCGGAGATGGCGGCCATGGGTGATTTTCACGCATGAAGAAATCGTCTAAGGTTCCATCACGAACTTGGCTTAAGAAAAACAGCTGACTTAAAACACTTTAGTCACTCCTGATATCTGGCACCTGCTGCTTCACCTTCAATTCGGCTTTTGCAATGAGATGCCTGGAGATGCAGGAGCTATTGATTTTGATTAGCTCACAAGCTGACCAAATCCTCTCCACAATAACGTTATTTCGATACTTGCGTACCTGTTGCTTCCTTGCTGGGAAGTTGTGCCCGTCATAGTTCTTTCGATACATTCCTGGGTATCAAGGGTCACAAATTCATATACTTCCTCGGCATAAGGCTTTCCCATCGAAACAATTGTATTATAGAGATTATCTATTTGTGTCTTGAAGGGATGAAGAGAAAGCTTTTATTCATGGTTTTTAAAATCAAGTCATATGTAGAATAATGCCTTTCAAACTGTACCAGAAACCTTCTCTGCTCTGGACCCGTCACTATCCGTCTTTTCACCGTTGCTGTAACTTTCTGTCAGCCCTATTGCTCCACCAGATTCCCTTAAATTTGCATTGTTCTTTTCAGCCACTTTATCCAGTGGTATTACGGAAAAATTTTCTGTCCTAGCGATGACCCAGAAAAGCTGAAGCTTATCTCTGATGCCACCAGTGACACTTCATATCCAGAAACAAGCACAGTAAGTCGGCGGGAATGATTTTTGTGGTTCGGGACAATGAACCACTGTGTCAATTTCTCCAGTACATAAATGTAGAGTTTCACTCACGGTGAAGACGGACGCAAATGAAAACCAACATTTATAGCGGAAAATAAGGCCCCACTTTTAAAACATGACTTATAGAGCAAATGTGTATCTTCCATTCAGCAACGGGATCCTCCTTAGGCTGCCCATCTAGTTGCTCTTTTAAAATTCACCAACAATTATAACTCACATCTGAAGCCTTTTCCGGCCTTTCCCTCCCTTATAATTTAGCTAACACTCGAGGGATAAAGAACAAGACAGCACAGTGGAAATTGCCGAATGTATACTTTAACAAAGCTCTTTCGTGTAATTTACATCTTCAGGGGTGACGGTACGGTACCGAGTCTTTAGTTATGAGGTGAAAGAAGATTATTAGGGGTTGAAGGAAAAGTGGTGAAACTGAAATACAGTAGGAGTAGAAAGAATCTGGGCTCAACCAGATCGCTTCATCTTTCCTATTGGTGTTTTATCTTTGTTCTGCTCCCTTGGGTCGTCAGACCCTTTTTTTTTTTGCTAAGATGTTAGTTAAATGTTAAATGTTAGTTGTTAGTCTAAAGGTACACTGTATGGAGAGGCCTGCCAGGTTCTTAGTGGAGCTGGTAGGTCACGCTCATCTTTTATTCTCTCTATTAATGTTTTATATGTATATTGGGACAGGAGATGGTTCAATTACTTTCTTCCTGGCTGATTAAACCAACTGTGTTCTTGGAATTCTTCGTTGTTTATATTATTTATCCAATTTTGATATGTTTCTGTGTTAAGTTCAGTCACTTTTTTCCAAATATTTGCAGTTTTTTTGTGTACTTCTACATTGATTGCTAGGAGGTTTGCTCTCTTGTGTAGCTGTTCATTATTGATGTGGTCTGTATATTTTTTATGTTATATATAAATCTGAGGGCTATATTTTGTACTGTTTGTAACCTTTTAATGCTCGTTTTACTAAGAGTGTTCAATGGGATGGGTGGGTAGTCCATAATTGATTTGACAAGGGCTATATAAATCTTTCTTTTGTTATTAATGCTAAGGTTCTTAAAGCGTTTTATTTTTGATAATCTTATTCTTGCCTGTCGTTCTTTATCTTTTAAGTATGTTATATAATTTAGGGTGTGTCATAGGAGGGAAGATCAGCTAAAACTAATGGCCCATCACTTTTTGGGTAGATTTTAGTGTATATAAACAGAAAATAATTTCAGTTTCAATATTTTGCAACCTTTTGCAAGGTAAATTTTAGCGTGAAATTTATCGAAAATCTAACGTACAGCTGCATTAGTGCATTACAATTAAATAGTGAACATTGCTTTCTGACTTCATTCTTTAACAACCCAACTAACAATATTTTTTTCTGTTTCAGATTCTGATGCATTTATAAGTTGATAATATTTGCGATGGCTGCTTGTGTCAGGACGAGGAACCAAAAATCCAGCCATCTCAGTCACTATCTTGGGTCTGGGAGAGAGCTCCTGAAGTCGGAGTTGCCTACATTGAGAGATGCTTTGAGATACGGTGTTTTAATCAGGCAAATCAGTGAAAAGAACCAAAGAACTTACACAAACAAAGACATTGCCAGTGATATGACCAAGGCTGTCTTGGCACAGTACACTCTGGCTAACGCTCAGTTCAAGCCTCCAGTCATAACAAGTCAGAAGAAGATTAGTGAGAGACTGCTAGCCAGTTGGGAAAAGGCAAGAGATATCTCTCTTGGGAGAGGAAAACTTGCAGTTAAGGACAGCTTTGCCAAGCAACTGGACCAATTATTTGACATAATTACTTGCAAGTGCCCAATTGTTCTCTGTCCTGAGTTTGGATGCGATCGTGACTGTAAATCCGAGGCCCACATCTCCTGTATTTGCAAGCGTGAACTGAAGATTCCTGTGATCGTACTGGCATTTGCCAAAGCACAGAGAGAGAAGACTGGCAGTATAGGGGCTCTCATGATTTCTAGCCAAGATATTCCGGAGTCCAAGAGACAGGAGGCTGCCACAGAGAGACAGAAGAGGAGAAGAGTTGCCGAGGAAAAGAGACTTGAGAAGGCCCAGGGTGAGGTAAAAAAGGCCGATGATTGGAGTCAAGCTGATTCAGAGTTTAATGACTTCCCCATGGCTGATCCGAGTGCTGACCAGGAGAATGGTGACTTTGTCCCTAACCCAGAAAATAATGATCCCAAACCTTCCAGGCATAAGATTCGAAATAGGAAAGATATCCTGAGCATAGCTCTGGCCAGCATGCGACACCACACTGGTCTCAGAGAAACTGCAGAGATAGCAACAGCTGCCTGGATTGACGGTGGTTTGATAACACCTGATGATGTTCACCTGGTGATAGATCATAACAAAGTAAGGAGAGCTCAGGAGAAACTTGTCAGTAACCTAGAAGAGGAGTTTGATAAGGGGATAAGAGAAAATGGAATCAATTGTTTGTTCTTTGATGGGAGAAGGGATGACACTAAAGTGTTCATGAAAGTTGGAGATTCTGACAAGTTGTTCCCTGCCATGGTGAAGGAGGAACACTACTCCTGCTGCAGTGAACCAGGAGGGAAGTATTTGTGGCATTTCACTCCAGAGAAAGATGACATCAGGAAACCAGCTGAGATAGTGGCAGATAACATTGTGAACTGGCTCAGAGAGAGGAACGTAGACCAGACCCTGCAGGCCATTGGAGGGGACAGCACCAACACGAACACAGGGTGGCAAGGGGGGGTCATACAGTGGATAGAGCGGAAGATTGGGAGGAAGCTGGTCTGGATTGTTTGTGACCTCCACACCAACGAGTTGCCACTCAGACATCTGATCCAGGAGCTGGATGGCAAGACTCTTTCAAACAACAGATGGTCTGGTCCTCTTGGCAAGATGCTGGACTCTGCCACTGAGTTAGAAATAAATCCGAGCTTTGAAAAAATCACAGTTGGCCCTCCACTCGTTGAGCTTGCACATACTGTCATTGACGACCTGAGTACTGACCAGTACTATGGTTACATGATTTGCAGTGCCATCAAAACTGGGGTCATGCCTGATAGACTTGCTTACCTGCAGATAGGTCCAGTCTCACATTCTAGGTGGCTCACAACGGCTCTCAGGTTCTGCAGAATTTGGGTCGCTCATCATAAACTGAAAGGGAACCAGCTTCACAACCTGAGACTTATTGTCCAATTCATCGTGAGTGTCTACTTGCCAAATTGGTTCAACATCAAGGTCAAGTCATCGTTCTCCGAAGGTAGGCATGTTCTCTTCCAGCTTGAGCTCCTGAGGAGTCAGCCAAGGAAGGTTGTTCAGATTGTGGAGCAGACTGTGAGGAGATCTTCCTGGTATGCTCATCCTGAGGCAGTTCTGCAGACAATGCTCTGCAGTAAGGATGAGGAGGAGAGAAGAGTGGCAGTCAAAAAGATCTTGGATATGAGACTTATGAGAGGATCTGGGCATGACGAATCAGTTGGTGACGATTCCTTCAGGGTCAGGAAGACTCCTGAAGTCAATCTAGGTGCCAAGACCCTCACTGATCTCATAGATCTGGATAACATCCAGGCTGGCAGTGAGCCCCCTCTTACCTGCAGCCTCACCAATGTTCAAGTCAGAGCTTTCCTGGACAACCCCATGCATGTCCCTGCCTGGCCCTCGCACACCCAGAGTATAGAGCGTTGTGTACAGCAAGTGAGCGAGGCCAGCAGTCACGTGTACAGCCAGGAGAGGAGGGAAGGCTACATCCGAGCTCAGGTGGTCAGCAGGGAGGTGATGAGTAGAAACAGAAGCAAGAAAGACATGTTCTCTATGGTGTGCAGCAACACCGGGTCGTAGTAGTAAAACCGGTTTTTGTATTTGATGATTTTGTTTTCTAAAGGAATATTAAATTTAATAAATGTGTCAAGATCATTCGTTTCACTATTCTGGATCATTTTCATCCTAATAAATTAACCTGATACATTTACTTTACTTTAAATAAGCTATTTAGTGGTGTTGGTAAAAGGGTGGGAATACTGAATTTTCATAAGATTTCAAGTTAAAATTTACCAAGCAAAAAATGAAAACTTTTCAAATCTGAAGATATCACATGATTCTGCACATAGAACTACATCATTAATACCATGGGCCGATTTTTCAAACTCAAGAAAAAAAAATTCGCCTCCGTATGACACACCATATATATCCTCTTTTTGTTAGTTATAGTCCAAGCATCCTGCCTTCAGTGTCATATGGGTATAGTTCCTGGTCGACTATTACTGTGACTTGTTTTGATCGTGGCTATTGATATTATCTTGAATTTGTTCTTATTTGTCCTGATTTTCCATTTTTTCTCAAATCATTTATATTTTTTATCGCTCTTACCGTGTAGAGTGCCATAAATTGGGTTGATTTTCCTGGGTATGATACTATTTGAGTAATATCATCAGCAAACATTACATATTCGCTAATGGGGGTTGGTTGAGGTGTGTCTGAGGTATAAATTGTATATAGTGTTGGAGAAAGGCATCCTCCTTGAGGTACTCCACTCTCAAGATTAAACATAGTTCCCATAAAGTTTCCAATTTGAATTTGTGCTCTCCTATCATCTAAATAGTTACACAATATTCTTAGAAAGTGTTCGTTAAGTCCCAATTTTAATATTTTATATTTTAAGCTTAAATGCCAAACTTTATCAAAAGCCTTAGGAACGTCCCTTAAAATTATATTGATCTGGTTCCCCTTGCTTTTTTCTATTGCAATTATTTTCGTTATTGTAGCTATTGCAGTTAGGGTATTTCTATTGGGCATAAATCCATGTTGTCTATTGTTAGTTTTCCCATGTTGTGTTAAAAAGGTTATAAGTCTTGAATTTAAAATTTTTTCCAATAGTTTCCCGGTAATTTCTAATAAAGATATTGGCCTGTAGTTTAATATTTCCTTATTGTCCTTACCCTCCTTGGGAATAAATATCATTTTAGCATATTTTAGTTTGTCTGGAAAGTAACCGGATATTAAGCATGCGTTATAAATGTTTAATAGTGTTTTTAAGATGTTTTCAGGTAGATTCATGATCATATTTCGTGTAATACCTGTGAGCCCAGGGGCTTTTTCCTTAAACTTCCTCAGACAGTGCATCATTTCTCCCATGGTTATTATTTGATTATTAGGTAATAAGTTATAGTCTATATATTGCTTTGGGGTGATTCTATGTATGTGTCTTCCCATTTCGCCTTCTATCCTTTCTTCGTGTTCACTATCAAAATCTTCATTTTCCTCATCTGATATTTTAAAAACTTTTACCCATTCCCTTTTGAATGCTGACTCTTGTTCATTTTCCTCGTGCAGTTTTGTTCCATTTTGGTCTTTAATGTATGGTGTGTTTTGCTTGTTGTGCCCCATCATCTTGTTTATGGAAGTCCAAAATGTTTTTGTGTCTTTAGTCATGTCAGCCGCCATTATAATATCATTCCATTTTTTGTTGTTTGCTTCCTTACATGCGTCTCTTAATTTTATCTGTAGTGCTGTCTGCGTCGTATATAGCCATCTGTTACTGTCGTGTCTTTCCATATACCGGTTCATTTCATTGTAATGGGTTTGGATTAATTTAACTTCTTCTGGTAGTCTGTTGTTGGGTAATGTTCTAAAGTGTGTAGTAGGAGTGTGTTTGGTTATTGATGTTTTTATTGCCGAGTGCAGTCTGAAAAATGGCAAATGAAATTCAACACCAGCAAGTGCAGCGTACTTAATATTGGAAGAACAAATACTTATAATGTATACAGCCTTAACAACATCAACCTAGAGAAGTCGACTTGTGAAAGAGACCTTGGGGTACTTGTAAGCCCGGACCTACGGCCTAGAAAACAGTGCGTTAATGTTCGAAATAAGGCAAACAGAGTATTGGGTTTTATATCTAGAAGTGTAAGTAACAAGAGTGCAGAGGTCTTATTGCAACTATATCTTGCGCTTGTCAGGCCGCACCTCGATTATGCGGTTCAGTTCTGGTGCCCCTATTATAGAATGGATATAAATTCACTAGAGTCGGTGCAGCGAAGAATGACAAAAATGATTCCGGGACTTAGAAACCTTCCATATCAGGATAGGTTAAAGAAACTTAACTTGCATTCCCTAGAAAGACGAAGAGTGCGGGGAGATATGATAGAAGTGTTTAAGTGGGTGAAAGGAATCAATAAAGGGGATATAGATAAAGTTCTTATAATATCCGAGCAGGATAGGACTCGGAGCAACGGATTCAAGTTGGATAAGTTTAGGTTTAGGAGGGAGATAGGAAGAAACTGGTTCACAAATAGGGTGGTGGACGAGTGGAACAAGCTTAGCAACTTTGTAGTAAGTGCGGGAACTCTGGAAAGTTTCAAAAGGAGGCTAGATAGATTCATGGATGATAGAGAGTGGTAGTAACTCTCGACAGGAGCTGCCATGCACAGGCCAACCGGCCTATTGCAGACTCCTTATTTTCTTATGTTCTTATTTCTGAGTCTATGTCTTCTGTTGTTTTCCCTTGTAGGTTAATCGAGTGGTGATTACCCAAGTCGTCTTTGAAGCTGTCCCAGTCTGTTTTACTCATTTTCAGTCTCTTTTTTATTGGTATCTGTATGGGGCTTGTTGACAGTGTTAGTATAATTGGTAGATGGTCACTGCCTGTGAGAGGTCCTTGTTTTATATGGTAATTGAAAAGGTTTTGTTGTTGGTAAAAATTTTGTCTGGTGTAATTGTGTATTGTGATTTCTCCAGGTTGGAAAGTTAGGACCTAGATGATTGATTTTCCCTAGGTTTATTTATTGATTAAGGGAGTTTCCTACGGCGTTATTATTTGTATTGTCGAAAATCTTGTGTCTGGCGTTAAAGTCTCCTAAGATGTACATCGGATGACTATTGTTAGCCAATTTTAATAGGTCTTCTATAGGTAAGTAGGGTCGTCTCGGTGGCAGATAAGTAGTAGCAATAATTACGTCTCCTTGAGTTGTATTTATTTTATTGCTAGAAATTCATCCTGGAAGTCATCGATTAGTTTAAATTTTAAGTTTCTTTTAACAGCTATAGCTACTCCGTCATTTTTCTCGCCCGATTTATTTCTTTGGTTTACATAATAGTTAAAGAGTTTTATGTTGTTGTTTTCTGTCTCACCGTGACTGTTTATTAGTATAATGTCAGGGTCAATTTCTTGATATATATAACTTAGGTTAATTCTCTCGGTCTTCCAGTTTCTTACGTTGTGTTGTATTATTCTTAAAGTTCTTACTGTTTGTCTATTGTCCAATATTTCTTATACTTGGATTGTGGCAGTTGGAGTGGAGACCTATCGTCCTGTTTCCCGCTTCTGACTCTTCTAAACTCTGACGGGTCTACTATTTTAAAGTCATTGGTCGTAATCTTTAGTTTGTCCATAGTGATTAGTGTCCAGACGTAATCTTCACTTAGGGATTTTTCTTGATATGTCCACTTGTATATCCCTCCTTCACAGTTTTTTGCTATTGTCCCTCCTGTTGGTCTCGATGTTGGGATTCTATGTTTTGTTGTAGTGATAACTTTTAATCCAATATCTTCAGCAGATTCAGGTTGTATATTGTGATCAGTCTCCATCTTATCTTCTCTCCTCCTTATCCTTTGTCTTGTAGTCTGTCCTTTTGTTATTTCTATCTTCTCTTTGTCACTTCTATTCATTTGTCTGGGATCTCTATCAGTCGCTTGTGTTCCTTGTGTATCAGCTGTTGCTCCTTGCTCAAACCTTTGTTTGTCTAGCTGTAGTCTTTCTCTCAGTTCGCTTGAGTATGTTGCCTGAAATAGTTTTTCGGATTCTGGATTCTCTGGGAATATCATCTCTGGTAGGTTATTCAATTTAAACATTTTCCTTAACTCCTCATTGTATGATCCGGGTGCAATGATATTGTGCAGATGTGCATGGATCATACTAATCATTACCTTGTCATGTATTGGTTTATTTTTGTTTAATATGGTGGATCCTGGTCTGTGAGCCTCTTGGACCGCTCTCTTGGCTATTTCGACGTATGTCGTATCCTTCTTGTCTTGTTCCTTGTACTTTATCATGTGTTTTTTTATTGGGCATGCCATTGATAACGTCCTGTGTCCTATGTATGCATTCCCGTTTCTCTTACAGTTGAGACAGCCAACATGTGTGTTCTTACATTCAGTGTAGGTATGGTCGTCGCCTGCACAATCTGAGCAGTACTTTTTCTCTTTCTGGACAGTCTCTCGTTGTGTGTTCTTCATATTTATAACAGGAAAAGCAAGTTTGCAGACTGATGAATGTTTCCTTCTTTATTTGATGAGGTGTTACTGACATGTTAAATATTAGAAAGCCCTGTTGTAAGACTTTTTCAGCCATTGAAACCTCTTCGAAGGTAATCTTGAAAACATGAGTGTAGTCTTTTATCTTGATGACTTCCTCGATCTTCATCCAACTATTTTGGCGTTCCAGTTCATCTTTCAGATCTTTAGATGTCTTCCTCCCGATCTCTTGGTCGACTTGACGAACGAAAACTGATCTTTTTGCTTTTTGATTTGGTGGTATGACAACAACAAGTCCTTCATTGTAAAATACATCTCTGGCTTCTTTTGAAAGGATTTTGTCTGAGTCCAAGTCATCTTTACAGATTATTTTGAAACCTTCGTTGGTGCTAAATATTCTTGTTAGTGGGACTTGCAATTTGTTGTAAGTGATTTCTGCCACTTTTCCTCTTCCAATAGTGTCCTTTATCTCTAATCCTACCTATAACACAGGGCTCCTGCCTGTGAGCAATGACCCCGCCCCCCCCCCCTCTTGGACGGGCGTCGGGCTCGTAGGGTTCTGCGCCCAGGTTACCTGTGACTATAGTTATGTCTAAAAAGTTGCCACCTACCGGTGACCCCCGGACAAGGGGTGTCCTGCACTATCACAGGTTCCCTTGCCGGATCGACCGTATCGCTAAGTCCCGCCTCCCGTTCAAGGACCGGAGTGCATGAGGGGGATGAAAAAAGGAAAGAAGAGGACTTAGAGAGTAGAGACAGTCTCCCTACCACGCCACGTTCGGTTAGCCAATCAGAGCACCGCAGTAAACGTGCATGTATCACGCCACCGTGGGGCACCACTGATTGGCCAATCCAGGACGTAGACGCACCGGTAGTAGTCAAAATTTGGGGAGCCCAAATATATGTTTTTCAGAAGTTTGAATGTTTCGTACAATCTGAGATGGTAATTGCACCGTCGCTATGTTGGGTAAGTACAATCACTAGGATTGAGTGTCCTATCACAACGAAGTTGCAGACTGCTCAAACATGCAGCAGAAGAGGCAAGTCTTCACAGCTCCGGGTCCAGCAGTCTTCAGGGGTGAGTACAGACTAAGGACTAGTTATTGACAAGGCTAATATATACAGTAGAGAAGAGTGATATCAAGTTCCTTGGGACAGCAGGTGTCCACCATTCTCAGGTCATAAGGTAAGGTGACCCAACCCTTTCACCTGGTTACAAATCTTCATAATCACAAAATTGTCCACTTTGTACTGTACATGCCATTACTCAAATTCATGCTGACAGATTCGGTATGTTTAATAAGGCTAGAGTCTATAATGTTCCTCCTTTCCCTCGGGACTTGATCTCATCTCCTCTACTGTATATGTATTAGCCCTGTCTCATTGTTGACAGTAATATTATATAAATGTGGGTTAATTACATAAATTTTATATAACTCTATCACCCACGGTAACTTCCCATGAGCAGTGAGATGTCATGCAGTGATCATGTGGTCCATTCATTGAACACGTGATCCGTAACTTTCCACTGGAGGGCGCGTCTCTATTTAGACCTTAGGTCATCTATAAGAAGCCAGCTATTTGCCCCTAGTGATCACTCAGTTCATACTCAACCCTCACGAGTTAAGGACGTCTGACCTTAAGGCTTATCTTAAGTTAAGCTCCATCCTTAGCCTACACTCACAGTTCACAGTGTAGTTACAGTGATATCCTTTTTGAAAGTGTCCATAGACACCTCTTATAATTAATGAAGAAAACAAACATATTGGATTTCACTACAGAAAACCCAATAAAATTGTTCATGTTCTAATTCCATTAACTAATCAATAATCAATGGTTGAGGGCAAGAACATATATATATATATATATATATATATATATATATATATATATATATATATATATATATATATATATATATATATATATATATATATATATATATATATTAGCCTTGTCACTAATTATTCATTAGTCTGAACTCATCCGGGAAAATGTGAATTACACGAAAGAGCTTGGGAACTTCGTGTTTTCTTGTTTCCTTGTGGTTATCAGCATATACTTGGATCACGCACACACCTGTGATTTATTTTCACACACACACACACATATATATATATCATATATATATATATATATATATATATATATATATATATATATATATATATATATATATATATATATATATATATATATATATATATATATATATATATATATATATATATATATATATATATATATATATATATATATATATAAAGACTTATGAATAAGTCATATACCTGAAGGTTGGAGTTTCAGGGGTGTAAAGAATATTTTGTTCGTAACTGTACGTGTCACTATATAAAAGTCTCTGCTGGCAGTAGCAGCCGTGTTTCTTGCAAATATTACGACGGCTCCAGCCTTGTCTTCTCCAATACAAGAAAAGAAAGTATAAAAATCAACCAAATGTCATTTCCTTGTGTATAGCTGCCGCTGATACCGTCGCCTTATGCCGTGTGCATAAATGACAAGAAGCACCTCACCGGGGTCAGACAGTTTTCTGCCGCAGTAAATTGCTTTGATTCCAGAACATAATGACCAGGAAAGTCATTTTTTTCATATTCCGGAGGAGAGGGAGAGGTAAATGTTGCAATATGCTGATTTCTTTACAGTTTCCTCTACTACCGCTCAGTGACATTAATGACACAATGCTCCTGCCACACGGCCACAACCGTTACCCGCAGTTGACACTGAATCATCTATTCTATGTGTTGCAGTATATATATATATATATATATATATATATATATATATATATATATATATATATATATATATATATATATATATATATATATATATATATATATATATATATATATATATATATATATATATATATATATATATATATATATATATATATATATATAAATATATATATATATATATATATATATATATATATATACAGGCCCATATATATTAGAACCTGGATGTTAATCGATTGCAGATATTCAGGGGTAATGGTTGTAGTGCAGTTGGCGGTGTCAGTCTCTAGGATATTCCTTGACACTGGGTCGCCTGGCTCGTTAACCCAGGGTGTGGTTGTTGTGTTGGCATAGCTCCTACACCTTAAACAAATTAAACAACTTCACCCCTAGGTGGCCATAGGCCGGCCATCCTCGTGAAATGAGGGGCAAGCATTATTATATATATACAATTGTAATATATATATATATATATATATATATATATATATATATATATATATATATATATATATATATATATATATATATATATACATATATATATATATATATATATATATATATATATATATATATATATATATATATATATATATATATATATATATATATATTACAATTGTTACGAACCACGTCATCAATTGACATGATCTACCTACCCAGCACTACGAACCACGCCATCTATTGTCCTGATCTACCTACCCAGCACCACGAGCAACGCCATCTAGGGACGAAACCCGAGTATGACTACTCTTAGTTACCACTCCTGGGTTTCCCTTCTCCATATCCTGGTTGTTGCATCACCTCCTCAAAGTCTTCTTCGTCAGCTCCAGTTCGATGAGAGTGCAGTTCACTCTGGGAAGTGACCACAGGGTCACCTATCCTGGAAACCTACGGCACAGTGACTACCTACCGTCTTTTACAATACTCAGCCTTACTCGCCAGCCATCTCAGCTCCGCACTTAAGTATTTGTAATCCTATGTTGCCTCCCACCTCCACCTTGCTTCAAATTATTGTATGTTGTATAAATATGTATATACTGTTAATGTTTAGGTTTAGTATGGTTAAGGGTAAATTATAGAAAGCTGAATATTTTGTTAAGGAATTTATGGTACTTTATTATACACAACAAAAACTCGCATCCTTTGTCTACCCTTTTATAGTCCGATTGTCTTTGTTTTTTTTGTTGTTGCCTGTTGGGATCTGGGTAGACTTTTAACTATATTCTAAATCCCCAACTCGTAACACAATCAACACCTCAACCCGCCAGGATTCGAACCCACAGCCCAAGAGCCCATGACTGTGACCGGGAAACGCTACCTCTGGACCACCAGGATACTAAAACCAGTCCTAGACTCTGTTATATTTCACACCAAGCTTGTTCAACGAGCTTATGGCGCCGTGAACCTCAAATGGGGACTACCCGTATCACTTAGGTGGTCAGAGTAACGTTTTACCAAATCCGGTCACAGTCATGGGCTCGTGGGCCGTGGGTTCGAATCCTGGCGGGTTGAGGTGTTGATTGTATGTAGATGTCTGCGTGCTTTATTGGGCTAATGAAATATATATATGGATCCTCGTGTTTCGAAGCCGGATTTGGTAAAACGTTACTCTGACCACCTACGTGATACAGGTAGTCCTCATTAGAGGTTCACGGCACCATAAGCTCGTTAAACAGGCTTTGTGTGAAATATAACAGAGTCTAGGACTGCTTTTAGTATCCTGGTGGTCCAGAGGTAGCATTCCCCGGTCACAGTCATGGGCTCGTGGGCCTTGGGTTCGAATCCTGGCGGGTTGAGATGTTGATTGTATGTAGAAGTCCGCATGCTTTATTGGGCTAATTAAATATATATATATATATATATATATATATATATATATATATATATATATATATATATATATATATATATATAATCCAAACATAGAGTAAATCTAGTAATTTGAATCATTAGCATATGCTTGAAGGTGAATGACCTTTGTAACTTATTCTGTCACAGTGTAAGGTAGTTAGGTAGCTCTACTGAGTTGGCCGAGTGCAGCCCACACTACTGTGACGTCAATGTGTACAGTAGTGTAGCTTTGATTAGCTGGTTTAGGGAAGGGAAAATCAATCTGCTTTTTCACCCTCGTGGGAACGGACACCCCCCCCCCCTTCTTCCCCCGGCCAGATTGATCATTCATCATTACGATAGTGGAAAGTTATTTGATAAGTAATTATAGAAAAAACTAACCAAACCTCAGTGGAGAGTTATCAACCATCCTGCAAATATGAATGCATAGTTATCCGCTAGATACAGATTGAATAAAACCAAACAAGGAAACTTTACCTCTGCAACTGAAATAATATTAGTTAAATTTAACATGTGAGGTGAGTGAGTTACATAATGGATGAATAGGTTTGTAATTGGGGAAACTCAGCTTGTAAGATGAATGGATTTATGAATTAATAGGCTATCAGCCTATTAATGTAAGTGTTCAAATACTCTTAATAATGTGAAAATTAATTTAATTTTAAGTTTAATCATTCCAAAAGTACTCTTTCGCCACCAGTAGCTCACAAATCATCCTTATTAATCCCGTAGGAGTGTATATATTACTCCTGTAGTCACTGGAGCCAAGTACTGTATATACACAGCAAAAAAGTGACACATACACACACACACACACGACCAAATACTACTACAGATACCAACCACAATTCCCACATTGTGCCACAAACTACCATAGACTTAACAAATACTACCACACACCTCCTTCCAAATACAGTACTCCAACATACTACCACATATTGCCACTGACCTAACATATGCTACGATGCTTATCCCAAATTAAGGCATACAATCAAACACGATCCTTTACCTACAGTTCGTGATGAAATTGGACACTACGGGCTAAATAATTTTTGACAGTAGACGACACATATCACGCAGACAAACTTGATTAACATAACCATCGTAGATTGTTTTTAGTTACTTTAGGTTATATCGTGCTGTTTTCTGTCAAATAAAAGTTAACCCGTAATCACAAATACGACCATAACTTCACTTAAATACTGCTTAGTATTTTAGATTATGTAGTAAATTGTTCCGCCTCCTTCATAAATCATGCAAGTAATTTCTGAGCAACAACTCCATTTATAAATAGGGCTGTGGTTGGCTGTTGTTTGGAGTACCGCTCTCATATTTGGGGCGGTTCTAACTAAACACATATACTTTACATAGAAAGATATAAATAAATTTACGCTTATTAACTCTACCTTCTAACTTCGAAGCTTGACCTAATTTCCCTACGTTGCAATATTGGCTTTTCCTTTACGTTCTATGGATATTACTTCAATTTCTGTTCCCAGCGACTGATTACTTTCCCCTCCCCGCCACCGTATATGGTAGACCCCAGTACAGGCCAAGTCACTAAGGTGTTTATTGTGTGGCTGTTGACATCTCGTGGGTGGGTCATTGTGATGCCTGTGTTTGTCCCTCTACTGCCTTGTCAATCTTCTCCATCTTAATATCTCTTATAGTTCTTCATATCTCCTCCATGACTGGAAAACAAATAAATTAGTGTCCGTGTGATGTTGTACCGTCGCATAAAACTAATGTGGATGTGAAGAATTGATTAATTTCGCGTTTGATATTCGTAACATAGATGAACTGACTGCTTAGGTTAGCATGCACAGTATGTTATCATTCTTTATATAGAACTTTATGGGGATATTTCTGCAAACCGCCTTAGCATTGCCTGTTCTGTACCTTCCCACACTTGTTTTGCATCATTTTGAAATTAGATTTTTCCATTCTTTGTTATTTTCATGACCCTTGATCACCCCATACAAAAGTAGGAGTGGATTAACTATATCAGAAATAATACCAAGTAAGAATATCCAACAGCCCATGTGTACCTTTAGCTAACCTGAGACTCTGATGACTAACTTGCAAAACGATCGCTACTGACCGCCAACTAGGATTCAAGAGCATGTCAAAGCAGTAAAATCAAATAGCCACCCTCATAATACTGGGCAGGCGACCGTAAAAGGAAGAGTGTGACGAATGACTTGCTTGTTGTCTCTCCTTAAAACTCGTCGTTACAATACTGAGTACCAATATTTTTTTAGATTGCAAATTTATGTAAGCAAAGCTCTTCATTGAATATAATGTTTCTCCTAGGTTTACTTTTCATCGGAAGAATAAATAATAAAAGTGTAGTTATTGTCAACTTATTCTTTTATCTCCCATATGAATTTTTCAATTCGAGTTTTGCCGCGGACAGCAGTTAGTTTATTGTGCACTCCATATGCATCCTGTGAGCGGTAGCGCAAAAATGATTACAGAGTGTAGGCCACAAAGGGTGTTTATCAGACCCCAGTGATTTTGATATTATGGCAATGAATGTTACAGAGTATTTCCAGTACATTGTTTAAGTCGGTACATAGAATTTTGATTAGGTATTAGATGCGAAGTGTGGTTACAGTTTTAGTATATCGCCTATCTTGTCATCAGAGATAAAGTGCTGTGTCATTGCATACACAGTGTGCTTGGATATATCACTATAAGGTTCTATTTTTTCACAGTCTAAGGCGTAGTGTTGGGGTGTATCGCCATATGTCTGGCAACACATTTTACATTTAGTTTTGTTCACATCTGCCTGCGGGGCATACTGCCCAACCTTAGTCTAGCGGTTACAGCATCTTATAATCTAGTGATCTTGTCACTTACTCCATATACATTTTTATTTGATGCATCTCATCATGGTAAACAAGGTATTGGCTAGTACCTGTTTGCTTTTGTCTACTGGCTTCAAATTTATCAGGAAAGTTTTTTCTCATAACATATTTTAAGGTTCTGTTTGACAGTCCTAGATTGTAATCAACATTGTCATTGTTGGACGCGAGTTTAGCTAAGGCATCAACTCTATCATGTTCACTAATGCTTATGTGAGAGGGGATCCACAGCAGCTTGATCCAGATACCCCCGTCAACAAGACACATATGCTTGTGCTTGGCTTCAGAGACAAGCGGGTGACAATCTGAGTTTAGTGTATCAAGAGCATGTAGTGAGGATAAGGAGTCAGTGATGATGAGACTGACAGTGGCAGTGTCTTCAACAAATTTCATGGTTGTGATTATGGCAAATAGTTCGGTTTGTAGAGTGGATGCCCTGTTACTAATTCTAGTTCCTTTCTCTTTTACATTACCATTAGGTTGAGTCACAATGACAGCACTTCCAGCCCTCCCACAGACAGTGTTAAGAGAGCCGTCACTGTAGATGGTCTGTGTGAAGTGATTTTCAGTCTGCAGGTTATGTATGTGGTCAAGAGCTCTCACTTTGCCAGCGTGTTGAATAATGTGTGGTCAGTCGTTTAGTCGGGTAAGTGTGTATTGTGATATCGAAGGGAACTGTCCGCCAGGGTGGCAGGAAGCGCTGCTGTGTCTCAGCTTTGTACAGATGGTCTAGTCCAAACACCCTCATATGCTTAGCTGTAGTTTGGATCCATTTTGATTTACCACTTTCATGACATATATTCTTGCAGTTTCTTAGAAGCAATGTTATCTGGATCACCACGCAAAAGCCTCAGGGCTATCATGAGATTGACTTCAATTATTCTATCTTTGACAACGGGTATACCTAGTTCTTTCCTTATATTAAATACTTTAGTACTTATGGGACAGCCTAAAATAATTCTAAGGGTATTATTTTGCATTTTTTCGAGCATGTCAATGCATTTCCCGTCATGAAGGACAGGGCTGGTGCGTGGTAATCTATCAGAGATCTTATATAGCCCAGGTACATTGTTTTGACAATTTTGATATTAGCACCACAATGTGGGTTATACCCCGCTACATATTTAGGGGTTTTAATCTATCAGTATATTGGCGGGTTAGCTGTTGTATGGCAGATAAGGAACAGGGGATAGGGACACCGAGATAATTAAAAGAAGAGACATAGTCAATAGACTTATTACTTATCTTAAGCTTTGATGGTCCACGTTTGCGGTTGTCATTGGGGATGATGAGACCAAGGTTCTCACAGAGCTACTAAGACCACCCCCTATGTGCTCGTCTCAGTCCTAGACCTCCATAAAATATGACTGTGTGAAGGTGTGGAACAACTTACCCCCACCCATCCGAGCAAAGACTACGCTCCCTTCCTTTAAATCATCTCTTAAAAAATATCTATTGTCTAAGTGTTAATATTTCTTGTAATACCTACTATATTTACAGTACCTGCTTTTATTGTATCATCAAAACCGGGTTTTTTCGGAAATTATCATGTAAGTAAACAAGAAATTACCATTGCAATAAATATATTTGCCAACTAGAGATAATCCTGACAGCTCTGTCCTCTTGTTCAACCTTAATACTACAACCCATGTTGTACTGCTTCCCCACTATATTTATGTTTTTTAATTCCACTGTAATTTATGTATATACTTATAATATATAAAAACATGTATATATATATATATATATATATATATATATATATATATATATATATATATATATATATATATATATATATATATATATATATATATATATATATATATATGAAAAAAAATATATAAATAAATAAAAGAAATAAATTTTGAAGTGATAACCGTGGTAACATTATGAGATGTTCTTATTACCACCATGGTAATGTACTATTCCAGATGATACTAAATGTTACATAATATTTCCTTGAGATAAATGTATAGTATATATCAGGTGCCTAAAAAAGAGCTCAGGTTCTCAACTGGCTCAGACATGTTAATATTGTTATTATTATCCACTCTGTATCTGTGTTTTTCTGGCTAAATAAACTGTTTCAAATTAATTCAATTCAATTCAAACAGTACTATCGCTGGGGCTGTCTGGGATTGACTTTAATAAATGTGCTCATTACAACATTGAACAAAGTGGGACTAAGTACTCCACCTTGGGGGTGCCAAGTTGCATATCTTTAACTTCGCCTTTGTAACCCTGAAACAGTACAGTAGCTCTTCTGTTAGTGAGGTAAACACTTATCCAGGTAACAGGCGACCTTCTATATCCATTTTGGCTAGTTCGTACAATATAAGTTGCCTATTGGCAATATTAAATGCATTTTTAGGTCAAGAAATGTGGTGTATCTGTCCCTTTCATCCCCATGTACAGTTGGAAATGTGGTAATGCAATTATGTACACTTTTACCATGGGTGAAGCCATTTATGTTAGGAGACATGTGTTCTCTGATTCTCTATAGGAGTCTGCCAAGAACCATCCTCTCAAAAGTTTTGCTAAAGGCCTTCGGCATGACTCATATTGTACAGTCAATAATGTATTGCCCGGCACACGTCTTAGGAGTCTTACGATATTATCGGTGAGTCCGTCCTTTCCAGGGGCAGTAGACCTACCTCTGTCGAGGGCGGCACACTCAGTATATGGAAACACACTCATCGTGCCGTTTTCCCAGTATAAAGTTAATAAGATTACTTCTCTCTACAGACTTTGCATCAAGGAGTTCTCGGGTCTTAGTTGCTAACATGTCATAGCTAGAGACATGAGCCCATTTTGTTATTAGCTCATTCGATTTTTCCAGCGGGTTTGGATGGGAGACATGTCTACTGTTTTTACCTCTGATTGTGTTTATGTCCCTCCAGGCTTTGCTGAGGGGAGTGTGTTGATTTAGGCTGTTGACATATTTTTCCCATGCACTTTGTCTAAGTTCATTCACACGTTCCCGGACTACAGAGAAGGAAACTTGAAACACTTTGAGCAGTTGAGGTGTTCTGGGGTGTTTCTAACCCTCACCAGTCTGCCTGGCAATAGACTTAAGTTCTTTCAGTCTGGGGTCATCATAACACTGCTATGGTCTGTCCCTGTTATGCTGACCATGTTTCCTCCTGTTTTTGGTGGAGGCATTATTGGGAAAGAATGCATAAGACCGAGCTAAAAGATCGTCATGGAGACTTTGGTAATTGTTAGGCTTGTAATCTTTGTACAAGTCATAGATGGAGTCTATAAACTGGTTCTCATGTTCTTGCTTAACTGTGAGTCTACCTCCGTTAAGTTTTTCGCCAGTGGGGGTGGCATTGGCTACATGTATACTAGCTTGGATTGGTTTGTGATCAGACATGTGATCAATAGCATCAGAGCTATGTACCGTATGTACAGTAACCTCTTGTATCCAAAAAGACTACCAACTTTCAATACCATGGTATCACTATCCACCTGGGCAACTCCACAGTTAAGGTGCTAAACGCCTATGCTCCCTCAGATCAGCTCCTCTATGAACTTCTCTACTCAGGGATTTTTGACCAATTGAACGACCCCCCCCCCTCAAAAAAAAAAAACAACAACAACAAAAATCTTTCTAGGTTTGTCTTCACACTGTCCTGCGTCGACCAGGATGTAGTGTCAACTGTAATGGCTACTAATCAGGTTAGTATAGGAGAGAATACTTGCAATATATCACTGTGGTACGTCATGCATATTGATGTTTTCAGCAGACTGGTGAGGAAGGGGCTTACGTGCGTCTCTGTACCGGTATGAATGTTTTGATTTTTTTACTCCATACATGTAAGTCGTCTCACACGTTTTGTACCTAACTGTGCATGGGTTAGTGCTGTACTGTACATTCCAATACGTTTTTTCATGTACAGTTAACGGCCGCATAGCAATAGTACATATATTATTAATTTTAAAATGGTTCTAGTCTTGTAAATACGACAATATGCATCCCGGTAGTTACATGTCTGTTTTTGTTTCTTTTCATGTGTTAATAATTAGACAAATGATCAGATATAATAAAGATTTTTACTCTCTCACCAAGTGTACATTCTGATGTGTCTATTGTATACGTTCATGTAGGTATGTGTTTGTCTGCTAATTTATCAACAAACTCTGCTTGTTTACTGTACTCTGAGCAGAAGCCGTTAGATTAAGGTCAGTAATTATCTTCATATGGTACTCAGATAAACACAAGTAAAGTTCCTCTGCTTACACTAAGCAAACAAATGAACTCTTCGCAATATTGATATTTACGTACACGCACCACACCTAAGGGCGTACAAACACAAATAATGTCCCCGCGCTTACAGGAACGCACGATATCGCGATTACACAGTCCTTCGTCCATGCCCTTATATGTACACAAACCCATGGACTTGCATACACGTACACTCGAACAGAAATTTACATCAATGTACACACACACACACACACACCTGTTTTGTTTAAATACATACACACCCATCTACTTGTCTTGCATACAGAGGCATTCACACACCTACCAACTCTTGTACTGCTTATACTCACCTACGTTACACACAACTATGTAGCACACACACACACACACACACACACACACAAATATTACTACTACTACTACTACTACTACTACTACTACTACGAATAATAATAATAATGATAATGATAATGATAATGATAATGATGATAATGATAACTCATTGATGATGATGATGGTGATAATCACTAATATTGATGATGATGATGATGATGATGTATAGATTATAAATACCTGCACTCCTTAGACACACGCACACCTACTCAAAACTCACTCATATGGTTAGCACAGAAGTACTTACAGACACACACTTAAAAACATTCACATTAAACGTGATTAACGAAGGTTTTGGGGAGTAGCACCAACTTATGACGAATATTTTTAACAATTAATTCGAATTTCTTTGAAGATCTGACACATATACACATAATATCACTAGATAATAGATTAATTAGTAGTAATCTCTCTGGTGTCGTGATGCTGGGGTCAGTTGTATATTACTTGAATCTAATCTAAGGGTTATTACGGTGATGGGAGCGTTATCATGAGTCATGGGCAATGGTGGTGACTAACATATAATTAAGATGAGGATAAGATTATTTTTGACCGAGGTTGGAGGTCGACCTTCTAGATTTATATAAAATGTCTACCGTTTGTATATAGCCTAAGGGTGTCTCACGGAGTAGGAAGGGTAGAAAAGTCATCCCTGCCCTCCCGCGGTGGTGGGCTCTTGTAGCTTCTGAAGATATAGCCCATTAAGCTGTGGCTCTTTATCTGACGGTGCCACACAAGCTCTTCTATCTCATCAAGACTGGGCACTCCACCATTAGGTGCCACACAAGTCGCTGTAGCTCCTCAAGCCTGGCACTACACAGGCAGGCTCATACACTCGAGGGTCTCAGGCATCTATCACCGTGTGTCGTATTCCAAAGCAGGAGTGGATAGCTTCCCTTCTTTGGAAGCTTACGGCATAATGTCGAGGACACGGCACAGCCGTTACCTCTCGAATTATCTTGATGCTTATAATGGCATCACGTCTACGTCATCATTAAGTTTGTTTCTAACGCAGCAAATTAGAACGTCCCATGTTAACATTTCTAACAAAAGTGGGAAAATGAGACAAAATGATTTATTGAGTGTAGAGCCTTTAAAGATATTTTACTTAAAGATAAAGAGAACTCAAAGGGGAGCTGGTATTGCTATTAATTATGTTATACCTATATATATATATATATATATATATATATATATATATATATATATATATATATATATATATATATATATATATATATATATATATATATATATATATATATATATATATATCAGATATGCTGCTGCTGTTGATAAAGGTAAAACAGACTCCTGCATTAACGTTGCATTATCATATTTGGTTGGTTCAGCATCCACTGTAAGTGGATTTGGATAGAAGCGTATATGTTCTGTAAGAGAAAGAATGGAATGTTTCATTAAAGATTTAAAACGTAACTCATATTAAATGAGTTTTAAATGCAACGTGACTTAATTATCATTGACCTACTGCTGTGGGGTCACTGATCCTGCTGGTAAATGCGGGAATTCAACTGGCTTACGTGGCAAACAAGTAAACAAAGTTGTTCCTTAAAGAATAAATTGAGCCGGCTGGTTAGAGAATTTTACCCTTAAGTAATAGTTAAGAGTAATTTGTACACCAAACTGCACCATTCGAGGTCTTTTCAGGTCTAAAAGTGTAGTGCGTAAAGAACTGCAATCTTCTGTAGAATATAAATATGACTGTCATCGCTGCAATGCGATGTATATTGGTAAAACACCTAGGTAGGTTAAATAAGACAGCAATCCATCACACAGTACTATTCGTCAACACGCTCTGGAGGCAGACCACCCCATAAAACTAGTCATTCTCAATTGTCACCTCACTGTATAACAACGGGTGGTAAACTGATCAAATGTGTTTTTATTATTTTGTAAACGATTAACCATTAGCAAAAACCTCAAGAAAAAATACTTGAAATGTACATAAAAATAAAAATGAGGTACTTTGGTTATATAATTAGTGACGAGGAGATAACAGAAATATATATTAATGGGCAAATTTGTGGCGGATAAATGAGGAAGGGGCCATGTCTGAAACGGCTCATGCACTTTCCATGACATGCCATTTTATTTCTGTGGTAAATACTTAAATTGTATATACAAAACACATTTCTTGTCATTGCTCTGGCAGGTGCAACATGCTGGGTAATATGTATATTGGCCGATTTGTTGAGAAATGAACTTTTTACCTTGTCATAAAGATGCGGAGTCGTCGTGCACATATCTGTAATGAAGAGAGCAACTCGTCGCCTATAAATTAATAATAATGGGTAACGTGTACTCCAAATGCCCACAGAAACACACTGTGTCACGATGCGAATTAGAATATGCGTGACTCAGTGACAAGGTGAATTTTGATTATTTTCAGTACAGTAAGAGACCGGCCATATAAAGATATCTCTAAGAAAAGCAATAAAACATTTCTGGTAGAACTTACTAAATTAAAAACATTGCTTTTCTTTTAATTAGATGAGTATTTGTCAAGGTAAATATAATTATTCTAATAAATTATAATAAACAGAAAAAGAGATTAACAGATCAAGAACACATTGAGAACGATCCCAACCACCTGAGTAAAATGAATTAACTTATGAGAAAGATACTTTAATCCATCGAGTATCTTGACTTAATCCCTTGAGTATGGTGTCTTGACCCTTTGAATTATTGTCATATTTCATTGGTAAAATAATATAATTCTTAGAGAGTTAGGTCATTGTACCCAGTGAGTTAAACACTTAACTGGCCCATTCCGTATACAGGCACTGCGTAGTGACGTGGTGGGGCACTCAGTGGTGACGGAGCCCCTGCGAGTCGTCATTATCCCAGAGGGAGACTCACGTAGGGTCGCGTTCTAATGAACTTGGTGACAGCTATTAGGATGCAAGCTGAGTACCATCGAGGACTGTACTCGTACTGATTAGGGGTAGCAGGAGACAGCACTACAACGCAGGCAGAGCTCAGAAACGGCAGCTGGATACCTAAACGAATCTCTACCTCATAACTCAGGCTACACAAGACTAACAAGAAACAGCGTCGAAGTACAGGGCATGTAAACATATCTACCTATAAAAACATTTTGGAGAATACCATTCACTATATGGCCGAGAACAACACTGCAGCAAGGTTCCATTGGAAAATCTCATTCATCCACGAAACGTGACGGGAACCAATTGTATACTAATGGAAACACCTCAGTCTTATAAAACAGTCTACTCAGTAGAGTACAAGGAAATCTATTTTCAGTCTGTAACTAAGTGCAGATCCTCAAGAGACATTAAATGTCTACTCCAGTTGGCTCTAACTGGGAGCAATTCACTGTAGACGGATTACATTAAGAACGTAAGAATGGGAGAAACTGCTGCTGGTCTATTAGCCCATACTAGGCAGTCCCGTTTACACCCAACCCCTATCGCTCATATATCCGTCCAACCTACCCAGGGTGTTCGAGTTAATGTGAAGTTCGGTAACTTGTTCCACTCATCCACTACTTTATTTCCAAACCAGTATTTACCTATTTCGCGCCTACATCAAAATTTGTGTACTCAAGTAATCTACTTACCTTCCCACAGACACAGAGTGGCAGTGAAGAAGAGTGACTAGAACGAGAATTTAGTTTGAATGAAGAGGTTTAACCAAACATATTTGTGTGTTATTGTGTATGACCAGACAGTCTCCTGAATTATCAGTAGTCGGGTTTGGATAGTTATCTTTCATTCATTATGAGTGGTCCAGGTAGACAAGATGGTGCTGCGGAACAAGTTCAGGAAATTGATCCAAGTTGCATGTACACAGCACAGTAGCTCTCCCACCCTTGCTGTTTATTTATCTTCAGTTGTTTGCATTATACATACTCAAAAGAGACACGTTTCTCTTCTAGTTGTCTCCAGTACGTGTAAATAAGAGGTATGTTTGTCTTTCAAGTGCCTCGAGTAAATAACAGTGAAAATACGATTGCCTTCACGTGTCGGGAGTCATTGGCTGTGGACTACCGCCAATTTGTGCCATGAGGTTTGGCTCTAGACACGCTGCATTCTATAGTGTTTTGCTGTTCGTATAACTATACTTAGCGAGTACAAAAGGAGAAATCTTTTGAGTAATTTGAATATATCTTATAAAAAAGGAATCCAATGAGATAGCCCAATGGAACAGGTTGTATAATCTTCATGATATACAATATGGGGTCGAATCGTCTTGGTACCGTACGTTTATTGACTCCGTGTACACAAGGTCAGGTACGTCACTGGTGTTCAATGTGCACTATGATAGCTGTTTTTAAATATGATTAAGAAACTTGTTTGTACCGTTTTTGCTAGGAAAATGCCAATCTGATATGACACTTTGAGTTAACTGGGGATAATTGAATTGGTTACAAATTTTGTGTCTGCCATCATAAGCGGTATAGCCTCCCTTTGTGCATTAAGTAACTCATTATTTAAATTGTGTTCTGACCTCACTAGGGGAAAGGTCACGGCAGGGTTAGCTCCGGAGGGATAATTATCAGATATGGCCAGTGCTATGTGCGGTCTTGGGTATGAGAGTTTGTTGACCAAACTGGAGTGGTCCATTGAAGAATTGGCGAGGGCCAAGTTAGAAATTGAGAGGGCCACGTTGGAGAGCCTGAAATTAAGGAAAGAGCTGGCGAAGTTAAAAGGAGAGGCTGGACGAGTAAAGCCAGTGTCTGACGAAAACTCAAGCGAGTGGAAAGTTGTGAGTAGTGGGAAGACAAAGCTGGTGGTGAAGAAGCACACCAAGGATACGACAACAACGACAACAACAGCTAAGTGTACCAACACCGTTCAGTCCCTTGATAGACGAATTGGACGTTAGTACAGTCAGGGACAGGGATGACAAGGAAGGTATAAAAACTTTAATTGTTGGTGACTCACAGGTAAGGTACAAGGACAGGGCTTTTTGTGGTAAAAACAAAAATAGGATGAGGGTGTGTTTGCCAGGAGCTGGGGTGGGGGATATAATTGACAGGATGGACAATATCTTGTCTGGCAATGGGAACAAACCCATAGATCGTATTAGGACTAAGGGAGGGATCCCTATCATATGCGGTGTCCTGCCTAGAAGGAGAGTTGGCAGTGAATGGTTGTCAAGGGCAGTTGGTGTCAACGACCGTCTTGACAGATATTGCAAGTCAATATCAGTCCCATTCATTGACAACTGGGACAACTTCTATGGCAGAAGGGACCTTTATGCTAGGGATGGGGTGCACCTGTCTAGGGATGGAGTAGCAACCCTGGCTGGGGCTCTAGAGGGGGCAGTTCAAAAGATATCGAAGTCTTTAAACTGCTAAGAGAACATATGGGGACGGGGGTGGAGGAGACTGCAGTGGGAGCGGGTAAACAAAGTGAAAGACTATAGGGAAATAGTGTTAGGAATGACGACAAAACTAAATTAGACAGGGAGTTTAAAACTAAACGCGGTAAGGGGAGGACTCAGAACATGACTAACTTAAATGTATACTACCCGAACAGTAGAAGTATGAGAAACAAAATGGATGATATTAGGGCCTTGGTATGTACCGAAAAAATCGATATAATTGCATTCACTGAAACATGGATCAACCTAGACACACGTGAGTTACCAGTCGAATACCAAATTGCGGGTTACAAACTGTTCCATACCTATAGGCAGACCAGGAAAGGAGGCGGAGTAGCAATCTATGTTAGCGATAATCTGAAGTGTGAAATAAATAAGGAAATCAAAACTGAGAGGAATACAGAAACAATTTGGATAGAATTAAGTGACGGTCGGGAAAAATTAATCACAGGAGTAATATATAGACCCCCCAATCTTGATAGCGTCAATGAGCGACTTATCTGGGATGAAATGCGCAGGGCTTCCATACACAACAAAGTCTGTATAGTAGGCGACTTTAACCTTGGCCAAATAGATTGGACTGACCTTACGGGTAACTCAGAATCAGAGGATTTTCTCGAGACAATCCAGGACTGTTTCCTAAGTCAACACATAACCGAACCCACTTAGTTCTGTCGAACAGAGAAAACCTCATTAGCAAAGTCGAGGTAGGGAACGAACTTGCAAACAGCGATCACAAAGAAATTCGATTCCAGTTAGATTTTCAGGGCAGACGTAAGGAAAATTCCACTAAAGTACCAGATTTCAGAAGGGCAAACTTTGACAGTTTAAAGAGGCAGCTGAGAGAGGGGGTGTCGCGCTTGGCTGTGAACCTGACAGATGACACAGACCTGATAACGAGATCTGAGATTGCCGAGTTCCACGACAATTTAAATAGTGAGTTACTTAATGCACAAAGGCAGAACATACCATACAAAAAACTCAGATCAGACAACAATGACCCTAAATGGATAAATAATTATTTAAAGAACATCATTGGCCAAAGGAAGGCTATAGGTAGAAATATAAATCGTGGCGAAATTCACCTCCGGGTCTATTATAGGGTATTGGCGAGTAGGGTTAAAACCGAGATAAGGAAAGCAAAGAGGAATAAGGAGGTAAGGATAGCAAGGGAGGCGAAGACAAACCCCAAAGGATTCTACCAAATGTATCAAACTAAAACACGAGAAAAGATTGGACCAATACAGTCAGACTCCGGCGAGCTCACTGATAACGACGGAGAAATGAGCAATAATTTGAATAAATATTTTTCAACAGTTTTCACCACCGAAAATTTAAACATGATACCCGAGGCACCGACTCTATTCAGAGATAGTGAAGAAAACAAATTAAGTGAGATAGTAGTGACTAGTAACGATGTTAGTAAGCAAATAGACAAACTAAAGCCTAATAAGTCACCTGGTCCCGATGAGATATTTGCCAGAGTATTAAAGGAATGTAAGGAAGAGCTTAGTATGCTCCTAGCAAAGTTGTTTAACATGTCCTTAAAAACAGGTGTAGTACCAGAATCCTGGAGGCTAGCAAATGTAATACCGATTTTCAAGAAGGGGGATAGATCACTATCCTCTAACTACCGCCCAATCAATCTAACATCAATAGTAGGCAAATTACTGGAAGCAATCATTTCAAACTCTATTCGAAATCACGTGGAGAAGCACCGATTGATCAATGATTCCCAGCATGGCTTCACAAGCGGACGTTCTTGCCTAACTAATCTATTAACATTCTTTTCATCAGTTTTCGAATCGGTGGACGAGGGGCACAATTATGATGTGGTATATCTCGACTTTAGCAAAGCCTTCGACAGAGTCCCGCACGAAAGACTAATTAGAAAGGTAGAAGCTCATGGCATCAAAGGTGACATCCTTAAATGGATTAGGGTGTGGTTACAGGACAGGAAATAGCTAGTGAGCATTAAAGGCACTAAGTCCCATTGGAGCAATGTCACAAGTGGAGTTCCCCAAGGCTCAGTACTTGGACCATAATTATTTATTACATACATAGACGACATAGATATCGGCATAGACAGCAACATAAGTAAATTTGCTGATGACACTAAAATAGGACGTGTTATCAAATCTGACGAGGACTCGGGAAAACTACAGGAAGATCTAAACAAATTTTTCGAATGGTCTGAAAAATGGCAGATGAAATTCAACGTCGACAAATGTAAAGTACTCAGTATAGGAGATGTAAACAGGGAAACCAGATACCAGATGAACAACGATGCCATAGAGAAATCCGACTGCGAGAGAGATTTAGGAGTAATGATAAGTAGGAACCTTAAGCCAAGTAAACAATGTGTTTTTGCTCGTAACAAGGCTAATAAAGTACTTGGGTTCATACAAAGGAGTGTTAGTTACAAGACTAGCGAGGTCATCCTAAAACTGTATCTTGCTCTTGTGAGACCATACCTGGATTACGCAGTTCAGTTCTGGTCACCGTATTACAGAATGGATATAGAATCCTTGGAAAGAATACAGAGGAGAATGACAAGACTAATCCCGGGCATTAGGAACCTTGAGTATAGAGACAGGTTAAAGCATCTTAATTTGCACTTCCTTGAGAGACGTAGAGCGAGGGGCGACCTGATAGAGGTGTATAAGTGGAAGGCAGGGCTAAACAAAGGTACTCAAACTATCCAACCAGGAGCGAACTCGTAACAATGGTTTTAAATTAGACAAATGTAGATTTAGGCGTGAAATAGGTAAACACTGGTTTGGAAACAGAGTAGTGGATGAATGGAACAAGTTACCAAATATCATCATTAACTGGAATACGATGAATTGCTTCAAACATAGGTTGGATGCTCATATGAGCAATAGGGGTTGGGTGTAAACGGGACTGCCCAGTATGGGCCAATAGGCCCGCTGTAGTTTCCTCCATTCTTATGTTCTTATGTTCTTATGTTCGTCAACCTCAGGTCTCGTGATCAGGTCATCCTTTAACCGTCAGGTCTCCAGGTAAAGTGAGGTCGCCCTCAGTGGGTACATTGTGTGAGTTCACCTCATGTGAGGTCATTTAATTCACCCCCAAGCATGATACCCCTTCTCTCAGTTGCCTCTTCAAACTATAAAAGTTTGTCCTTCTGAAATCTGGGACTTTAGTGAAATTTTCCTTGCTGCTGCCCTGAAAGTCAAATTGGAATCTTATATCTCTGTGATCGCTGTTAGCAAGTTAATTCCCTACCTCGACATTACTAATGAGGTTTTCTCAGTTTGACAGAACTAAATCGAGTATATTATTACCCCGGGTGGGTTTGGCTATATGTTGACTTAGGAAACAGTCCTGGATTGTTTCAAGAAAATTCTCTGATTTTGAGTTACCCGTAAGGTCGATCCAATCTATTTGGCTAAAGTTAAAGTCGCCTACTATACAGACTTTGTTATGTATGGAAGCCCTGTGCATTTCATCCCAAATAAGTCGCTCATTAACTCTATCAGGATTAGGAGGTCTACAACTCTACATATTACTCCTGTGATTATTTTTTCCCAGCCATCGATTAATTATATTCAAAATGTTTCTGTTTTCTGATCAGTTTTTATTTCCTTATTTATTTCACACTTCAGATTATCTCTGACGTGGATTGCTACTCCGCCTCCTTTCCTAATCTGTCTATTGGTATGGAATAATTTGTAACCCGCAATTTGGTATTCGACAGATAACTCACGTAAGTCTTAGCATGTTTCGGTGAATGCTATTATATCGATTTATTTTCTGTACTTACCAACTCCCTGATTTTATCCATTTTGTTTCTCATACTCCTATTGTTTGCGTAGTAGACATCTAAGTTAGTCGTGTTCTGAGTCCACTCTTTGACGCGTTTAGGTTTTAACTCCCTGCCTAATTTAGTTTTGTCATCATTCCTAGCACTTGTTCTCTGTAACCTTTCACTTTGTTTACCCGCTCCCACTACAGTTTAAACACTTCGACATCTTTTGAACTGCCCTTTCGAGAGAGCCAGCCAGGGTTGCCACCCCATCCCTAGACAGATGTACCCCCAACTACCCCATCCCTATCATTAAGGTCCCTTCTGCCGTAAAAGTTGTCCCAGTTGTCAACGAAAGGGACTGACATCAACTTGCAATAACTGTCAAGACGGCCGTTGACACCAACTGCCCTAGACAACCATTCATTGCCAACTCTCCTTCTAGAGAGGACACCACATATGATAGTGATCCCTCCTTTCACCCCAATAAATGCCCGGGCATTAGGAACTTTGAGTATAGAAACAGACTAAAGCATCTGAATATGTACTCCTTCAAGAGACGTAGAGTGAGGGGCAATATGATCGAGGTGTATAAATGGAAGTCAGGGCTAAACAAAGGTGATATAAGAAAGGTACTTAAACTATCCAACCAGGAGCGAACTCGTTGCAATGGTTTTAAGTAAACAGATTTAGATTTAGGTGCGAGATAGGTAAACACCTGTTTGGAAATATAGTGGATGAGTGGAACAAGTTATCAAAAATCATCATTAACTCGAACACGCTGGGTAGCTTCAAATATAGGTTGGGTGGATGTATAAGCAATAGGGATTAGGTGTAAACGGTGCTGCCTTGTATGGGCCAACAGGCCTGCTGCAGTTTCCTCCATTCTTATGTTCTTATGGTGTGTTATTTTAGGTTAGGTTAGATTAGGGTAAAACCGAAGAAGCAAAATTCCCCTTTCTGGTCATTTTAAAAACGTAGAATGAACTGAAATTTTCAGTCATTTCGCAAAATACCTGATTACACGGCTTGACTGTGACACACACACACACATATATATATATATATATATATATATATATTTATATTACATGTAGATCCACAATGAAAACGTGGATAAGATAAATCTTGATAAAATCACACGGGAAAAGGGAAACAACGGAGCACCTTAGCTTTCGTCTTTATTCAAGACATCTTCAGGGATGTCTTGAATAAAGACGAAAGCTAAGGTGCTCCGTTGTTTCCCTTTTCCCGTGTGATTTTATCAAGATATATATATATATATATATATATATATATATATATATATATATATATATATATATATATATATATATATATATATATATCATAAGATATATATATATATATATATATATATATATATATATATATATATATATGTAACCGGTCGGAATTTGCTGGACTTTAATTTCTCACTTGACTTGGGGTTTATTAAAATTTAATAGATGGTAAAGGCAGTGGAAGCGCCCCTTTGAGAAAAATCCTGAACCAGCACAAGAACACTTAAATCTACTACACAAAATGAACTGTCCGTGACCCGTGGAAGGATAGCGTCTGTGACTGGGATGAATGAGACACACTGTAAAATTTAGACACTTATATTCCCTCCAACACTACAAACACAATCAAATAATGGTACACCAATATGCGCACCTCTTAACTTAAACTTAAAACACTACTCTGGGGAATAAAAGTTATAAATGACATAGAAATTATTAGAAACACAGGCAACAATAAATTTGAAGTATTAAGAAATGTTGCTTGCACACATGAAACAGGCCTCTTAAGGGCTTTCACAAAATAATATCAGTCACTTAGGAAATGGTATTAAAAAATAAGAAATTAACTACTCTACAATGAATAGGCCTTAAGGGCTTTCAACAAAATAATATCACTCAACAAAATTATAGCACCCCAACAGGTGTACACTTCCTAACCTAACCTAACCACTGCTCTGGGGAACAAGGTTATACCTGAGATCAGAATTATGAAGAACAATTAGAGGCATTAAAAGAATCAAATCACAGTATCACTCTGGTTCCACTTAATGGCACAAACATTCAAAAAAACACTACTATCAGAATTATTTAAGAAATATTAAACTACACACGTCAAGATAATATCAGTCTGAGGAATGGTGTTAACTACACCCGTGATAAGGAAGATAAAATGTTCCTCTAGGTATCTCCTAGAGTCCTAGACTCACGGTCTCAGTGTGTGACCATTAATATACTCAGATAGCCTCAGTGTACTCCCAGTGCGTCCATGGGCAGGAAGAGAGTGAGCCAATCAGACCTTGCGCAGTTGAGAGAAACTTTAGCTTCCCGTTAGCAAGAGGGTTTCACTAGCTGCTCGGGACATGTGGGGTTGTGCACCGGAGTGGTAAGAACTGATCACCCACTGCTGATGCTGGTCCCGTGTCGTGTTAGTTGTCGGGAGCACTCGTTCACTCAAGAGATCCTTTGCTACCCCGCTAAACAGTGACAGGCCTACACTGATCGGTCCAATGGCGACAATCGCCACCCTCAATCATCAACGGCAGTCAATCTCTCGCAGTCAACTCCGGTCAACTCCAGTCAAGTGGGTTCTGACGGAAACCCTGAAATGAACTCACTGTTAGCTCTAGTTAACTTTACCACTGCCCTATCTAACCCTGTCTGAGATCGAATGAGACTTACTTGTTATACTGCAATAGCGCAGCACAGGTGACTAGGCCACGTGACTATTTCTGATGGACGCGCGGAACGTCTTGTCTGTGTGACTGCTCTCCGGGACTGGGCTAGCCAGCGTCGTGTCTCCCCAAGGCGCTAGCTTGGGCCTACGTGATATATTTACCGCCTAACTAATAACTCCTTGGGACACCCGTAACATTATTCAGACTGCTAAACGATCTATAATAATTTCAAATTCAATAATAGTCCCTTAACTTCATGAATCGCATCATTATTAATTCGGTAAATTACATTTAATATCATATAGGCCTAGTTCCGCAGTCTCTCGCTATGAGCAGGCAGCGCTCCCTCCCCTCAGATGACCTTGAACGCTCAGTATCACTCATGGCGGGGCATTTGAAATTACTCTGAAATTTCTGGATATATATATATATATTTATATATATTTATATATATACATATATATATTTATACATATTTTTATAAATTTATATTTATATATATATATATTTATATATATATTTATTTATATATGTATATATATTTATTTATATATGTATATATATTTATTATATATATATTTATATATATTTATATATATGTTTATATATATATATTTATATAAATTTATATATATATATTTATATATATATATATATATATAAATATATATATATATATATATATATATATATATATATGTATATTTATATATATATATATTTATATTAATATATATATATATATATATATATATATATATATATATATATATATATATGTATATATATTTTATATATTTATATATATATTTATATATATCTATATATATTTATATATATTTATATATATATTTATATAAATATATAAATATATATATATATATATATGTAACCGGTCGGAATTTACTGGACTTTAATTTCTCACTTGACTTGGGGTTTATTAAAATTTAATAGATGGTAAAGGCAGTGGAAGCACCCCTTTGAGAAAAATCCCGAACCAGCACAAGAACACTTAAATCTACTACACAAAATAAACTGTCCGTGACCCGTGGAAGGATAGCGTCTGTGACTGGGATGAATGAGACACACTGTAATATTTAGACACTTATATTCCCTCCAACACTACAAACACAATCAAATAATGGTACACCAATATGCGCACCTCTTACTTAAACTTTAAACACTACTCTGGGGAATAAAAGTTATACATGACATAGAAATTATTAGAAACACAGGCAACAATAAATTTGAAGTATTAAGAAATGTTGCTTGCACACATGAACAGGCCTTAAGGCTTTCACAAAATAATATCAGTCACTTAGGAAATGGTACTAAAAAATAAGAAATTAAATGCTCCACAATGAATAGGCCTTAAGGGTTTTCAACAAAATAATATCAGTCACTGAGGAATGGTAATAAAAAATAAGAAATTAAATACTCTACAATGAATAGGCCTTAAGGGCTTTCAGCAAAATAATATCAGTCACTGAGGAAATGGTAATAAAATTTAAGAAATTAAATACTCTACAATGAATAGGCCTTAAGGGCACTCAACAAAATTATAGCACCCCAACAGATGTACACTTCCTAACCTAACCTAACCACTACTCTGGGGAACAAGGTTATACTTGAGATCAGAATTATGAAGAACAATTAGAGGCATTAAAAGAATCAAATCACAGTATCACTCTGGTTCCACTTAATGGCACAAACATTCAAAACAATATTATCAAAATTATTTAGAAACTATTAAACTACACACGTCAAGATAATATCAGTCTGAGGAATGGTGTTAACTACACCCGTAATAAGGGAGGGAAAATGTTCCTCCAGGTATCTCCTAGAGACCTAGACTCACGGTCTCAGTGTGTGACCATTAGTTTACTCAGATAGCCTCAGTGTACTCCCAGTGCGTCCATAAAGTGGAAGGGAGTGAGCAAATCAGACCTTGTACAGTTGAGAGAAACTTTAGCTTCCCGTTAGCAAGAGGGTTTCACTAGCTGCTCGGGACATGTGGGGTTGTGCACCGGAGTGGTAAGAACTGATCACCCACTGCTGGTGCTGGTCCCGTGTCGTTTTAGTTGTCGGGAGCACTCGTTCACTCAAGAGATCCTTTGGTACCCCGCTAAACAGTGACAGGCCTACACTGATCGGTCCAATGGCGACAATCGCCACCCTCAATCATCAACGGCAGTCAATCTCTCGCAGTCAACTCCGGTCAACTCCAGTCAAGTGGGTTCTGACGGAAACCCTGAAATGAACTCACTGTTAGCTCTAGTTTACTTTATCACTGCCCTATCTAACCCTGTCTGAGATCGAATGAGACTTACTTGTTATACTGCAATAGCGCAGCACAGGTGACTAGGCCACGTGACTATTTCTGTGTTGGACGCGCGGAACGTCTTGTCTGTGTGAATGCTCTCCGGGACTGGGGCCTAGCCAGCGTCGCGTCTCCTCAAGGCATTAGCTTAGGTCTACGTGACATATTTTCCGCCTAACTAATAACTCTTTGGGACACCCGTAACATTATTCAGACTGCTAAACGATCTATAATAATTTCAAATTCAATAATAGTCCCTTAACTTCATGAATCGCATCATTATTAATTCGGTAAATTACATTTAATATCATATAGGCCTAGTTCCGCAATCTCTCGCTACGAGCAGGCAGCGCTCCTCCCCTCAGATGACCTTGAACGCTCAGTATCACTCATGGCGGGGCATTTGAAATTACTCTGAAATTTCTGAATATTACATATATATATATATATATATATATATATATATATATATATATATATATATATATATATATATATATATATATATATATATATATATATATATAGTTCCCAAGCGCTTTCGTGTAATTCATCTTCATACCGTGTTTCTTCTTCCTTATATATATATATATACCTATGATTTATATATATATATATATATATATATATATATATATATATATATATATATATATATATATTTATATATATATATATATTTATATATATATTTATATATATTTATATATATATTTATATATATATATATTTATATATATATATTTATATGTATATATATTTATATATATATTTATATATATATATATATATATATATATATATATATATTTTATATTTTTATATATATTTATATGTATATTTATATATATTTATATATATATTTATATATATATATATATATATATATATATATATATATATATATATATATATATATATATATATATATATATATATATATATATATATATATATATATATATATATATATATATATATACACTGAACTTCTTTAATTACCCCGTAATATTACTCGCTTCTCCAAAGATCACGGGTTATAGGGCAACAGTAGTCAGAATTAATACCCCTGACGGATAATTCCAAAGTGAGTAAGTCACTAGATCATGACATTATTCTCTGACATTGGTCATGTTGCCTGACATCTTTCCTTAAGACAACAGCCATATTGGTTGACATTCCTGCCATTATCCGCAATCATGCAGCCTGATATTCCAGCCACAAGACTGTAAGGATTTGAGCAAGATTGAACCTTGCATACTGTACAATAATCACTGACCTAACACGTCGATCACTGTATACGAGCAGTGTAAAACATGATGGCCTGGGACGTGGCCGTGCAGGGGAGTGTGGGACTGGCTAGCTGTTTACTACTACATTAGAGGCGTTACTTAAACCTCTCACCATTGTGTTGGACGATTCACCAGGACGGACCACTCCACACCAAGACCATACATGACGGCGCTAAGTGTCGCACCGGACGTGAACACGAGGATACTGGATAACTCACCATGAATAAATGTTGCATACGAGTGTTGGACGACTTATCATATATGAAAACAGTAGGTCAAGCCCTAGATGTACTGAAGTCAATCACCCACCCAGAATGACAAACGCTGCAAATACAATAAATTCACCAAGCAGTGCGAGAGTCATGAACAGCGTTAACAAAGAATCCATTAAGAAAAAATATGATAAAAAGAAACTACAACAATGGAGAACAAAATGATAATAGCTGTCAAGTCACCGTTAAGCAACACAGCCGACATGATCCTGTTATTCTCAGCATCAGAGTCGTCCTGCGGAGGTATGAGTTATGGTAACTAACACTTCCTCTTCCCTCGTTTCTCTGGTATAATATTAATATTTACCTGGACTCGATGTTTATGATTACTTGCCCGTATGAACATTTCTTGCACGTGTCCGACCTTACCTACGCTATCCCTGGCTGTATGTAACGTCCAGATTACAGGTATTTGATGTTGGCATTGGAGTTTCTATTAAACCTTTCTAATTTCAACAACAGTAGCATTTACTTGCTAACTTCTGTAACCCGATTGTCAGAATCTTAGATGAGCTTGTTCTCTCTTCCAAAGTCTCGTTTATTGAGAAATATGAGAAACAGGAATTGACCCTAATATATTACAACATAAATAAAGCTATAGTAAGCTCAACATATTCTAGTAAGACACACCTTAAACTTCCCGGTGTGTGCAGTAAAGGATATGATTAATGGTAAAAATTTGATAATTTATATGTAAGATTATATATATATATATATATATATATATATATATATATATATATATATATATATATATATATATATATATATATATATATATATATATATATATATATATATAAATAAATCACTGTATCCTGATTATATAATTATCATATAGATATATCATATATATATATATATATATATATATATATATATATATATATATATATATATATATATATATATATATATATAAAACCTTACGAAACATTATTAAAAGGCTGGTTAATAAAGTGTTAATAAAAATAATAGAAATTAAAAAGAAAACACGTAAATCATTTTTGTTATTTTTTGTTATTAAAATTATAAAGCTAATTAACCTGATAGTATTTGGTGAATGAAAAATTCATTTATGTAAAAATTCTTTGAAAAGGAGACGTGGTCAGGTGCATAATGAATGGAATATATACTTTTGTAGGTCGACAGCTTTTTTAGCCTAATTATTGCGAAATTAAATCTCGAATCGACCAAGTTGCACTAAATATGAAGTTTACTTATTGTTTCTTCCTTCCCTCTTCTAAAGCGACGCAACTGGATTCATTGGTCATCAGTACCATATACCAGTAAGGTGTATCCTTCTGCCTTCCCCGGCAAAAACTGCCTTTCCTGGGTCCGTTTGATATAAACATCAAGACTTTTCGTTTTAACAATTGGCGGTGTCAATGTTTCCTCGATATTTCATAAGAGACTCCCTTCCTTTTTGGTGTGAAAGGAACAAAAGTTGTCATATTAATGCTTTGGATCTGTTTCACCTGATTAGTTTTCACTTGGCTTCCTCATAACCAAAACCTCCTACCCTGAATTGGTTAATATCAGGACAAGAAATATTTACATTACGTCATGCGCATTAAATAAACACTCGAATTGGGTGATTACCTTAGGTGGCAATGTGGGAGTTTATAATACATCATTACATGAAACTAAGTATAAAGTTAGGATATCCTCCAATATAAATTGATACTCAAGGTTTGCTTATGTGGATGGTCAGGAATTAATGGTGAAGTTAAGTTGGTGAGCCTCTCCCTGATCGCCGGTTTTTACTGAAGGTGGTGAAATTTGTGTTTCTCTGGCCAGGATCGTTAAGGAGCTGACGATGGCAGGTAATTTGACATTCAATGGTAGCTGGTAGGATGCGCGCGCAGACACAGGAATGTACAGTAGACTCGTGCAAGACCATTATTTAAACCAGGAGAAATTATTTACAATTCAGGTAACTGTTAAATATTTCTTTAACTAACTAAATATAACCTAAATTATATGCAACACACACACACATACACACACACACACACACATATATATATATATATATATATATATATATATATATATATATATATATATATATATATATATATATATATATATATATATATATATATATATATTTTTATATATATATATATATATATATATATATATATATATATATAACAAAGAAGTATGTGTGTTTGTGTGATGATGGGTGGTATTATATGTAGTGATGATGGATGGTGTTATATGTAGTGATGATGGATGGTGTTATATGTAGTGATGATGGATGGTGTTATATGTAATGTTGATGGATGATGTTATATGTAGTGATGATGGTTTGTTATATGTAGTGATGATCTAAATATATAAAACAAAGAAGTCTGTCTGTCTGTTTATTCACCTTTCTCTGTGATCCCATGACCTACGTTAGAAACTATGGAGGACCAGATCTCTTCATTACTTTTACATGCAACCCTGAATGGACTGACATAACAGAAGCGCTAATGGAAGGCCAGAAAGGACAAGATAGGCATGACATTATAGCGAGAGTATTTCGTCAGAAAGTGATCAAACTCATGGACTTGCTTACAAAAGCATCAATCTTTGGCCCTACACGGTGCTACATGTACTCCATTGAGTGGCAGAAACGAGGTCTACCACATGCCCATGTCTTGATCTGGCTGAAAGAGAAACTTCGACCGAACATGATTGACAACTGCATATGAGCAGAGTTTCCTGATCCAGAAGAAGATTCAGTTCTCTATGAGATCATCAAGAAGCTAATGATTCATGGGCCACGTGGACCATTCAGCAGACACTCTCCATGCATGAAAGATGGACGTTGCACCAAAAACTTCCCAAAAGACCTGATAAAGGATACTCAGAGTGGAGAAGATGGCTATCCTCAGTACAGGAGAAGAGCGCCAGGCGATGGAGGTTTTACAGCAGTGTTGCGATCTGGATCGGACAGGGAAATAACAGTAGACAACAAATGGGTGGTCCCCTACAATCCTCTTTTGAGCAAAGCATTCAATGCGCACATCAATGAGGAGTTCTGCAATTCAGTCAAGTCCATCTAATATATCTGCAAATACGTAAACAAAGGCTCTGACCAAGCGATCTTTGCATTGGAAAAGGATGGAAATTATGATGAGGTGACGCAGTTTCAACAGGGCCGTTATATCTGCAGTAATGAAGCCCTATGGAGAATTTTTAGTTTTCCCATACACTAATGATGTCCAACAATAGTTCATCTGGCTGTTCACCTGGAAAATGGACAAAAGAGTATACTTCACAGAAGAGTCCCTCCAAAATCAAATGGCAAATCCTGCTGATACGACCCTCACTGCATTCTTCAATCTTTCACAGGAAGATGAGTTTGCTCAAATACTCCTGTATGTTGACGTACCCAAGTTCTACATATGGCAGGCTTCAATGAAAAAGTTCCAGAGAAGAGCTCAAGGATCCGATGTTGAAGGATATCCAGGGATAAAGTCAGGCAATGCTTTGGGACGTGTCTACACGGTTCACCCCAACAACTTTGAATGCTATTGTTTGAGACTACTTTTGCACCACATCCGTGGCCCAACATCATATGCAGCACTCAAGACAGTGAATGGACAAGTCTGCAGAACCTATCAGGAAGCGTGCAATCTCCTTGGCCTACTGAAAGATGATGGTCACTGGAATGACACATTAGAAGAGGCAGCAGCTACTCAATCGCCAATGAGAATGAGGAACCTGTTTGCCATCATGATTGCTACATGTGGACTTTCCAACCCAAGCCAGCTCTGGAAAAATCACCAAGAAGTCTTTCAGAGGATCTGCTTCATCAAGCAAGAAGAGAACATCCTGGTCAAGAGATTGAGTTAATGGTTGACATGTTCGACAGGGCTCTGATCATGTTGGAAGACAAAGTGATGGAGCTATGCGGAAAAAACCTGACTGACATTGGATTGCCTTCCCCAAACCGAGAAGAACCAGTAGCTGCAAACAGGGAGTTGCTCAGAGAGACAGACTACTCAGTTGAAGTTCTGGTGAATTTTCTTGAAGAAAATGAGCCCCACCTGGTGCCTGATCAAGCAAATGAATAGATCTTGCAAGCGATACAAGCGGAGCAGGGAGGTATGTTCTTTCTTGATGCACCTGGCGGGACAGGAAAAACATTCTTGATCAACCTTCAGTTGGCCAAAGTACGTCATCAGGGGAAAATTGCTCTTAGTGTGGCATCCTCAGGCATTGCTGCAACACTACTAGAAGGAGGACGTAGTGCACACTCAATTTTTAAACTGTCTCTCAACCTCGCTCACAATAAGAATCCAGTGTGCAACATCAAAAAAGGATCGGCAAAGGCAAAACTCTTAGAAAAATGCAGCTTCATAGTCTGGGATGAATGCACTATGTTACGACCCTTGGGCCTCTTAAGGGTGTAACAATATCACAAATTCACAAATTACACTTTGTACTATAGGTCCAGGAATGGATCACACCAAATTATCACCTCATTACTATGGGGTATATTGAAATACATGCAATAGTTTTAGTAACAAAATATATTAACAAATAAACAATAAAATAAATATATCAGTATGTACAAAAATAAACAAATACAAGTTAAATCTGATCAAATAAATGACTCAACCAAGCGACAAAATAATGAACACAAAAGTAAAGACTTATTTAGTCTAGAAACTACAATGAACAACGTGGTCTATCCACCACACGAAACCTCATAAATAAGTAAGTAATTTTCAGTGGAACTCCAAAATATGATTAACAATAATCTTTCACAAATAATATTTTACTTGGTGTTATAAAAGTCGAGCAAGGTTTACACGTTATACCACTAGAAACATACTGTACAATAGGAAAGGAAATACTCTGTACTTAACTTAACACTGCCGGGCACATACTAAAGTAAACAAAGCGAGCGGACGCGGCAGAAATGACGTCACAAACAAAAGACGTTCACGTTGCGAATCCACAACCAACGATGGAACGCTCACTCGTAACAACTATGTCTCACAAGTTAGCGTTTGAAGCATTGGACAGGACCTTGCAAGACATACGAGAAAATGACCAGCTCATGGGTGGCATTACAATGGTCATTGCTGGAGACTTTCGCCAGACCCTACCTGTCATTCCTCGAAGCACTCCAGCTGCTGAACTGAATGCGTGCCACAAGGCATCAAACCTTTGGAGAAGTGTTCAGACACTCACCCTGTCCACAAACATGAGAGTACATCTACAAGGAGATCAGGATGCTGGACGGTTTGCAAACCTTCTGCTACAGATTGGGAATGGAACTTTCCCTGTTGATTCAGAAGGACAAATAATCATTCCTCAAGGATGTGGAAATGTTGTAAAGTCCTCAACTGAGCTCACTAACATGGTCTACCCAAACATTATCCACCACTACAAGGATCACTAGTGGCTGCGTGAACGCGCAATTCTGGCACCAAAGAATGAAACAGTGGCTGAAATCAACATGACTCTACTCAGACAGCTTCCAGGCAGTGAGACCTCATTCAAATCTGTTGATACAGTAATCGACCAGGACCAAGCAGTCCAGTACCCTGCAGAATTCCTAAATTACTTGGGGCCCGCTGGAATGCCTCCTCACCACCTCACTCTCAAGATTGGAACTCCTATAATGCTCTTAAGAAATTTTGAACCACCAATCCTCTGCAATGGCACTAGACTGGTGGTGAAGAACATGATGCCACATGTACTGAAAGCTACAATTCTGACAGGAAAAGCTAAAGGAGAGGACGTTTTTATACCAAGGATACCTCTCTTCACCACTGACCTGCCATTTGAGTTCAAGCGATTTCAGTTCCCGGTTAAAGTGAGCTTTGCCATGAACATCTACAAAAGCCAGGGACAGTCCCTAAAGATGGTTGGCCTAAACCTGGTGTTTCCTTGCTTTTCTCATGGACAGTTCTATGTTGGATACTCCAGAGTGGGAACTGGCAAAAATCTGTACATTCTTGCTCCTAATGGCAAAACCAAAAATGTGGTCTACCCTAATGCACTACAGTGAGACAATGTGGAGCCTCCCGGAGGGTGGCGTCCTACCGTGGTCTAGCGAAAGAGCCGCCCAGAGGGCGGCGATTCCGCTAGTGTGTATATATATATATATATATATATATATATATATATATATATATATATATATATATATATATATATATATATATATATATAAAACTAAACTTCTTTCATTATTTATATCTTTGCGCTATTCAACATATTAGATTAGCAGTTACAATAACTCCCATGAAATCTGTCTTCTCGACATTCATTTCAACTGAATTTCGGAATTTAAGGATTTTAGAAGTCTACCATCTGATGGTATTACTTTCATTATTAAAAAAATCACTTATTGGTCCGACATATCCGAGTGTAAAGGAGACTGTTGATGAACTCCAGATAGCCGTATAGGTTCTACATCCTCCAGGCCAGCGGAAATTCAGAGGCGCTATTCATCACCTCCTAAAGCCACGTCATATTGTTCACCTTGATACTGATTCAGGCTTATCTCCTAAAGGTCAAAATGAAATGCAATGATAATTTTGATTAATAAAATTAAGTATATAGACGTATATAAATATCACCCATCACCCATACGCCCACACAATAATTAACTCAATATTACAGTGGTTGGTAGCAAATGCCAGGTCCAAACAGGTTTAGGCACTGGAAAGGAGCACAGTATATGATTTAATGTAATGAGAAGCACTACTAAAAGGCAGAGTCTCACAGCCAAGAAATGATGAGGACTTCACGTTGACCGACGAACAGGAAGGCTATCCCAAATGCTTGTACCGTTGTGGCAATGTGTTCCTACAACCCTGTGGTAACCCTCGTCTCCAAACGGCCACCCTTTATGACCTATAGCAAACCTATCCATCAATCTCGTCCGTCGTTTCACGACAAATACCCATTCATTCGTAAATAGTGAAACTACTACTGGGACTGTGCCGTTTGGAGACACGGTATACCACAGGGGGTGTAGGAACACATTTCCGCTAGTGTACTAGGTCAAAGAGGAAGCAAAACCAGACCCTCTCCTAGTGGTCCTCCTTGTCACCACCTTTGCTGACTAAGGCCTTCCTCACAACAGAAGATGGCAGGACCCCAGATGGACAAGAGTCGATAATCTGAAGCTTAGTGGACACCGGTTGTCTGGCTAACACCAACGAACAAATACGCGTCTCAGACTCACAACAATGAATTGAACAAACAAGTAATTACAGGCAAATACACCAAGTAACACATTTATAACTTGATACCACACACATGAAATAGTATTGAGGTAACACAAATCTCTGAATAAATAATTAATATAATTAAATCTCGCGTCAAAATATTACAAAACAGTGGATAAGGAGGGAGGAGGAAACCGTCCGCCCACTACGAGAGGTGGAGAGTGAGTCCCGATTGGAGGTGATGGCGTCACAGACACAAGCTCGATTACCAGCCTCAAACACTCTAAAATACAGAAGGTCGCTTGTAGGCTCAATTGAAAGTTAGAATACTCTCGAACACATAATAATAATAATAATAATAATAATAATAATAATAATAATAATAATAATAATAATAATAATAATAATAATAATAATAATAATAATAATAATAATAATAATAATAATAATAATAATAATAATAATAATAATAATAATAATAATAGTGACCCCTCGTAAAAGAGTATGGCTGGCTCAAGGGCCACCTATGCTTGAATTTGTTTAAGGTGTAGAAGCTGTTGTCAGCACAACAAGTTAACGATTTGCGTGACCAAGTGTTAAGGAATAGTCCGAGAAGACCGGACAATTCGCCAACTGCAATGGCTAACCATTACTCCCGAACACGATCCGCAAATCGCTTAAAAGGCAGGTTCCCAATTACTGCTGGGTAGACAGAGGCAAATGGCGTAAAGAAACATGCCAATAGTTTCACCCTGCCTGGGGATCGAACTCGGGTCTACTCACTTGCGAGGCGAGCATGCTAACCATTACACCACAGGTTGTACACATACAACTCGCATGACACTCGAATCTTATCATTCAACTCTTCGAATTGAAAACAAACAAAACATGAACAGACGCCCTTAAAAGGCAACATGGCAATTAACCCGAACCCAATGGCCTCCAAGAGATGACAGTGGCTATCCTGACACCGAGGAAAGAGATCATTTTAACCTTTTTTACAGGACTGATTCGCTGATTCAGCCTGGTGGGTTGAAAATTATGACCCACACGCCCCTCTAAACCGGGGCCTTTAAATTTGTGGGTGACACTAATTTCTGTTGTAACGAGGTTGTTAAGCAACAACCAAGGTGTGAACTACTAAGTGACACTCATACAGGCCAAGTCAAGAACTTATTGCCACATCATCTATGATAATGAAAAAAAAAAAAACAGAGGGGTCAGACCCTAATGTGTGAGGGATCCTTCCTTTCACAATTTACATAGTTAGTGTCAGTGTGGCGCGTCTTGGGTACTCCTACGTCCTACCCACATCTTTCAAACATTTATGAGAAGACCAAGTTGGTACGTTATAATTAGGGAGGGTTTTGGTTGAGAGTGTTAGTACAGCTCTCATGTTTTACTTTTTCCTGAGAGTTGATGACCTAGACCTGCCCCTTGAAGAAGATAACCTGTGATGGTGGTGTTACGAACCACGCCATCTATTGTCATGATCTACCTACCCAGCACTACCGAGCAACGCCATCTAGGGACGAAACCCGAGTATGACTAGTCTTAGTCACCACTCCGGGTTTCCTGTCTCTATATCCTGGTTGTTGCGTCACCTCCTCCAAGTCTTCCTCATCAGCTGCGGATCAAGGAGAGTTCAGTTCACTCTGGGAAGTGACCACACTAGGATCACCTATCCTGGAAACCTACGGCACAGTGACTACCTACCATCTTCTTCAATACTCAGCCCTACTCGTCAGACACCTCAGCACAGCACTTGAGTATTTTATGTTACCTCCCACCTCCACTTGCTTCAGATTGTTGTATGTTGTATAAATATGTATATACTGTTAAGCCAATGTTGCGTATGTTTAGGTTAAGTATCGTTAAGGGTAAATTATAGAAAGCTGAATATTTTGTTAAGGAATTTATGGTACTTTATTATACACAACAAAAACTCGCATCCTTTGTCTACCCTTTTATAGTCCGATTGTCTTTGTTTATTTAAGTTTTTTTATTGTTGTTGCCTGTTGGGATCTGGGTAGACTTTTAACTATATTCTAAATCCCCAACTCGTAAGAAATGGCGACCGTGACAGGACACGACCTAAAGTGCCATATTTCTTCCCCCCTTGTTACTCCTTGTTAATTATTCCTCCCAGTCACTTCTGTTCACAATTGCTTTATGGTAGTTTAAAGTTCCCTTCATATGTGTGTGCATATATTGGTATTATCGTACAGTAAGAGTGACAGACGGAGGATATTAGGTTCCGAGTGTCATAAGGCTTACCTGTTATTACACGTAGGCAGTCGTGTAGTAAGTCTTATCGAGTGTAGGGAAGAATCCGGATCTGTTTAATGCCGTACCCTCGCTCCACAGTAGGCTGTTCCATTGTCACTAGTTTAAGGTGAAGTGATATCTTGGGACGCCCCGCTCTACCAGGACCCCATAATTATAAAGCCTCAATTATTGTTCTTCTCATTATCTCAATCGGGGTCAATAATAAAGTATCTCAAGGGTTGTTTATCCGGATCTTTATATTAATGCCGTAATACGTCCTTCCTGTTTCAAGTATCTTTCCAAGTCTCTTATCCTTATCTAAGGATCTTATCAGAAGAACAATATTCATAAGTGTAATTTCCCTAGGTATAACTTGGGTAGTTTCCTGGACTTTCTGGTTATCCACTGCCGTGATATTTTCTAGGGTAATCCACTTATCTTATCTTTTGACCATTAGTTAATTTATCTAGTTTTTCTTAACAATGGCCACCTCAGGTTTTGATCTCCAGGATTTTATTGAAAATCCTTCCGTAGCTAAATTACGTGTTAATATCCTGAAGAAAGAATGGAAAAGTATAGCCACCTATTACAATAACCCATATTCACAGCAAATGACTAAGGAAATGTTAAAAAATCAGGTAATTGAAGTGTTGGTTCAACAAGAAGTTTTAGAAGAATCCGCTGTTGACCAATTAACGCCCATGTCCAAGATACTTCAACCACTATCCACCACCCCTCCTCACTCAGAAGTTGCCTCAGGTCTGGCTAGCCCTCAAGAAAAAACACAAAGAGTAGACGCCTTAGAACTAGAACGAGCTACGTTCGAGTTCCAAATCAAAATGAAAGAACTCCAGTTGGAGCATGAGTTGGAACAGGCCAAGTTGAAACAGGCCAAGTTGGAGCATGAGGGAAAGTTGGAACAGGCCAAGTTGGAGCAAAAGTTGGAGCATGAGGGAAGGTTGGAACAGGCCAAGTTGGAGCAGGAGGTTAGACTGAAAGAACTACAGGTGAAAGAGATAGAAGTCACCTTAACATCGGAGTTTAAATCAAAAGAAGTGGCATTAAAAGAGAGACTAGCTGCTTTTAAACCTGCTAATGCTTCTTCCCTTGGGTGTCGGTGTTAGTTCCTAAATTATGTGGTAAGGCTCGTAGAGTTTATAACTGTTTAGACCAGACTGATGACTATGATAACGTAAAAAAGAATATCCTCACCTCTTATGTTATCACGCCAGATAGATACCGGCAGAAGTTTCGTAAACTAACCAAAACATTTTCACACACCTTTGTTGAGTTTGCTCAAGAAAAGCTTAGGTTTTTCAAGAAGTGGTTAGAGGCTACAGAGACCTCCACATTTCAGGAATTGTTAAACTTGGTAGTCCTGGAGGAGTGGAAGAGCAAGATACCATTTCACATCTTGAAGCATGTGGAGGAGCGTGGAGAGGTTAATTTAGGGCGTGCGGCTGAGCTGGCTGATGCGTACGCCTTGCTGGTGGAGTCACTGGGCAGTAGGGAACGTGGTACTTTCCGGCATGTTAGGTCCTCCTCTGATGATAACCTTGGGGACGTGAGTGGTAGGTCGAAAGTTCCCACACCTACCCCCCCCCCCTGATGCAACCAAGTTTTATTTTTCTTACTGTAAAAAACCAGGCCATACGATCCAGTCTTGTAAACACCCAATGTGTCGAACTTCTAAAAGTAGTTCCCTGGATCCCAAATTCAAACCAATAGCAACCACCAATGTGGAAAGGCCCCATTAGGATCTCTTCTCTTCATTCACCTATGAGGGAAAAATTTCAATCATAGAGGGGTCTCGTTCTTTCCCTATTCGTATACTACGTGATACGGGCGCAGCACAATCTATCCTCCTGTTTAACGTCATTCCTGATATATCTACAGCATTTACTAATGAGAGTGTTCTAATTTCAAATCTCTCATCCCATTCTTCCTATCCCTTAGCTAAAGTGCACCTCCAATGTCCCTTGATTACTGGGGAAGTGCAAGTAGCCATTAGGAAAGATCCAATGCCTGTGAGCGGCATTCATTTATTATTGGGTAATGACTTGGTAGGAGATCTAGTGGTTCCCAACATAAAGACAGTCGACTCTCCCTTACCTGTCAACTCCACCACTGACCTTGAAGAAACTATTCCTCACCTTTTCCCATCTTGTGCTATCACCCGGTCACAGAGTGTGCGAAATGGGTCCTCTTCATCTAAAACCACCTCCAATATCTTCCTACCCACAGAAGATCTGTACAATAAGACCATTAGTAAGGATGAGTTCATTAAAGCCCAACAATCTGATCCATCTTTGAATAAACTTCATCATGCAGCAGTTGAGGGTAAAGATTTTAACACCCTTCCTTGTTTTTATTATCAGGAAGGGGTTTTGATAAGGGCCTATAGACCCCCTGAGCTTACCCATCTAGACACGTGGTCTGAAATACATCAAGTGGTAATTCCCTCCTCAGTCAGACCAGCATTAATTGCCCTTGCCCATGATGGTATTTTCTACACCATTTGAAAAGATTGTTGTGGATTGTGTGGGCCCATTACCAAAGACTAAGAAGGGAAATCAATTCCTGCTCACAGTTATGGATACCAGTACACGTTATCCTGAGGCTTTTCCCCTTAAAAGCATCACTTCAAAAAATGTAATCAAACCTCTTTTGCACCTTTTCACTTCAGTGGGCATTCCTAAAGAGATCAATCCGATCAGGGCACCAATTTTACAAGCAATCTTTTCAAACAGGTGATGAAAGACCTCAGTGTGGACCATTGTACATCTTCGGCTTACCACCCACAATCCCAAGGTTGCTTGGAACGGTTCCGTCAAACTTTCAAATCAATGCTAAAAAAATACTGTATAGAACACCAAAAGGAATGGGATGAAAGCATAGAATTGTTACTCTTTGCCATCAGGGAATGTCTCCAGGAGTCATTGGGTTTCTCCCCGTTCGAGTTACTATATGGGAGACAAATTAGGGGACCCCTTAAAATAGTAAAGGAGCAGTGGTTTGACACTCCATCTATTAAGCCCGCAACAGTTTCCCAATACATTGACACTTTACGGGACAAATTAACTGAAGTCCGAACCATTGCTCAGTCAAACTTAAAAAAAGTCCAAGACAAAATGGTGAAGTCCCAACCTAAATTAGTTGAAAGATCATTTTCTCCAGGTGACAAAGTGTTACTCTTTGTACCCATTCCAGGCTCTCCCCTTAAAAGCAAGTTTACTGGTCCCTATATAGTTGCTAATAAACTATCTCCCCTCAACTATATAGTCCATACTCCAGATCGCAGGAAAGATTCACAACTTGTTCACATTAATCTCATGAAACTTTACCATTCCAGGCAGTCAGAGGAAGACATCCCAGAGGCTATAAGCCTACCTGTATTGCATACGGCTTTGTCAGGGCCGGAGCCGGAGACAGATGACATGGACCTATTGGAAAATTTAGACTTCCCTCTACCTAAAGAAAACCCTGCTAACAGTCACATACTCAACTACTTGGATGAGTACTTTTCTGTTCTGAATTCATCTCAAGCAAAAGATCTCACTAAGTTATTATCAATATTTCCTAAAGTCACGTCAGACCTCCCAGGGTTTTGCAATATACTTAAACATGATATTAAGCTAATCTCAGATGATGTACAACCCATTAGGCAATCAGCATATCGGCTAAATCCACAAAAAGGAGAGATTATGAAAAAGGAGGTAGATTTTTTGTTAAAACATAACTTAGCTGAGCCTAGTACCTGCCCCTGGGTTTCACCTTGCCTTCTCATTCCAAAACCCGATTGCAGTTTTCGTTTCTGTACCGATTATCGTAAAGTGAACCAGGTCACTGTCTCAGACTCCTACCCTTTACCTTTGATTGAAGATATAATAGACAGCAAAGGCTGTGCAAAATTTATTACTACGGTGGACCTGTTGAAAGGATATTATCAAGTGGGACTCACGGATAGGGCAAAAATAATCTCAGCATTTATAACTCCATTTGGTCTTTTTCAATATTTGGTTATGGCGTTTGGCTTTTCTAATGCTCCGGCCACATTCCAGAGGGCAATCAATTACCTGATTCAGGACCTAGATGGGACGTTCGCCTACCTGGATGACCTGGTGGTGGTGTCGGACGGCTGGGACGAACATCTGGTGCGTTTGGAGATACTGTTCGCACGACTGCAAGAGACTGGATTCACCATAAACCTGGCTAAATCTGCTTTTGGCCGGGCCTCAGTGACTTACCTGGGACATATCGTTGGGCATGGTATGGTGAGACCCAAGGACGCAAACGTTAAAGCCATCTTGTCCTTCCCCACTCCAAGGACGAGGAAGGAACTCATGTGCTTCCTGGGGATGTGCAGCTACTACCGTCGGTTCTGCAGTAACTTCTCCAGCATGGCCTGACCCCTCACAGACCTTACCAGTTCTGCTGTCCCTTACATCTGGAACCAGAGGTGCGACCAGTCTTTCCACCGCCTCAAAGCCTTCCTTGCCTCCAAGCCTGTAGTCCACCCCCCTGACTACACCTTGCCCTTCCATCTGCAAATCGACGCTAGCTGTGTCGGAGTGGGGGCTGTGCTCCTACAACCCGACCCAACCACTGATGTCCTTCACCCTGTGGCATACTACTCCGCCAAGTTGAAAAAACATCAGACCAACTACTCGACCATAGAGAAGGAGGCCCTGGCTCTGGTGTTGGCAATAAAGAAGTTTGAATGTTACCTCCAATCTCGCCCACAAACAACCCTAGTCTTCACCGACCATAACCCGCTCACGTTCATCCAAACCAACAAGACCTCCAATCAGCGAATCCTCCTCTGGGCTCTCCTCACCCAGCCCTACAATCTACAAGTCCGGCACATAAAGGGGGTGGACAACCTGATTGCGGACTCCTTATCCCGAGCTCCAGTGGAAATGCAACAGCTACTCTCCAGACGCACCAGGTGATCACCTCCTTCGCGCCGGCACTACGGAGGTCTTTGGAGGGGGGGTGTGTTACGAACCACGCCATCTATTGTCATGATCTACCTACCCAGCACTACCGAGCAACGCCATCTAGGGACGAAATCCGAGTATGACTAGTCTTAGTCACCACTCCGGGTTTCCTGTCTCTATGTCCTGGTTGTTGCGTCACCTCCTCCAAGTCTTCCTCATCAGCTGCGGATCAAGGAGAGTTCAGTTCACTCTGGGAAGTGACCACACTAGGATCACCTATCCTGGAAACCTACGGCACAGTGACTACCTACCATCTTCTTCAATACTCAGCCTTACTCGTCAGACACCTCAGCACCGCACTTGAGTATTTTATGTTACCTCCCACCTCCACTTGCTTCAGATTGTTTATGTTGTATAAATATATATATATACTGTTAAGCCAATGTTGCGTATGTTTAGGTTAAGTATGGTTAAGGGTAAATTATAGAAAGCTGAATATTTTGTTAAGGAATTTATGGTACTTTATTATACACAACAAAAACTCGCATCCTTTGTCTACCCTTTTATAGTCCGATTGTCTTTGTTTATTTAAGTTTTTTTATTGTTGTTGCCTGTTGGGATCTGGGTAGACTTTTAATTATATTCTAAATCCCCAACTGGTAACAGTGGAAACTGTGGTAAGATGTCACCAGGAACTAATTTAGAGCCCGGAACGGATGTATTCTGCCGCAAATTGTCCGGAGACGACGCCGTGGTGGGTGTTATGATTTTATCAGTTTAGTTAATGCCTGTTGCACGTCCCTCTGTCTTTCTAGGGAAGGGGAAACTATCTTCCCTCTAGGATAAAATTAGAAAGATTCGAATATATTATGAGACATGTGCTGTTAACTTGACTCACTCGTCAGACAATTTGTGTCAAGTTATGTCCGTTCCGGCCTCAGTGTGAGCGGCCCCTCTGGTTTCTCACTCAAGAAAATAACATGTTAAGTACTTTTCTGTTTTTCGTAAAATATTATTTTGACTATAGTGCGTTTTTCCCAGCTGAGAAGAGATTCTCCGTCCCCTCCTCTAGAGTTACAGCTGATTGGCTGTTGCAAATCTGTCCGATTTCGTCCTGAAGTAATGATGAATTTCTAAATGGGATGACCGTTTCTGACGAGAAAGATATGTAGCTAAATTTATAGAGATGCATACATTCATTATTTCAAACAAGAGCACGTAGGAAGTTTATCAGAAATATTATACATGAATCAACTATTAAACTCTGGTAGCAAATTCACGCTTTCGGAGGATGCATTTAATATATATTTATTTTTACCGATCCATGGCAGGTGATGTCAAAGGTTCGATCTCTCGTTCTTCTTCTGTCCAACTGTCAGATAGCGTGGAATCAAAGGCATTTCGTCTTATTAACTCTCCTACTTAAGTTAAAAATCTTTCTTCCCTTTCTCTTCGCCGCAATGTTGCTTCACTCTCTTTTACAGGTACTTTAACGGGCAATGCTCGGTGGATTTGGCATCCTGTATCCCCCCGGCAAGTCCGAGGGCTCGTAACACTCGTCTTGCCCGCGGTGCCCACCGTTTGTGTGTGGATGTCGGTCACTAGAATAACCCGATATAGTACATCCTTCTTTCCTTACACAGCCAGACTGTGGAATGCCTTGTCTTCTTCTGCGTTTCCATCCTCTTACAACCTGTCTCGCTTTAAAAAGCTGGTCTTCGTGGTGTTGATTAACATACTCTTTATTTTCCTCTAATTTATTTTTTTCGGCCCCGAGGTGGGTCCCTATAGCACGCGGACTCCCATATACAAACAATACCTCACTAGTCGGGAATTGAACCCTGGAGCTAAGCGTGTGAACAAGGATCGCTACCACCGCGCCACTTGCTGAATGTGTAAAGGGAAGGATTACGAAGAGATGGCTTTCAGGGGCAGAGTTCCACCGAAGCTGTTGGCCACCACCATAAGTGTTAGACTAAGTGTTAGACGATAAGGGAAGTCAGTCATGGGTGTTAGCTGGGGAGATAGGGGAGACTTCTAACGGCAGGTGGAGAGAGAGCCTTGGCAATAGTTGGGAGGGAAGAGGGTTTGACGATATGAAGGACGTTGGTGATTGTACTCTGCTTTTAGTATGGGGCTCACTCAGTAGTGGGAATCCTGACGATGTCGCAGAGTTTATGACTATAGTGGCAGTGCGCTGGTGGAAAAAATTGCATAGTAGTTTCTCAGTGCTTTATGATATGTTTAGCTGTTGGAGATTGTAGTGTAGGCTGCTGTCGAAGGTATAGACATAAGTCTGTATTTTTCCTCGGCTTCATATTCTATTTGTTCTGAACCAATCACTATTGCCGTGGTAGTATTATTACCGATCAGGAATCTGATACAAACTGTTGTCTTGTACTTCCATATCACTGTGAAATTAGTCAGTCTCGATTATTTTCACGATGTTTGAAAGAAGGAGATGGGTTGGTAGTTTAGTTGATTTGTTTCAGGCATTCTCAGGTTATCATTAGTTTGGTTTCTTTGGATATCTAGCGAAAATATTTTGCATTAAGTATTGCTGTCAAGACATACTTCCCCCTTCCAGTCATCAAGGCCTCCTCCTCCACCTCCTGTTACTGTCCCATACCCCACCAGCTGACACGGTTTCCTCCTTCCTATCATATTACCTGTTTTACTTCTACTAGTACGACACCTCGTTTTTTTTTTTCGGCCTCCCGTCGTTTGTGTCATCGCGGTCATATTTGTTTTCATTTTCTGTCTTTTTTCTTTCAATATCACAGAGTCTGAGTGTGCTTCCATTTGAACTATGTCAGAGTATTTTGGGAGTGTCTTATTGGAGAGACTATCTGCGTGGGGTTATTAATATGGGAAAAAATCTAAGGTAAAACCAGATAATGGTCACTTGGGGCTAGATCTAGAGTGTAGGGAGGTTGGTTGAAACGCTTGAAATCAAAGCCGTGATTCAAGGACCATAACATTGTCATAGACCAGGAGCAAACTTCTGATATAGAGGGATGACATCGCGCAGTTTTCACATTTCACCGGCATAATAGTCACTCATGGCCGTTGTTTTATGCAGCAGGTAGTCGATTGGCTGAATCCCCTTAGAATCCCAGAAATTTCATGCCATTATCTTGCCGGTAGAAAGTTGACTTCTGAAATTCTTCGGGTTACCACTTTTGAATCCAGGTCTCATTTCCCGACACCAGATTGAAAAGGAAGTTTTTAAGGTCGACTTCATATTTTTCAAGAAGCTCCCAACTTGAGGACATCGTCTGTTGTCGATTCTGAGTACTGAGGTTTTGTGGAACCCACCTTGTAGAAATCTTAGACATCCCCAACTGTTCATAGATAATGCTCACAATATTTCTCTGGGATACGCCAACCTCAATATTCGTTTCATCGATTCTGATACACTGACTCGCCATAATCAAACTTTCGAATCTGTGGCAACTGGAGGCCGTCCTGACCGGGGTAATCTACAGGACGTGGCGACCTTTGGTGTAATGGTCGGGATGCTCGTCTCGCAATCGAGCAAACCCGGGTACGATGCCCGAGCAGGGTGAAATTATGGGCAAGTTTCTTTAAGCCATTTGCCTCTGTCTACCCAGCAATAATTGGATGTTAATCAATTTGCGGATCGTGTTCCGGGATAGTGCTGTTGACCAGTTGCCCCGTCTTATCGGACTATTTCTTGACACTGGGTCATGCAGTTAACTTAGGGTGTGGTTGTTGTGTTAGCGACAGCTTCTACAGTGTCTACACCTTAAACAAATTCACGCCTAGATGGCCCTAGAGACGGCCATCCTCGTTTCACAAGGGCAACCATTATTATTATTAATCTTCGAGGTTCTCGTGATGTTCTAGTCCTTATCAATTAGTATTATATAAATATGGGCTAAGGACATATATTCATTATATACATTCTATCACCCAGATTATTGAGCATACAGCTACATTA